>NC_056558.1:35470469-35532347 GCF_013358625.1 Macadamia integrifolia | reverse complement strand
GGGGATGAGGAGAGAGAGCGTCAAGATAGCGTTGGGGATGGTGATTGGGATGGGGCTAGAGGCGAGAAGGTAAGGGTGCGGAGAGAGGGCGTAGAGATTCTGGGAGCGAGGGTAGAGAGAGTGTAGAGATAAGCGGGGATAGGGGCAAGATTGCCGTTGGTGGGTTACCTGTACGTTTTAGTCGTTGCTCTTGCCTCTGACCTGTAAAATTTCTCTTTATCGATTCCTCAAAGAAGGGGACTGCTAGGGTAGGGAGAGAGACCAATGGGGCGAGAGAGTCGGGGGATGGGGGTGATAGTTTTGTAGGAATGAGGGAATCGGGGGATAAGCATACACTAGCAAACTTGGGTCCAAATCACAAGTATCATTTTGGGTTTTTTTGTGAAACTAATTTGTGGAATAGGTGTAAAATGGTAAAAATAGGCAACACAAAAGGGGGGTGGGGTAAAAAGACACATTTTTTTGGTTTTTCGATTTGTCTAGAAAAATCCTAGGTTCAGACCATGTTTCGTTGTTGGCCAGGGTCAAAGAAACCTGGAACCTTGGTTAAAGGGCATCAGTCCCCTTCTAACCATCTACTGCCGCAGCATCTCAATGGTGCATGACCCCCCCTCCCCCTCTTAATCCTTTTCAACATGAACTGCAGATGTCCCTTGTCTGGGATTACCAAACAAGATCTGATAGGCTAGTTCAAGTTTCTTCACTACATGGTTGAGGAAACCTTTTTCATGGAAGGATACTTTGAATTTGTCCAGCCAAACATTCATATATCTATTATGTGGGATATTTTTAATGGTTACTTAAATTTTCCTTCATTTCTTGCTCGCTAATGCAGACAGACTTACTGGATTGTTATGTTTGACTGCATTGATATCTATGCCCAGTAACCATCCTGGAGGTTTGTAACAAATCCTTAGGTCTGTTGCCTTGAACTATGTAGTAGTAGTGGAGGTTTATATTTTTTATGATGACCTCAACTTAGGTCTCTATATATATGGGTTAATGGAAATACTAATGATTTACATTTTGTTGCCTTTCATTTACTTGCAATTGTGATTCTTCATCCCTTGCCATTATGTGAAGGGCTCTTTGGGTTTTTCTAACATGGAAATTTTGGCCAAAAACAGGGCCTTGCCTCAATTTGAAATCTTTGTATCACATGCTGCTCAAACTGAAAATATGCCAAAATGATCCTGCTTCATTTAGTTATTATTTACTACTGATTCCCCCATTGCTCAAACCAGTTTACTATCCTGTATGAAAAAGAAAAAGATATATAACTGATAGAACAAAACAAATTAGTGAACCCCGAGGAGTCATATGTGTTCTATGATTAGTAATTGTGACTACACCTTTGCCCGTTTTCTGTTGCACTAAATGTAACCAAGCTTATATATCTCCTATGTTTTTCTATTTTTATTTGTTAATACTTTTTTGCTGGTTTGTTTTGTTGATCAGATCAAGAAACCAAGCCAATCGATGGAGATTCATGGCATGATCTTGCTTTATGCACACATTAATGTTTCCTGGCTCTACAAGGGTTTGACTTGATGTTCTTTAAGGTATTGATTTGTAAAAGTCTCTTCCTTCGCCAGTCTAATTTTCATCATTTCTGTATTCAAACTCCCCTTAGTCGGGTTGATACTCAATAGTTTTCAATACAGAAATCAGAACAAGAATCAAATATCAGAAATGTTCCCTAAATTGAATGGTTAATGTTCAGGGATGTGTCCCTGAAAATGAAGGAGAAAAGCCCCAAATGTGTGGAACTTGGGTTTCCTAGTATGACTTGTTTATACCATCTTTGATAGCTATCAAGTGCTGGTAATTATTTTGACAGTAGTTCAAATTATTAAGATCATACAAAATAAAATGCATTACACGAAATGCAGTTACTGTACGAAGTTAGTAAGTTCAGCAATGGAAGAAAATATGATGGGGGATATATCTGGGTATAATTGGCTTTGGGAGGAAAAATTTTGGTTGAAAAATTGGCAGGAAAATGCCCAACGCAACTCCATTAAGATAAGTTTGTTTTCATAGTCTGCCATTTTGAACCACGGGGAGGCCTGATGTGCTACTATTTATGAAGAAAAAAAAAAAAAAAAAAAAACAATAGTGCCATGGAAGCACTAAAAGAGAACCTTTTTTGCCCACTGCTTCAATTTCCTCTCGATCAAATACTTCTTGCTCACCCAAGCTGTGATGTAGATAAGTCACCTGGGCTTATTTTATTGCAAATAAGCCTTGGGTTGTGTTATATATGTATTGGGCTTTTGATCCCATGAGTTTTCTTTGAAATGTGCCACTTTAATGGGCCTAAAATATGGGTAGAAGGTAGAAAAACGGGATTTAATTCATTAATTTAATTAGTTGTTATTTAATTCAATAAAGGCACGTTGAGGCCATTGGTCGGTTGTAAAGTCTTATATGGACTATTAGTTAGTCAGTCCTACTCCATGTTGGAGTTAGAAGCCTAGTCCTAGTTCCATTTGAAGTCCTAGTTGTAGTAGGAATGTCTAGTTCTATTTGGAAACTAGCTCATAATCAAGTTATGATTGTAATTATGCCCTCTTTAAATGGAGGAGCATATGTACTGATATTTCTTAGACTTGAATGAATAAATTATTAAGTGAATATTCTTTAGCTGAAAAGCTTTTATTGAGAGGTGAGATGCCTAAACCTTTGAGGGGTGTGATACCCAAAACCTGAGGGGTGAGATACCCATTCATTTATTCTCTTTCACCCTTCTCAACCCCCCATCTGTTCTATTCTTCTTTTTCCATTTTATTTGTTGTAACATTCAAGAGGTACAATTCAGATGTTGTTAGAAGCTATTACAGTCGAGAACCGATCAACATCAATGAAGATTTTAGGAGAGTTCGATCTCCATATCTCCCTCCTTTGACCTATGATCTGTAAACCCTTTTAAGGGTGTGTTCTAGGCTGCTATTAGACCACTCGATCGACTTCTTGGAGCTGTCTAGATCTGTTCAGCAGTTCTTCAGAATCTTAAAGTTTTTTCTGTCCTAGGTCAGAAAATCAAGAAAGCTTGTAACTTCACAATCAGCCGTCAGAATCCTCTCAACTTGGGGGTTTTTGTACCCTCCCTAGGGACTATCTACGCCCAAGAGTGTAGCTCAATCGGACTCCTATAGAGGCACCTCTCTCTCTCTAGCTCTATAGCAAGTCTTTCTCTCTCCTATCGGGTTGGGTTTTGGGCTGGTTTTGCTCTTGTATGGGTATTGTATCCTTGGGAGTTTATTTGATGGTCTTATTTTTTTGTTTCCTGCTCCTATTTGTATTGTTTGGAGTTATAAACTGCTGGAGTAGTTTCTTGTAATCTACTCCTGCATTAAGCTGCTTGTCTTTCCTGTATAGGATAGGCAGTAAAAAAACATAATTAAATCACATACTAAACAAAGAAACTAACCTGTGGAAGGAATACCTCTTAATGCTTATACTTTACACATTTGTATAAGCATGAGAGAGAATCAAGGTTTAACCCCATAAATACTAACCCTCCACCTCTCATCCCCTCTTGGTACTTAGGTTCTTTCTCAGCTTCTATTGTCTTTTCCAATGTCCAAAAATTCCTTCTTCCTCAAACCCTTTGTTTTATTTGCTCACTCCCAAGCTTGTTCTCTTTCCTCCACGGGATAAGCATATCACACCAAAACTGCCTCAAAAACACATAACTAAAGTTGCACACCATAGTTTTTAAGGCGGTAAGGCGACGGAGACGTTTGAGGGTCTTTCAGAGCACCTTAGCGATAAGGCGGGCATAAAGCGTTGCCTTATTGACCAAAGCATTCCTGTGTAATTTTTTTATAAAACCAATCTATTTGGCTCAAATCCTAGTTGAATCCTATTACTCATGTGTTAAATAAATATTAAAGGTTCATATTCATACCAATGTAAGATATTCATCAGGAAAACAAATCAATAAAGTGAATAAACTAAGTTCATCTTCATCAATCATCAATCATCATAACATATTAACATATGATATAAATACATAATTATGAAATAAAATTATAAATATAAAGAAAAGAAGACATAAAAAATATAAGTATGTATTATACTTACCTCTATGATGCCAAAATGAGTGCCTAAGCCCTAAGGTCATCCACTATATTTCTACTCCTGTCAAAGAAAAATGAAGCTCACCGCTGCCGGAGCAAACTCACTGCTGCCGGAGCGAAATGGTCGCCTAGATAAGTGGTTCTTCATTGTTCCTTGATTCCTTCTCAAAGCCCTTGACGAAATCCAAACCTTGCTTGTGAATCATGTTTTTGTATTGTTTGTTTTGGTTATTTTTTATGGAGTAAAGTTGATCCCATACATCTCAAGTGTTAACAAAATCATACACCTACCAATAAAAAATTTATATTTGGAATCTTCATCAAGTAATTTTAAAATGTGTTGAAAAAAAAAAAAAAACTCATAAGGCGCCACTTCATGTAAGGCGGAGTACTGCCTTACCATCTCTAGACCGCATCAGTACCAAGGCGCTGGTAAGACGACGCCTTAGCAGCGCCTTAAAAAGTCGCCTTAGCAACGCCTTAAAAACTATGTTGCGCACTAAACAAAGAAACTAACCTCTACCTCTTAATTGGTACTACTAATACTTAAAATTTCCAATAGCATAATTTCCTTAATTTTGGCTCAAAGCTAAGCATCACCAACCCAAGTAGGGGGGGGGGTCCCCTAGCAATGACTTTACACTTTTGTATAAGCATGAGAGAGAATAAAGATTTAACCCCAAAAATATTAACCCTCCCCCTCTCATCCCCTTTTGACCTATCGCCTTTGGTACTTTGGTTCTTTTCTCATCTTCTACTGTCTTTTCCTATGTCCAAAAATATTTCTTCCTCAAACTCTGTTTATTTTCCCATATGTATAGGAACCAATCAGGTTCTCTCCTTCTGTTGCCCACAATCTTTCTGTGCTGATAAATAGAGGATAAATCAAATACCTAGTTCCTTCCCTTTTCTTCAATTCATTCATTTCTACAATCTTTCCCCATTTCAACTCTATGCATTTTTTATTAGCCCCATGTCATACTTCGGATCCCATCATATCTCTGTTCTTAACCTTTGTCATACTTTATGCTTTGGTATTTTCAGCCAAAGGAACAAAGTTATTACTTATTAGAGTTGAATTTAGGACTTGGCATTTCCAATTTTTTTTTTCTTTGGTAAAAGAAAAACATAATATATTTAGCTTGCAAAAATGGTTGTTTAACATGTAAGTAGGGTCCATAATCACAGTTTTCCTTTCCATAGCCTCATAGGCTATATGTTTCAGTAGGTTAGCCTTTATACAAAAAGTTGGTTTAGACAAAAAATTAGCATTTCCATGTTGATGAAGTGCATTAGGGCTGAATACCAGATGATAGATGCTAATCGAATGATCGCAGAACTAGTACTGATTTAGCTGCCGTGCGATAGAAATTTTTTATTTCGCGAAGTTAATGTCAAAATTAGTACTTGAATTACTATGTATCCCATACCATCCCCATGTTATACACTCATACTGGAGTCATACTTTGGAGTTTGGATCTTATCCTATCTTTGTCCTTAACTTTTTTTTTTTTTTAATAAGAAAAACCAGAAGATTAATCAAACAGAAAAGTGTCCAGATCATCAGTTACAACTCTACTACTTTAACCTATTCTAGCTCAATAATAAGCTTAGTTACGAGTGATAGATATATGGCCTCTATCCTGTTTTAAAATACAGACCTTAAAGAGCAGGTTTTTTTTTTTTTTTTTTTTTTTTTTTTTTTTTTTTTTTGTGTGGTAAGAGGAGTTGAACTCAGAACCACATGTTTCCTGAGGGAAAGGTCCTTTGCCAACTCGGCTATATCCAACAATATTATTAAATGTACTTTGCTCCATCCATTCTACTAGTTGTTGGCAATCAGTCCAAATGCCTACGGTTTTGGCATATTTCTTAGCAAAGTTGGTGGCCAAGCCAGCAAGGTCTTGTTCTCATATTCGCTTTCCAGCATCAGTGAGGGATGATCTTGAGTGTGATTTCCTTGGTAGACCAAGGTTTAGAATAATGTAATTGTCCATTTTTTGGGGTTCCTTGTTTCTCCTACTGATGGTGGGAGAGGCTATTTTCGGTGTTTCGAGTATCTGGTGTATCCAGTGTGTTTTTTCGTCTTTCTGTTTTTCTTTATTTAATACAAATGATCATTTGGGGAAAAAAAAGTATGCGGTTTTGACTCCCAATGATCTTGTGTTTTTACAGGCCTTCATTTTCATTTATTCCTCTTGCTTTTGTTTCCTGGGCATGACCAAAATCATAGAGGCAACAACAATTTTTTTTTTATAATAATAATAGAAACAGTAAAAGAACCAGGTCGAGCAGGCTCATGGTTACTCTGAGCTTGATCGCAAGAGGTTGGAGGTCGTGCTTCAACAAGGTTAGAAGAAAAAGAAAGGAGATTAAGACTAGAAACCCATCTATTGATGTTATTCATAATTTTCGAAGGATTAAGCTGGTAGTGTGACAATATATTGATTCCAACCATTCATAGTGTAGGAGTGCACCATCTTTTTTGGCTAAGGAAAGAGAGCGCAAATGGGCTTTCATTCTTTTGAAGTTGCCACCTAGATAAAGGGTATAGGACCCATAAATATTTTTTTCCATTGGGAGGAAAGAATTGACTCTAGTAGATAAAGTAAAAAATTTGTCCAGATCTCCAGGTAGGTTCAAAGTTATAGGTTGAGAAGGTGTCAAACACCTTTTCAAACCATTCCTAGAATTATGTCTTACTAATCAGCTCAATGTAAGCATGTATAATAGAATTACTGAGAAATAAACTGTCTAATCTAGGTTGCTGGTTAGAAGGTAAATAAAACATTTGGTAGTGCATACAAAATAAATGAAAAGGGAATAATAGGAAATAACAGGAAACATTCTATACATGGAGAGTGGGAGGATTGAACTTGAACAGCCTTTCGTTAAAACTGTATGTATCCCATATGAATTGAAAATCACGTCAAATGTAATTTAACAACTATTAATTTTATGGGAAAATGGTTCCCGTGAGGGAGTGTGGCCCCAGCGTTCAGACACTTTTTTGCCCCTCATGAAATAGAAAATGACTTCTTTGTTGATGCTTTCTCCATTTTTGCATACCTTTCTATAATATGCCTTGTCTTGCTATTGGTTTACCCCATTTCGATCATCACTTGGTGATGCCTTCCTCTCAAAAGCAAGGGTGTTCTCGTCTATTGATTTGATGACTTTCTCCATGGGAAAAAAGAAAAGACGAAACCAAGTGAGCACCAAGTGAGCAGTGCAGTCTAGAGGATAAGTACTAAACATGTGTAGACATGTGTCAATCTCTCTCCTCTTCCCATTGAAAAAGTGTCCTATGACCCCTCTTATTCCAGCCCTTCTATTTGTTGAATCGCTACGACATATCTAACCCTCCTCTCTTTTTAATTTATTGGGTGGTGTTAATATTAGTTACGTTATGAATATATGTTCGTATTTTTATTCATAAAGTGGTGGTATTAAACATGCATACGCATTGTCATTCTCAAACTTACTAAACTATGATTTAGAAGTCTTAAATTTTTTTTTTTTTTATTGCTATCAGGGTTGTGAAGCAACTGCAACCATGGTTTTAAGTATCGGTGCGTATCGTGTCGTATCGGTAGGCATCGGCACGATACATACCGATACGATACATGAAAAATTTAAAACCCTTATGTATCGATACGTATCTTACGATATGCACCGATACACACCGATTCGCACCGATACACCATCGATACGCATCGATACTCACCGATACGTACCGATACTCTATGAAAAAATAAAAAATGAAGTGAAATGTACGTTTCGGTATGTATCGGTATGTATCGGTGCGTATCGGTATGTATCGACTGATACACATTGATACGTACCGATACGGTCATAAAATGGCCAAAATGGGTAATTTTTTAGAAAAAACACAATTTTTTGAGGTGTTTTTGTTCCAAAATTGCTGTCAACCATTTTTCTCTCTAACTAAAGTGGAAATCAAGGTTGGGAACAAGGATTTTACATTTATGGGATAATTACAAACCTTGGATTCTTAATGCGATACTCTCAATTTACTGTTTATGCATAATACATGTTATATATAACTTTTTTTAACTATTTTTTTATACAAAAGTGTATAAAAAAGTGTTTCCTATCCATTTATGTGTGTATCTTTAGCGTATCTTAACGTATCTCCGATACGATACGATACCTTTCGATACGTATCTTAATTTTGGCCGACCGATACGACGACCGATACCGATACTTTAATCCTTGATTGCAACCCTTGACTCACAACCAAAGAAATAGAATAATTCACCTTCCCCCTTGGATTCACAAATACCCCTCTAAATTATTGTATTTTCATAAATACCCTTCAATATTTTATTTCTTTGCTTGCAATCCAGGCGCAGCTAGACTTAAGGACTTACTTTTTTTTTTTTTTTTTTTAAGTGACTTGAGTTGGTGTTTCCTACCATGCTCTCAATATTGATTGAGGGGCGGATATCCAAGGGGGCTTCCTTGTGAAAATCATTTGCAACTGTTGTATCGATGCAGTGAATATCAGGTGGCTGAGAGCCCCTTAAGGTGCATGCTCAGATACTCTCAGTCATCCGATGCTCATCGCACTTAACCACTCGCTGCAAAAGGATATTGACTCAGCCTCGCCTTGACCCGTGTTAGGTAAAAAAATAAATTCTTCACGAGCCTAGTGAATATATTCCCTTTCAGGATGCTATCCAAAAAGTGTATATATTCGGATTGTAATAGATGATGCTCCAGGTTGACAGGTTCAGCAAAACTGTGCACTCTTTGAGTCTTCTTCGTCAAGTCTTCTCACGAACGAATATCATTCCCCAATCCAATATGTGTTTCCCATACCGTACTGCAAATTAACCAAATAAAAACTCCAAACGTGGAAATATCTTTTCCATAAACCTGTGTTCTCCGGAAAGATGCATGACACATAGCCTAGGGGATCTTTTATAAGAACAATTCGGGAAGTGGTTTTTCTGTTTGGGGGCATGGCCTATGCCATCGCTCCTAGTGTCTAAAGGGACAAAGATGTCTTTCACATTTGAAGCGAGATGTAGACACGTGAGAATCAGCTGACGTAGGTCATATTACATCAGCACACAACCAGACAAAGTTAAATTTCCCCAATAACAACTTGAAACGTGGAAGGATTTTTGAATTGATTCATTCTTTAAGAACATCAAGTTGAGAAATAAAGGAAGATGCCTCCAAAATAAGACTTTTCTCTGCTACTTCCCTTCTCCATTGGACCCTTAATAATAAGGGGCCCCTTAATGATAATGTCATCATACATTTTGTCACCTTTATAGCTTCCACTTTTTCTGCTTCTTCCCATCCCACTCCCCCACTCCCCACTCCCCACTCCCCACTCCCGACTCTATAAAATCCACTCTCCATTTCTTCTCACAGTCACCAAATCCTCTCTCTTGACTCTCAATTCCCAATGCTGTCTCTCTCTCTATTTCCCTCTATCATGTTCAGCAGAGCCTCTCCAGCAAATGGTAATTCTGTTCTTGAAAACAAAATGGTGAAACTAGGATTGGGAAAATCCACCGTTGATGAAGAAGGAGAGCTCACACCCACATCAGTCCCACTCTACATCACTTACAATGAACGGATTAGGCCTCTGCTCGACGCCATCGACAAACTACGCCAACTAAAGGTCATGAAAGAAGGCATTGAGCTACCCACCATCGTCGTCGTCGGCGATCAATCCTCTGGTAAATCCAGTGTTCTTGAGTCCCTCGCGGGCATCAACCTCCCTCGTGGTCTCGGAATCTGTACTCGGGTTCCTCTTATAATGCGTCTTCAACAACATTCATCAGCAGAATCAGAGCTTCACTTGGAGTATCTCAACCAAGTTGTTCATACTGATGAAGACCATGTAGCCCAAGATATTGAAGATGCTACAATCGAGATTGCTGGTACCAATAAGGGTATCTCCAATACTCCTCTTTCTCTGGTTGTGAAGAAGAAGGGGATCCCTGATTTAACCATGGTTGATTTGCCTGGAATCACTAGGGTTCCTGTTCGTGGGCAGCCTGAAGACATCTACGAGCAGATTTCAGAGATAATTAAGGAGCATATAACTCCAAAGGAGAGTATCATCCTCAATGTCTTATCGGCTACTGTGGATTTCCCAACCTGCGAATCGATCAGAATGTCGCAACGGGTCGACAAGTCTGGCCTGAGGACGTTGGCAGTGGTCACTAAGGCTGATCAAGCTCCTGAAGGTCTGCTTGAGAAGGTGACTGCAGATGATGTGAATATTGGGCTTGGTTATGTCTGTGTTAGGAATCGAATTGGCAAAGAATCATATGAGGAAGCAAGAAAGGAGGAGGCAAGATTGTTTCAATCTCATCCCCTGCTTTCTAAGATTGACAAATCAATTGTGGGTATCCCTGTTTTGGCTCAGAAGCTTGTGCAGATCCAAGCTTCTAGTCTGGCTAAATGCTTGCCAGACATTGTGAAGAAGATCAATGAAAAGCTCAATTTCAATGTTTCTGAGCTTGACAAATTGCCCAAACATCTATCTAATGTGACGGATGCAATGACAGTTTTTATGCAGATTCTTGGGTCTACTAAAGAATCTCTCAGGAAAATTCTCATTAGGGGTGAGTTTGATGAGTACCCAGATGATAAGGAGATGCATTGCACAGCTCGAATGGCGGATATGCTCAATGTGTACTCCAAAGATCTCCACCAAAAGAGCAGGGACCCTGCTGCAAAGTTCTTAATGGAGGAAATTAAGCTTTTGGAGGAATCCGAAGGGATTGAGCTTCCCAATTTCCTCCCTCGAACGGCATTTCTCAGCATATTACAGAGCAGAGTGAAGGAAATTTCGAATACTCCAGTTGAATTTATTGAGAAGATCTGGTCTTACATTGGGGCTGTGGTTGTTTTTGTGTTGATGTTCCACTCCGATGGCTACCCACAGCTTCAATCTTTTATGAGACGGGCTGTGCAGAATCTGATTGAGAAGATGAAGGAACAATCTGTCGATCGAGTGACAGAGATGGTGGAGATGGAGAAGCTCACAGATTATACATGTAGTCCAGAATACATGTCAAAATGGAGCAAGCTCATGGCACTACAACCGAGCTTCAAGAACGAATTCAACATAGAGTGGAAACCCAGTAAGGTGAATATTGAAGGCATGGGTCAAGTTGAAGTTGAGCACCTAAGGGAGTACTATCCAGCTTTATTGGACCAGGCATTCGACATGAGAATGAGAATTACTGCTTATTGGGAGACTGTGTTGCAGAGGTTGGTGGATAGCTTGGCTCTTCATCTTGTGTTCAATGTTCAGAAGCTGGTGAACAAAGAGATGGAGAAGGAGATAGTGATTGAGTTGATGGGACCAAGTGGTGGTGGGATTGAAAGGTTGCTAGAGGAATCTCCTTCAATTGCTACCAAGCGTGAGCGGCTCAACCAGAGTATCAGATTACTCAGGGAATCCAAGAAGGTTGTAGGGAATATCATGGATAGGATTGATGCTCCCAATGGCTTTGCTAATCTGGGTCTATGTTATGATCCTGTATGAGTCAGTCACATGGGGGCCTACTTCCCCTTCCCCTGTAGTAGCCGCAGAAGCCACAGCCGCCCACTGGGTTTGATGATCTGGGTCTATGTTATGATCCTTATCAGCCACATGGGGGCCTACTTCCCCTTGCCCTACAGCCGTGGTTTTATGTGGGTTGATATGTTATTGGGTTCTCTCACTCTTGTAAGTCGATTTATGGGATTGAGTTTTGATTATCCCTCCATGTTCTCTCTCTTCTTAGGTGGTCTACTTGGGTATAGGTGATGGTCTACTTAGGTATAAGTGATGATATTGTCTGGTTTCGCATTATGATAGTTTTAATATTCTTGTGCTTAGGGGAAGCTTTACTGTTTTGTTGAGTTCTATGGAGTCTACTACTATGTATCCATGTTTATAAAATATTTGCAAGGGAAAAGTAGTTAAAGGTTTGGATGGCCACTGGTGGGTATAATTAGGTTTATCATTTCTTTGTTTTCCTTTCCCCTTGCTCTCACCTCCAATAGATCTTTAAACTCCCACATCCTTTTGTATAGGGTTAAAAATACTCTTTACCACGCTAATCCTAGGGGTTGGATGTTGTTAGATGTGGAGATTCCTCTTCACTATAATGGGTGTAGAGAAACTTGGTCCCTTTCGTTTTCCTTTTCTTGTTACAAGCATTTAATGTTTAAGACCCGTTTAAATTTTTTTGATATATCATCTTGTTTAAAGACTGATTATAGCCTAATTAGCCCAGTTAAAACTCGGAACTCGATCGAGCCTAACACGAGACCGATCGAGACAAGAATTCGAGTCAAACTTAACACATCAATTATATTCTACTTTCTCTGTTATGCTAGAAACTCATTTTGTTTTAATTCTTGTCCGTCCAATCAACATGTTCTTTTCCATATATTTCAATGGTTGCATGGATTAAGAATCTTTTTCTTTCCAAATATAAAGATAGGATTGAGACTCTTACTATCTTTCCTCATAACTCTCTCCCTACTTGTGTCCACAAATTTTCATTCTGATTCTTCATGGTTGTTTTGAACCTTACAATGGAAAGAGAAGCTGGGTAGCTTTTATTTCAAGCAAGGGGACTCATGCAGTCAAGGATTGGAGGGAGCTTTGGAACAGGGATGCGAAAAGCTAGACGTATAGATAGATATTGGAGATTTTTTTAGCTAGTTTCAGGATGAATGTTCAATGACCTGGTCTTAGGGAGGTTTATACTCTTCTGTTGCAAATATATAGAACTCGAAATTTTTTGATATATTAATAGGAATGAATATCACTTAATGGTGCTTTTCTCATACTGTCTATCATGTAAAGTCAGGACTATGCAAGGTGGTTGTCCTATTAATCCCAAAGGGGTGGCCGAGTTGGCAAGAGACCTTCACCCTAGGAAATGTGTGGTTCTAAGTTTGACTTCTCTTATCTTCTTGGGGCTACTTACACGGGGTGTTTAGTGCTCTTCAATACTTTCGATGAAAATTGAATGGTTCTCGTTCAACTTTGAATGACTCGATCCATGCGGTTGTGGCGTCAAAATGGACCTGCGAGATTAGTCAGGCTAAAGGCTTGGATACCTGTCACACAAAAAAACGAAAGAAAAAAAAATGGTTGTCATATTACCATTGATTAATTATGAACGACTTTTACTTAATTCAGTTCAGTTTTTCTTCTAAAAAAAAAAAAAAAAGGACCAGTATTATTCCAATCAATCTATTTTGGAAAAATAATTACAATTTTGGTAAATAGAAAACAAAAATGAGGAAGCAGTCCAGTCCAGGTTGGACAATTTTTTGCGGTTGGTTTGATTCAGTTTTTAGGCAAAATGGTTCTATGGGGAGATCAAAACCAAGAAGTCCACAATCCAAAGCTATGGGCTAGAGGTAATAGATACACTAGTCCACAATTCCAAAGCTCATTACTGTGGGGCTGTGCAATGCCCAACCCGTGAAATAATTGGTCTAACTAATAATAAGCCAGTTCTAATCAAACGCAAGTGAGAGCTGGTTGGCTAGGCTTGGTTAGGCTAGGCTGAGAATTTGATTCTCTCAGTCCAGCTTTAGCTAATCTGTGTTTCTTCTTCCCAATTCAATATCCTAGGGTTTTAGCTAATTCTGACATCCCTTGTCAACCCTAGCCCAACCAAGCGTGGTTGAAAAATGGGTTAGACCTGGTTAAGGGACAATAAAGTGTGTTAAGGGGAAATGCCGATGGCTAATGTTATGATTTTATATTTAGTTATATAGGGGAGGCTGGGGAGACTATCACATCAGTTTTAAAAGAGATTCGACGTAGATTGATATGGTTTTAGGTTCCCTCACCTTGAAAGTTGATTTATGGGATTGAATTCTTATACAATAACTCACCATAGCCCAATAGGTACCCCACATACAAACCTAGTGACCCGACAAACCAAACTTATTTAAAATTAGGTAAGAAAGAAACAATCGTCAATGTTGTTTTACACAAAGTAAAGGGACATTTTGTTTTGGGAGCTACAAGGGTCATTTTGTTTTGGGAGCTACAAGGGTCCATAGGTAAAGGGAACCATCCCAAAAATCCTAGAAACCTTGTCCGTTTTTACATCACTAAGTAGCCCTACTGAAGTGACAATACTATTAGAAAAGTTAACTTGCTGATCATATAGGTCTTGAAAAATAAATTCAAAACAACCTTTTAATGTAGGGGTGTAACTTTTGTCCCACGGGCTCAAATTTGTCTCGGTATGCCTTAAGGCCAAATATGGTTTAGACTAAGATTTCTAACCTTGAGGATGGATTAGGGTTGAAAAATACTGACCTTGAGTCAGGGTTGGGCCAGCCCGGGCCTGGGTTGAAGCCTAGGCCTAACCTAGCTTGATTCAACCTGGCCCCGATTTATATAATATAATTTAGGGTTGACATCATATCCTTTTATTTAGAGTAAATGAAATTTGGGTCATTGATTCTTATGGGCTGATGTTTTGAACATCTATTATTATGTTGCACTTCATAATTTTGATTGTATATTAATCAATGCTTATGATTTTTATTTTTATTTTTAATCAATGCTTATGACACAAATGGCAAAAACAAGGTCAATTAGGGTTTTCTTGACCCTAGAAAAAATCAGGGGCCAATTAGGGCCAACCCGTCCCAATCAGGGTGATTAGGTCCTGGTTGGGTTGGCATGAGGCCGGCAGGGTTGGGCCCAAGCATGAGCTCGAGAAGGTTGGGTTGGGCCTTGGTTGAGTTTTGGGGACCTAGAGTTGGGCTGAAGTCTTAAGAAACTTGGCCCTATTTCACCCCTACTTAGTAATATGGACATCATTCTTAGTGACTACAAAAAAATCAAGTGTCATAACGAAAAGTAAATGAGAAACCTCTGGAGCATCTCTCCCAACTAGGAGAATTTTAAAAATATTAAACTTATGATGAATTCTAAGCAACCGAGATAGCTATTCCATAGCTAACAAAAATAAGTAGGAAACCAAATCACACCATGTTGGTTGTCCAAATTATACCTATCTAGAAGTTTTGTTTGTTTGTTTGTTTGTTTGTTTGTTTTTTTAATAGAAGACAATAAGTAGGAAACCAAATCACACCAATGTTCGTTGTCCAAATTATACCTATCTTGTCATAAATATATATAAATACTACGAAAATTAGTCAAAGATTAAAGAAAAATTTAGACGTGTCAACAGGTTAGGTTTAGCTTGGATTTAAGAATATCAAATCCCATATCCTATAATATATCTATCTTGCATTTGGGTTATGATAAATGGAGGACTGGAGATGGTAAAAAATATTTATATCCACCAAGTACCCAATCTATTCTTATACTGAATTGGAGCTTGACTGTTGATAGGTTGTTACTTGGATATTAATTATTCAACATATTTAAAAATCACAACTCTTCAACTACTTTCACAGCAAAGATAATCCAAGTATTTGATAGCTCCCTTTGACCCCTATATAGGTTGCTGAATTGAAATGTAACTCCTAAATGCACCTTCTCAATAATATTTTATGGTCTATCTAGTAGTAATCATGAAATTGGGGTATTAATTATTCTTTCTTTTTTCTCACCTTTCTTTTTCTGCAAGGACTGGAAATTTTTAGTTGAGAAATAGGGAAAGGCCCTTATAACTCCTTACCAAGTTTAATATGATTAAGAAAATGAAGAGGTTGGGTAGAAGGGATAAGCCATTTCATAATTGATGTTATTATAATCTAAGGAAGAAAGAACGCTATCCGCTTGTGTGGTGTGTCTACTTCAAGATACATTAGATGCAGAAAGACTTTGATACCTCGCACTAAAGATGCTCCCACACACCATCCCTTTGGCCCGCAATTTGGCATATACCTATTGTAAAGCCCTGCTTTTTAAACCCCAGTTTATTGATTGGTTGATTTTGTTTGGTCTTGCAGGGTCTGAACCAGAACGGGTTGATGCCAGTGCCTTGTGGTACATGTTGGCAAGGATGACGTCAAATGCGGGGTGGCCGGATGAGATTGAGCTAGTACCCGAGATGATCCGCACGCCTAAGCCATGCCCTTGCACATATCACAAGGCCATGTATGAATAGGAAAGGTACGCTATCGTACTTGAATGGTAGGAACTTGACCCACAACATGTGGCGGGAGTGAAGTACATGTTAAGACTCCATTTTCCTCCAAAATACAGTAAGGTTGGATTGTCTGGCCAACTGGTGGGTGTCACTGGTAAGTGTGAGACCCACCAATGTGACCCACCTGTTGGGGTTTTGTGGACCCCAGCATGTCCGACTTGGATGAGCTCGTGCATTTTGACCTCCTCGTCATAATGAGGTCTTGTATGCCCAAAGATGTCGGTTACATCGTCCGAAAACACGATTTAATGTGTTTTGATCCATAAATGGGCAAAACCAAACAAGCCTTATAAGATATTTATAACACTAGGGTATAAATAACTATAACACTCTCTCTCCCTCATTTATGTTGTTAGGAAAAGAGGGTAAGAGGAGTAAAGAAGAGGGAGAAAGAGGAAGAAAGAGAGAAGGAAGGGAAAGGAGGCTCACCCCTTGGATTCCAGAGCCGCACCTCGCCTTTTCGTCGCCATAATAGTATCCGGTGACTTGAGATCTTCATTTTGAGGTAAGTAACACCATGAATCTTGAGGTTTGATGAAACCTTCTTTTTATATCTTTGGTCTAGAGGGTAACAAAGCCATTGTGTGTGATTTTTTTGAAGTATTTGAGGAGAGGAACAAAGATTTGAGGTTATTGAAGTGGCATTTGAGTTTGGGGAAAAGGGTTTCAAGATTTGGGGTTTTTACAAGCAAAGGTATGATTCTTCCCCCAAATCTTGTATTTGTCTTAGATCTATGATGAAATCCAGTAGATAAAGCTTAGATGGTGTGGGGGATGATGTGGGAATCACCCCATTGGAGTTCCAAGTGTTGGAATGGAAGGAGGAAAAACAACAAAATCCGAGAAAATCGATGGGTAAAATCGGTGGGTCAAGGACCCACCGGTGAAGACCTACTAGTCACACCTGAGCCCTCAGGTTCTACCGGTGGGTGCCTGACCCGCTGGTGTGATCTACCAATCACTCTTACACCTCTGGTTCTACCGGCGGGTTCCTGACCCACCTGTATGACCTACCTGTAGCCCAAATGAGCTCTGATTGAATCCAAATTCATTAACAACCTTTCTTACTCTGTTATTCATATAGTGACCATATCCTACGTCGTTTATGGTCCCGATTTATACGTATTTCTAAATCATTTATCTGTGATAGGATTCAAGAAACTCATCCTCTCACTCCGGATCTTACCCGTACCGCGAGTGTTGATTTTTCGACGAAAATAGGTAAGTGGGGAGAGGACTTTGATTCTTAATTTATGAAATGTTTTTGGCATCCCTTGCATTCATGAACGATATTGACATTCCAATTGTCATTCTCATGCATATGGTTGATGAATGAATGATGCATTTAGAACTGAAGACAAGCTTATAAAGGACGAGTTAGATGTCCGCACCGGGCTGCTCTGAGGTTCTGAGAATGTCCGCACTGAGGATAGGAGTGAGCTGAGCTGTAATACCCTACTTCTTAAACCCGATCTGATTACACGGTTGACCCGGTTTAACCATGCAGGACCCTAACCGGAGAGAGTTAAGGCGGGTTCCTTATGGACCATGATGACAAGGGTGACCTTAAACACCGGCTGGCCAGACAAGTCCGAGCCAGTGCCAGAGGAGACGGGTGTACCCAAGCCGTGTACATGCACATATCATAAGGCCATGTACGGATAAAGCAGTTATGTAGCCGTATTCTAAAGCACATACGTACAATATACCTTACGCCGAGAGGGTGATTAGTGCCGAGAGTCGAATCCCATCAAAATCCCACTTGTTGGCCAATTTTCGGCTCTCAGGTGGGCGGCACAAGTGGGCGCATCCACCCACCTGAGTGACCCACCCATGTGATTACTTAGTTATTTTAGGAAGTATAAATAGCATTTATGTTTTCCTTTTTTTTCTTTTCTCATTTATGACACTCGGATGTTGGTGAGAAGAGTAAAGAGGAGAGAGAAAAGAAGGGAAAGAAGAGGAGAAGAGAAGGAAGAGGAAGAAGAGATGGATTTCAGTGGCGCTGAGGCTTGATCTTCCCATTCCTACGTCGGAAAAGTGATCTCCAACACTAGATCTACGTTTAGAGGTGAGCAAAGGCTAGGTTCCTTAAACTTTCACCATACCCAAGTAAAACCCTTGATTTGGGTAGGGTTTCTTGAGGTCTTGTAAATCCCCTTGAGATGATGAATCTAAGGTTTAATAGATGATCTATGTGTTGATTTTGAAGGATTTGAAGAAGTGTTTACAAGGTTGGCAAGAGCATTGGTGATTTGAAGTGATTTTGGGGTTTTGAAGGAGTTCTTGAGCAAAGAAGGTAAGATGGCTTTCCATTCCTTAAATCTAACCTAGATCTAGGTTAGAACCATCTTATGAGACCTTGAATGTGTGGAGAATGGGTTTGGAAAAGCCCCATTTGATTCCCCAAAGATTGGGGAAGGTTTGGGGAAAAATGGTTTTTTTTTTGCTAAGACCGGTGGGCCAAATGGCCCGCCTGAGGGCACCCTCCTGTGAGGACAGAGCCTCGAGGCCAAGATCGACAGGCCCAATCGGTGGGCCAACCCGCCCGCCGGTCTTGGCAGGGCCCTCGGGCCCAACCGACGGGCCCAACCGATGGGCCGACCTACCCGCCGGTCAGGACCGGTGGGTCTGACTGGTGGGTCAGACAGGTGGGTTGTCCGACCCACCCGAGAGGCTCTCAACGTGATTTTTACGTCCGATCTGATCCAAAACGGACGTGCGACCTTCGTTTAGGATTCTAAACTTGATTTTGTCATTGGGTCTTGTTAATTTTGATCCCAAAATGGTGAAATACTAATGCCATTCACTTATGATAGGTTCACCAAAACTTACGCTTCTCGCACCGGATCTCACCCGTACCAGGCGTGAGTCTTTGTTCACTACAGGTAAGTGGGGAGAGGACGTTTGGCCTTATGATAAGGCTTGTTTGGCATTCATTTAATTGTATCTAGAATAGTCATGTCATCATGCGAATTATGTGTAACTTAGTCATCCTCATTATTATGCCTTGTGTGTTGTGTTTAATTTCTTAATGTCAAATGATGATGTGAACATGTGATGAATGATGACATCATTATGCATAATGCATTAGTGGACTAGATGCCGTAGTCGGCTTGGAAACGAGTGCATTGGTGGCCCGTGGAATGGGACGCGGAGGCACTATGCAATCGTACTATGTCATATAGGAGCATGCGGTGTAGGATTGCCATCTTCCCGTGCTACGACCCTTCCCAACAGGGGTTGAGGTGTTGGGTTACCATTTGGGGGGAAGCAGTGGTCGTGGTTGTCGGGTCACTGTGGCGGTTAGACATACGCTTGGCGGGTCACTAGGACAGTCGGCAACCCCGATGGTATATTCAAGAGGGTCAATCGTACTGCTTTTAAATTACTGGAGTCAGCACTTTTATTTCTGTCATTTACTTTATGTTGAGAGCCGGTGGTCGGCATGTTTTACTTTTTCGAGTACTCACGGTGGGCCTTCTCCGACAGCCCTATGGGCGTATTACGAGATGGAGTTCGCGGCTCGTACCCGGAGTATACGCTCATTGTGGCTGTAGTAGCACTAAACCAAGGACTTAGTAATGTTGTTTAGGTGGATGTGATTTAAAATGAATTGCATAGCATATAGTGCATATGGTTGTGATTTGTTGTGTGGACTGCTGTGTGATCCTTCTTTTCACTTACTGAGCTAGTGAGCTCATCCCACGTGTGCACCACTTTTAGATGATTTTGCAGGTCATCAACCTGGGGAGCATTGGTCGGGTCCCACAGTTGAGTTCCCTGAAGAGGATTGGTGGGTCCCCAAGGAATTAGAGCACGACACGGATTGCTCGTGCAAAGCCTATGCTGCGGGACCGTAGTTTTGATGCCGAGCTGAGCTCCACCCTTGATACCGAGCGGAGCTACACCTTGTGATACTGAGCTGAGCTCTACCTCCTGATACCGAGCTGAGCCTTGCTTTGATACCGAGCTGAGCTCTACCTTTTGATTCCGAGCTGAGCCCTACTCCTAATACCGAGCTGAGCTTACTCTCTGATTTTTTATGATTCTTTTTGTGTACTTGATATGTAAATTGTATTCTTTTTGTGTAAATATCATGCTTGCGGGCCCACATGTACTTAACTATGTAATTACAATTTGGGTGTCAAGTATAATGGGAATATTGACAGGTAAATTAAGTCTTCCGCTGAACTAATGAACACTCTCTTAGTTGTGTGTATGCTGTGGTGGGTTTGGGTTAACCGGTGTTAACCCGATCACTGGATCGGTTCTGTGTAAACGGGGTGTGACAATGGTGGTATCAGAATGTGATGCTCTACTCCACTCACAGTATACCGTTTAGACCCCGTAGAATCTATAATAGGAAATGGGATTGGGTTAATGTAAAAAACTTTAAAGAGTTAAAAGCCAAAGAAAGAAAGGAATAAAAATGGTTGCATTTAGATATTGCATTCATGGCATGCGTGAGAGAAAATAAAAGGTTAATTAATTACTGTCATAACCCATCAAGTACAAGTTTGACGAAATTTCGGCAGCATAACGGCGTAAAATGAGATTTCCAAAAATTTTCACACAAACACCTGATAAACAACATATCCTTATATATAATAATGATCAAAATTAACAATGACACCACAACTAAACTACACAAGTTATCACATATACAAATTCACCACAGACCACCATCAAAACACATCACCCCACAATTAAGTCCAGTTACAAAGAAAGTACAAAGAATGAGAAAAGAAAGAAAAAAAATACAATAAGATCAACAAAATGAAACAGGTGAGAAGCTGGTGTGGACGAGCTAAGTCCTCACTGGTCATCGTCATCGTCCAATACTACTATGTTCACCTGAGGTCTAGAGTTAACGTTGAGCCGATGGTCGTAGTAGTCAAACCTCAAGTTCACCAGCTGTACCTCCCTCCGAAGTCGGCCAAAATCTGTTGAAATGGCATTGGTTGTTGTATCCAAGTCCTGGCCCAGTCTGAGGAAGGAATTCTCCAAAGTAGTCTGCCTCTCCAGGATGCGCTCCTCCCTAGAAGCACTCTCATCCAGTCTTCTTAACAGCTGATCTTGCCCGTCCTTCAAAGCCCTCATGGTGGACATCATGCCCTCAAAATCATATGCACCACTCTCAGGTGGTGGGGCTCTATGATGTGGGCCTGCAGCTCTGGTGAAGCCAGGATCAACACCTCTCGACTCCTGAGGCACCTCCTCAAGGATGTCCTCATCCACAAAATCATCCTCCTCATCCTGAGGAACATAGTCCTCATCCTCCTCACTAGACTCCTCCTCCATGGGGACATCCTCCATAGGGGCAACCCTCCTATCCCTACCTCTCTGAGCTCCTGCTCTCTGAGGTACATCCATAAGAGTTTGGAGACCCATCCTCAATAGATTTCCCCTGTCGAACTTATCCGCTGGAGTTTTCCCCTCCTCACCACTCAGATCCACTCCGAAGAACTCAAAGATCCTAGTGAGGATCCTGCCATATGAAAACCCTCCATCCTCCGGGTGTGAAGTATGGTGCTCCATCGTCTTGAGGATGATGTAAGGCAAGCACAAGTGCTCGGCACCTCCCTCTAAGGCCGTATAGATGCAGTAAGCTAAAAACGCCGCCATGAAGCCCACCTGGTTCCGATGACCTCCTCTGGGGAGCAAGTTGAACTGGACCAAACGGGCAAACACACGAACCTCCGGGTCAAATGACGTCTCGGAATCCAGACGCTCACTGCTGCCACAGATGGTCTCATAGATGTGGTCCGGCGTCTCCAAACTTATGAACGGGCCTATGGGCTTACTCCTGGGAGGACTGTAGAATCGGTGCCCAGCAGAGGAGATACCCAATATGCTAGCCAAGGTGTCCACGGTCAACTGAATGTCCACCCCCTTCACCATGCTGGTTATCACGTACTCCCCACACTGGTAGGAAGCCTCCAGGTTACAGTAGAATCTACAAACTAGCTACTCGTAGCACAGACGGTCTACGTGGAGAATAGACTGCCAGCCCAGCACGGTGAACCTCTCCTGAAGCTGAGCCTTGTGGAAGTCGTCAACTACCACAATCTTCTCCATCATTACAGACCTCTTCAGGAAGGCCTGCCAGTTGGTTGCTGCCTCTGAACAGCGCAAGAGCTCCTTGTCATAGTCGGAAGAATCAATAGGAGCAGGTTTTGGTCTCCTTGAGCGGGGGGGCTGGAGAACTAGTCCCCGCATTCTTCCGTTTGGAAGCGGTGGTCTTACGCCGGGTGCCAGAGGATGCAGGCTCCTTGCCTTTGCGAGATGACATCCTGGCAAGAAAAAGAGGAAAGAAGGGTAAGTGACAAAACAGAAATCATGGAAAAAAAAATAGAATGTGACAGAATGTGACAAGTGAGGAATGATAAAAAGCCTATGAATGAAATGCCTAGCCAGTGACAAGACAGAGATTATGGCAAAACAGTAATGTGACCAGAGGCATATAAAGCAGGACAATTGAGGAATGAGAAAACCTCAATTCTCCAGGTGCAAGTCCAATCTAAGAAAAAGTTAAAAGACTCACAACCGAGGAGAGCTTGAAGCTACAAGCCCAAGACTGAAATGCCATTGTAGTGCAATCAAGAACATGCAAAAACATATGATAATGTGCTATTGAGGTCCACAAATACGAAAGGATGTAAAGAAAATCAAAGAAAACCCAACACAAAAGATGGATTTTCATGGGAAGATATGGGATTTCAAACATGAGGGACTTTCTATGATCTCTACAGCATGTTAAGTACAAATCAAACATAATGCATCACATTTGAGCTACTAATTGGGGAAAAATAGTAGGAATTGAAGAAATCCCCAAATTTGAGAAAACTAGGGCACGGTTGGGGTTTCTCTAAAAAATGGAGAAGCAAATCCTGAAACTAGAAATAAATCACAAGAGAAACATCACATTCATATGAAATCATTGTTCTATGGAAAGAAACACGGAAAGGAATGGGGATTGAAGACTATTCATGAGTTCTACCCCCAAAATGTAAGTCCTGAGAAGAAAATGAGGAAGAAACTTACTTGTAAGTGGAGGAGTTGAATCTTCTCAAAAGCGCCAGATCATTGAGTGAGATCGCGAGTGGAAGCGTCAAGATGCTCTCCAAAATCGCCTGAGAGAGAGAGAGAGAGAGAAGGGAAATGGGGGAAATAAGGAAGAACAGGGGCTTAAATGCCCTGTTCAAAAATGCCGCTCGAGTAGGACCGGTGGGCTAGACCGGCGGGCCAACCTGCCCACTGGTGTCAGCCCACCGATTGAAGATTTGGACCGGCGGGCCGACCGGTGACCCAACCAGCCCGCCGGTGGTAGCCCGCCAGTTGAGAGAAAACCTAAAAAATGGGATTATTAATTTTTTATTTTTTTATCATTATTATTAATATAATAATTATTATTATTATTATTTTTATAATAATATGTTATGGTCGAGTGGGACCATTGTCATACTTGTTGGAGCACTAGCCCTGTATATTTTGGAATTAAGTTGCGGTTAGTTGCAAACTATCATACACTATAGTGCCCTACGTGTTGACATATAATAATGTACCGATATCAATTCTATGGTGTTTAACCAATGTGATGTATGATATGTTCCAGATATAGGGATACGATGGTACGTACTAGATCCGGTAGCAATGCACGAGGTACCCCGCGTGGTCCTCATCCGGTTGGTCAACCACCGAATCCCAGGAGGTCCCGCTCTATGGGGAAAACCTCACTTCCACAACCTCTAGAGACCTTTGGTCAGGGTGGGGCACAAGAGGGCCCACCTATGACTATACTTCCGGACCCTCCACCGATTATTTCTCCGGGGGATGTTGTTACCATAATTCAGCAGTCACAACAGGCTTTCCAGCAACAAATGCTTCAGCAACAACAAGCATTTATGACTGCTATTCAGCAACAATTGGACCTTTCTCAAACAGGTCAACCTCCCCGGATACTTACTCCACAGGACCCACCTGTAGGGTCTGGTACGGGGCCACAAGTGGGAGGTGCACCTCCATTTTCGCCATTCAGTATTCCTCCGTATGGGGTGCCCCCTCCATACTCTTACTATCCAGCTTATGCTCCTAATTACCCGCCGATGAATAATACGTCAAAGGTAGTGGAGTCATTCAAGAGGAACTTGCCACCTGTATTCTCTAAGGTGGGGAGTGATCCTCTGGAACCCGACCAGTGGATCTAGGACCAGGAGAAAATATTTGAGGTGATTGAGTGCACGGATGCACAGAAACTCATTTGTGCGGGGTTGCAACTCAAGAAGGAGGCCAACTCTTGGTGGCAAGCATCTAAGCCCATATTGTTGGCCGCCCATCCGGAACCCACCTGGGAACAGTTCAAGGAGTTGTTCTTGGACAATCATTACCCACGCAGCTTCAGAGGCCGCAAGGAGACGGAGTTTATGGCCTTAACTCAAGGAGGTAAGACTATCCTTGAGTACCAGCAGCAGTTTGAGAGCTTGTTCCATTTTGCCCCTAGGCATACGAGGACAGCTGAAGAGAATGCTGCAAGATGTCTGAAGGGCCTAAAGGCATCCATTGGGTTTGTACTTGAGGTCTTAGATTTGACCGACTATGGCCAGATTGTGCAGAAGGCCAAGACCATGGAGGATAAGTAGAAGGGAGAACAATCCCTCACACTTGGACTGTGGAAGAGAACAAATCCATTTCTGGATATGGGCAACTCCTCCAAGGCATACCGTGGGTCGTACAGTTCTAGGCCTACTTATAGGCAGCCTTATAGGCCATCTGCCTACCCTCCTCGACCGGTTGGTGGTTCGGGCTCTACATCTTTTCGTCCAAACACTAGTATGGTACCTACAGTTCCAAGACTGCCCCGACCTCCATCCTCAACGGGTCAGGTGCAAAGGGGCCCCGCCCCAGTTCCAACATCATAGATCCGTTGCTTTAACTGTCATTCCTATGGCACTATGCAAAAGACTGTCGGGTCAGACCAGCCTTGCCCTCCAGTCAGCCCTCTACGTACCGACCTCCCTTAACTCGGGGGAATCAACCGCAGGGAATGATGTATGCCCTATCAGCTGAGGAAGCTGAGGCCAGCACCGAAGTGGTGGCAGGTACATTTTAAATTTAAGAGTTTTTCTTATGTTAAATATTGATGACCTGTTGTACTTATATTCATTGTTACACTAGGTGTTCTACCTATATCAGGCATACCAGCCTATGTCTTATTTGACTCAGGAGCTACACATTCGTTCGTATCTAAGAGATTTGCTGAGAAGCTGGGGAGGTCACCCAGGACCCTAGATCATGGGATGATTGTTAGTATGCCTACCGGTAAAGTTACACAGTTGAAGGAGGTGTATGGTCCGTGCCCAGTGGAGATCAGTGGGAAGAAATTGGATGCACAACTCATTAAGTTCAATATGTAGAATTTCGATGTTATACTGGGCATGGATTAGTTGTCGGCTCATCGAGCTAATGTGATGTGTGCTGAAAAGATGATTAGGGTGACAGATGAAGAAGGAAGAGAATTGGTATACCGAGCAGATAAAATGAAACGGGTGAGAAAGGTCCTCGTCTCCGCCCTTCAAGCGGTAAAATTGTTGGAGAGTGGATGTCTGGGCTACTTAGCATCAGTACTTGATGTCGATGCAAAGGTTATCCCTCTAGAAGAGGTAAAGGTGGTTAAAGAATTTCCCGACGTCTTCCCAGATGATCTGATGCATTTACCACCTGATAGAGAGTTGGAGTTTGCCATAGACTTGACTCCTGGAGCAGCCCCAGTGTCTAAAGCTCCGTACAGGATGGCACCAGCTGAGATGAAGGAGTTGCAGATGCAGTTGTAGAAATTATTAGAAAAGGGGTTTATTCGCCTAAGTGTTTCACCCTGAGGTGCCCCAGTATTGTTTGTCAAGAAAAAAGATGGCAGCTTGCGAATGTGCATTGATTACCTAGAATTGAATAAGCTAACCATTAAGAACCGGTATCCATTGCCACGCATTGATGATTTATTTGACCAACTGCAGGGTGCCAAGGTATTTTCAAAGATAGACCTTCGATCATGTTATTATCAGCTCAAGATAAAGAGCGGCGATATACCCAAGACAACATTCAGGACTCGGTATGGTCACTATGAGTTCCTAGTGTTATCTTTTGGGTTAACCAATGCACCGGCAACATTCATGGATTTAATGAATCGAGTATTTCACGATGTCCTCGATAAATGGGTAATTATTTTTATTGATGACATCCTAATCTACTCCAAGACAGAAGAGGAGCACACTCAACATTTGGTAATGGTGTTACAAAGGTTGAGAGAACAACGATTGTTTGCCAAATACAGCAAATGTGAATTCTGGCTTGAGCAAGTTGGATTCCTGGGGCACATAGTGTCTAAGGCCGGGATCGAGGTGGATCCTGATAAGGTGAAAGCAGTAGTAGAGTGGGAAATCCCTAAAAAATATCACTGAAATTAGAAGCTTCTTGGGTTTGGCTGGATATTACCGGCGCTTCATTGAAAATTTTGCTCGAATCTCAGCACCAATGACTAAATTAACCAAGAAGGGTGTGAAATTCGACTGGGTAGAGGAATGTGAGAAGAGTTTCCAGGAATTGAAGAAGAGGTTGGTGTCGGCCCCTATGTTGACCATCCCTAAAGGCACAGGTGGAATGACAGTCTACACTGATGCTTCCAAAGTTGGTTTGGGTTGTGTTCTCATGCAACGGGTAAGGTAATAGCGTATGCTTCCCGAAAACTAAAGGAGTATGAGAAGAACTAACCCACTCATGACTTGGAACTAGCCGCAGTCATTTTTGCCCTTAAGATTTGGCGACATTACTTGTATGGGGAGAAGTGCGAGATATACTGTCACATCCCTTTCGCACAGAGCCAGGCCAGTGACAGGGTTAACACCGATTAACCCAAACCTGCCAAGATCATCTGATACTGTATTCCACCACAGTATACACACAACTAATAAAAGCTTATCAGATCAGCGAAAGACTTGGTTTACCTGTGAATACTCCCATAATACTTGATACCCGAATTTTGATACAATAGTTATTTACATGTGGGTCCGAAGGCATGATATTTACACAAAAAAAGTACAATTCACATATCAAGTACATAAAGAAAATCATCAAAATCAGAGTATACAGCTCGGCTCGGTATCAGAACCTAGAGCTCAGCTCGGCTTCACTAGGTAGAGCTCGGCTCGGCATCACAAGTGGAGCTCAGCTCGGCATCAGAACTGCTGTCCCACAGCACAACTCTCGCACGAGCAATCAGTTCCGTGCCCTAATTCCTCAGGGGCCCACCAGTCCTCTTCAGGGAACTCGACTGTGGGACCCGCCCCGTGCTCTTCGGATGGATGACATGCAAAATCATCTAAAAGAGGTGCACACGTGGGATGAGCTCACTAGCTCAGTAAGTGGAAAGATGGACCACACAACAGTCCACACAACAAAACACAACCATATGCACTATATGCTATGCATTACATTTTAAACCACATCCACCTAAGCAACATTACTAAGTCCTTGGTTTAGTGCTACTATAACCACAATGCGCGTATACTCCGGGTACGAGCCGCGAACTCCATCCGGCGATACGCCCATAGGGCTGTCGGAGAAAGCCCACCGTGAGTACTTGGAAAAGTAAAAACATGCCGACCACCGGCTCTCAACAGAAAAGTAATTGACTGAAATTAAAGGTGCTGACTCCAGCAATTTAAAAGCAGTACGATTGGCCCTCTTGAATATACCACCGGGGTTGCCGACTGTCCTACATGATCCGTCGGGAGTTATGTCTAACCGCCACAGTGACCCGACAACCGCGACCACTGCTTCCCCCCAAATGGTAACCCAACACCTTAACCCCTGTTGGGAAGGGTCGTAGCACGGGAAGGTGAAAATCTTAAACTGCATGCTCCTATATGACAATAGTACGATTGCATAGTGCCACCGCGTCCCATACCACGGGCCACCAATGCACTCGTTTCTAAGCCGACTACGGCATCTAGTCTATTAATGCATTATGCACAATGATGTCCACATTCATCACAGAAACATATTATCACTTGACATTTGGAAAAATAAACACAACACTCATGCATAACAATGTGAGGATGAACTAATCTACATAGCATTTTCATGATGGCATGGCTAGACTAGATAAGATTAAATGAATGCCAAACAATGCCTTGAAAACAAGGCCAAACGTCCTCTCCCTACTTACCTGTAGTGTATAAGGACTACCGTTCGGTACGGGTGAGATCTGGTGCGAGAAGCGTGAGATTTGGGGAACCTATCATGAGTGAGCGGGATTACTATTTCACCATTTTGGAATCAAGATTAACGCGATCCAATAACACGATCATGTTTAGAATCCCAAAAGAAGGTCACACGTCCGATTTGGGTCCAATCGGACGTAGAAATCACATTCGGAGACTCTCGGGTGGGTCAGACAACCCACCAGTCTGACCCACCGGTCTAGACCGACGGGTAGGTTGGCCCACCGGTCTGGCCCGTCGGTTGGGCCAAGGGGTCTGCTAAGACCGACAAGCAGGGTGGCCCACCAGTCTGGCCCACCGATTGTGCCCGAGGGCCCTGCCCTCTCCGGCAGGTGTCCACAGGCGGGCCAAATGGCCCACCGGTATTGGCCCACCGGTCTTGGTGGGAAACCTGCTATTTCTTCCCAACTTCCCCCAACCTTTGGGGATTCAAATGGGGTTTTTCTAAACCCATTCTACCATTCTCTATAAGATGGTTCTAACCTAGATCTAGGTTAGATTTAAGGAATGGGAAGCCATCTTACCTTCTTTGCTCAAGAACACCTTCAAACCCCAAAATCACTTCAAATCCACAATGCTTCTCCAACCTTGTAAATACTTCTTCAAATCCTTTAAGATCAACACATAAATCATCCATTAAACCTTAGATTCATCATTTCAAAGGGGATTTACAAGATCTCAAGAAACCCTACCCAAATCAAGGGTTTTACTTGGGTATGGTGAAGGTTTAAGGAACCCAAACTTTGCTCACCTCTAAATGTAGATCTAGTGTTGAAGATCACTCTTCCGGCATCAAAATGGGAAGATCAAGCCTTGGCGCCGCTGAAATCCATCTCTTCTTCCTCTTCCTCTCTTCTCTTCTTCTTCCCCTTCTTTTCTCTCTCCTCTTTACTCCTCTCACCAACGTACGAGTGTCATAAATGAGAAAAGAAAAGAAAAGTATAAATGCTATATATACTTCTTTAAAATACTAAGTAATTCACATGGGTGGGTCACTCAGGTGGGTGGATGCGCCCACTTGTTCGCCCACCTGAGGGCCAAAACTTGAGATTTTGACAGAATTCGGCCCTCGGCGCGAATCTCACTCTTAGCATACGATGTAATATATGTATGCACCTTAATATACGGCTACATACCTATTTTATCCGTACATGGCCTTACGATAGGTGCATATACACGGCTTGGGTATTCCCGTCTCTTCTGGCACTGGCTCGAACTTGTCGGGCCAGTCGGTGTTTAAGGTCACCCTTGCCATCATAGTCCATAAGGAGCCCGCTCTAACGCTCTCCGGTTCGGGTCCTGCTTGGTTAGACCGGGCCAATCGTGTAATCAGACCGGGTTTAAGAAGTAGGGTATTACATTTACCCCCTTCTGAAAAATTTCGTCCTCGAAATTGCGTACCTGGTTGATCAAAAAGATGAGGGTACTTGGCTTGCATTTCATCCTCTTTCTCCCAAGATGCTTCTTCAAGTGAACGATTAGCCCATCGCACCTTTACATAGGAAATGGAGCGATTGCGAAGGGTTTTCACCTTTCGGTCCAAAATTTCAGCTGGCTTCTCTATATAGGTCATGTCAGCTTCAAGGTATTCTGGCTCCACGGGTAATACATGAGAGGGATCATGAACGTATCGCTTCAGCATGGATACATGGAATACATTATGAACATCCCCAAGTGAAGGTGGCAGAGCAAGCATGTACGCTACTGAGCCAACCCGGGCTAAGATCTCAAATGGTCCAATGTATCTTGGGCTCAACTTCCCCTTTCTGTGAAACCTTTGCAACCCTTTAGTAGGAGAGATATTGAGAAATACCTTTTCTCCTGGCTGAAATTCAATGTCTTTTCTGTGGGTGTCCGCATAGCTCTTTTGACGGGACTGAGCTGCTTTAATCCGTTCTCGAATAACGTCGACCTTGTCACAAGTCATCTGTATCATCTCAGGTCCTAACATTCGACGTTCACCTACCTCATCCCAATACAAAGGAGTTCTACACTTCTTGCCATATAATGCCTCGTACGGAGCCATCCCAATTGTAGCTTGGTAACTGTTGTTATAGGCAAACTCCATAAGAGGTATATATTCTTCCCAACTACCACACATTTCCATTGCACATGCCCGGAGCATGTCTTCTAATATCTGTATGGTTCGCTCCGACTGACCATCGGTCTGTGGGTGGAAAGCAGTACTCAAATTCAATTATGATCCCAAGGCATGCTGGAAGCTTTTCCAAAATATGGAAGTGAACCTTGGGTCCCTATCTGATACAATGCTCACTGGCACTCCATGCAAGAGCACTATGTTATCCATGTAAAGTTGTGCTAATTTGGCCATAGAGAACTTGGTCTTGATGGGAATGAAATGAGCAGTCTTAGTAAGCCGATCAATGATCACCCATATCGCGTCCATCCCCTTAGGTGTACATGGTAGTCCTGTGACGAAGTCTATTGTAATCCTTTCCCACTTCCATTCTGGTACTGGGAGTGGCTGAAGAGTACCATAAGGTCGATGCCTCTCAGCTTTTACTTTCTGACATGTAAGACAAGTCGCCACATACAGAGCTATGGTGACTTTCATGTTTGGCCACCAGTAATTTTGTTTAAGGTCTTTGTACATCTTGGTACTTCCTGGGTGGAGTGAGTACTCGGAGCTGTGTGCTTCTCGCACTATCTTGTCTTGTATATCCAAATCATCGGGTACACACAATCGGCCTCGAAACATCAATGCCCCATCACTGGCTAAAACAAAATCTGGGTCGTTCATTGTTTGATCTTGAACCTTAACCCTGATCTGCTGCAATTCAGGATCCAAAGGTTGTTTCATTATTACCTCTTGCCTGATGGTCGAATGCACCTATAGAGCCGTTAAGGATACAGTAAACCATTTAAGGTTTTCTGGTTGATGTTCGAGCTCTAAGGTTGCTCCTTCATATAAGAGGGTTTCATCCATTAGCATCGCCTCTTGCACGAGTGGTGGGCTGACTGCTAAGTAAGAGAGTGACACAGTCTGTGCCTTTCGACTCAACACATCTGCCACTACATTAGCCTTGCCGGGATGATACTGAATGTCACGGTCATAATCCTTCATGAGCTCAAGCCATCTCCTCTGCCTCATGTTCAAATTCTTCTGGGTGAAGAAGTACTTAAGGCTCTTATGATCACTGTATATCTCACATTTCTCCCCATACAAGTAATACCGCCAAATCTTAAGGGCAAAAATGACTGCGGCTAGCTCCAAATCATGAGTGGGGTAGTTTTTCTCATACTCCTTTAGTTGTCGGGATGCATACGCTATTACCTTACCGCGTTGCATGAGAACACAACCCAAACCAACTTTGGAAGCATCAGTATAGACTGTCATTCCACCTGTGCCGTCAGGAATGGTCAACATAGGGGCCGTCACCAATCTTTTCTTCAGTTCCTAGAAGCTCTTCTCACATTCCTCTGCCCAGTCGAATTTCACACCCTTTTTGGTTAACTTGGTCATTGGTGCTGAGATCCGAGCGAAATTCTCGATGAAGCGCCGGTAATATCCAGCCAAACCCAAGAAGCTTCTAATTTCTGTGACATTCTTAGGGTATCCCATTCTACTACTGCTTTCACCTTCTCGGGATCTATCTCGATTCCAGCCTTAGACACTACGTGCCCCAGGAATCCAACTTGTTCAATCCAGAATTCACATTTGCTGTATTTGGCAAACAACTGTTGTTCTCTCAACCTCTGTAACACCATTCTCAAGTGTTGAGTGTACTCCTCTTCTGTCTTGGAGTAGATCAAGATGTCATCAATAAAAATAATTACCCATTTATCGAGTACATCATGAAATACTCGATTCATTAAATCCATGAATGCTGTCGGTGCATTGGTTAACCCAAAAGATAACACTAGGACTCATAGTGACCATACCGAGTCCTAAATGCTGTCTTGGGTATATCGCTGCTCTTTATCTTGAGCTGATAATAGCCTGATCGAAGGTCTATCTTTGAAAATACTTTGGCTCCCTGCAACTGGTCAAATAAATCATCCATGCGTGGCAACGGATACCGGTTCTTAATGGTTAGCTTATTTAATTCCCGATAGTCGATGCACATGCGCAAGCTGCCATCCTTCTTCTTGACAAACAATACTGGGGCACCCCAAGGTGAAACACTTGGGCAAATAAACCCATTTTCCAATAATTCCTGCAACTGCATCTGCAACTCCTTCAATTCAGCTGGTGCCATCCTGTATGGAGCCTTAGATACTGGAGCTGCTCCGGGAGTCAAATCTATGGCAAACTCCAACTCTCTATCAGGTGGTAAATGCATCAGATCATCTGGGAAGACGTCGGGAAATTTCTTTAACCACCTTTACCTCTTCTAGAGGTGTAATCCTTGCATCAACATCAAGAACCGATGCTAAGTAGCCCTGACAACCGTCTTCCAACCACTTTACCGCTTGAAGAGCGGAGACAAGGACCTTTCTCACCCGTTTCATTCTATATGCTTGGTATACCAATTCTTTCCCTTCGTCATCTGTCACCCTAATCAGCTTTTCAGCACACATCACATTAGCTCGATGAGCCGACAACCAATCCATACCTAGTATAACATCAAAATTCTGCATATTGAACTTAATGAGTTGTGCATCAAAGTTCTTCTCGCTAATTTCCACTGGGCACGGCCCATACACCTCCTTCAACTAGGTAACTTTACCAGTAGGTATACTAACAATCATTCCATGATCTAGGATCCTGGGTGGCATCCCAAGCTTCTCAGCAAATCTCTTGGATGCAAATGAATGTGTAGCTCCTGAATCGAATAAAACATAGGTTGGTATGCCTGATATGGGTAGGACACCTAGTGTAACAATGCACATAATTTCAGCAGGTCATCAATATTTAACATAAAGAAATTCTTAATTTAAATGTACCTGCTACTACTTCTGTACTGGCCTCAGCTTCCTCAGCTGATAGAGCATACATCATTCCCTACGGTTGACTTCCTCGGGGTAAGGGAGGTCGGTACGCCGAGGGCTGACTGGAGGGCAAGGCTGGTCTGACCCTACAGTCTTTTGCATAGTACCCATATGAATGGCAGTTAAAGCAACGAATCTGAGATGTCAAAACTGGGGCGGGGCCCCTCTGCACTTGACCAGTTACGGATGGAGGTCGGTGTGGCCTTGGAACTGTAGGTGCCGCACTAGTGTTCGGGCGAAAGGATGTGGAGCCCGAACCACCAGCTGGTCTAGCAGGGTAGCCAGATGTCCTATAGGACTGCCTATACATGGGCCCAGAACTGTATGATCCGTGGTATGCCTTGGAGGAGTTACCCATATCCGGAAATGGGTTTGTTCTCTTCCACAGTCCAGGTGTGAGGGACTATTCTCCCTTTTTCTTATCCTCCATGGTCTTGGCCTTCTGCACAATCTGGCCATAGTCAGTCAAATCCAAGACCTCAAGTACAGATCCAATGGATGCTTTTAGGCCTTTAAGAAATCTCGCAGCCTTCTCTTCAGCTGTCCTCATATGCCTTGGGGCAAAATGAAACAAGCTCTCAAATTGCTGTTGGTACTCTAGGATAGTCTTACCTCCTTGAGTTAAAGCCATAAACTCTGTCTCCTTGCGGTCCCTGAAGTTGCGTGGGTAATGATCGTCCAAGAACAACTCCTTGAACTGTTCCCAGGTGGGTTCTGGATGGGCAGCCAACAAAATGGGCTTGGAGGCTTGCCACCAAGAGTTGGCCTCCTTCTTGAGTTGCAACCCCGCACAAATGAGTTTCTGTGCATCTGTGCACTCAATCATCTCGAATATTTTCTCTAGCTCCTGGATCCACTGGCCCGGTTCCAGAGGATCACTCCCCACCCTAGAGAATACAGGTGGTAAGTTCCTCTTGAATGACTCCACTACCTTTGACGTATTATTCGTCGGCGGGAAGGTAGGAGCATAAGCCGGATAGTAAGAGTATGGAGGAGGCACCCCATACGGAGGAATACTGAATGGTGGAATTGGAGGTGTACCTCCCCCTTGTGGCCCCGTTCTAGACCCTACAGGCGGGTTCTGTGGAGTAAGTATCCGGGGAGGTTGACCCGATTGAGAAAGGTCCAATTGTTGCTGAATAGCAGTCATAAATGCTTGTTGTTGCTGAAGCATTTGTTGCTGAAAAGCCTGTTGTGACTGCTGAATTATGGTAGCAACATCCCCTGGAGTAATAACCGGTGGAGGGTCCGAAAGTGTAGTTATAAGTGGGTCCCCATGTGCCCCACCCTGACCAAGGGTCTCTGGAGGTGGTGGAGGTGAGGTTTGCCCCATAGAGCGGGACCCTCTGGGATTCGGTGGTCGACCGACTGGACGAGGACCACGTGAGGTACCTCGGGCATTGCTACCGGATCTAGTACGTACCATCGTATCCCTGTACCTGGAACATATCATGCACCGCATTGGTTAAACACCGTAAAATTGATTTCGGCACACAAGTATATGCCATCACATAGGGTATTATAGTGTATGATAGCCTGCAACTAACCGCAGCTTGATTCCAAAGATACAGGGTTAGTGCTACAACAAGCATGCCAATGGTCCCACTTGACCATAACATGCAATTACAAGAATAATATCAGTAATCATAGTAATTATATCAATAAGTAAAAAAAAAAATTCCTAATTTTTTTTCCAAGTTTTCCTCAACCGGTGGGCTGCATCAGCGAGCAGGTTGGCCCGCCGGTCCCAATCCTCAACCGGTGGGTGCCACCGGCGGGCAGGGTGGCCAACCGGTCAGCCCGCCGGTCCTAGCCGAGTGAAAAACTCGAACAGGGCCCATTAGGCTCTGTTCAGACGTATTTCCCTCATTTCTCCTCTCTCTCTCTCTCTCTCCCAGGAGATTTTGGAGAGCATTTCGACGCTTCCACTCGCGATCCCACTCAACGATCCGGCGCTTTTGTGAAGCTTCATCTCCTCCCCTTCCAAGTAAGTTTTCCTTCTCTTTTTCTTAGAATTTTTCATTTGGGAGGTAGAACTCATGTGTAGACTTTAATCTAGGTTCTTTTTCCATGTTTCTTTCCATAGAATAGTGTTTCCATGTGATTGTTATGTTTCTCTTGTGGTTATTTCTAGTTTGTTAGAATTTATCTCCCCATTTTGAGAAAAACCCCAACCGTGCCCTAGTTTTCTCAAATTTGGGGGTTTCTTCATTTCTTTCTCTTTTTCCCCAATTAATGATTCCATTGTGATGCATTGTGCTTGATTTGTGCTTAACATTCTATAGAATTCATGGAAAGTCCCTTATGCTTGAAATCCCCATGTCTTCCCATGAAAATCCCTCTTTTTTGTTGGGTTTTCCCTGATTTTCTTTACATACTTGGTATTTGTGGACCTCAATAGCCTATTAGCGTATGTTTTTGCATGTTCATGATCTCACTACCATGGAATTTCCGTCTTAGACCTGTAGCTTCAAGCTTTACTCCATTTGTGAATGAACTTGCACATTAAAAATTTGAATCCTCTTTACCATTCTTTACTTGCCATGTTACATATGCCCCTTTCTGTCACATTGATGTTTTTCCATGATTCTGTGTTGTCACTTACCGTGCATCTCGTCCATGGACCCCCTATCATTCCTCGCTTGTCGCATTTTTTGTTTTGCGAAAATTGGGTTTTGGGGCTCCCCCTTTACTATTGTCATTCTCTTTTTCCTTACTCACCCTGCTTTCTCCTTTTCTTGCCAGGATGTCATCTCGCAAAGGCAAGGAGCCCGCATCCTCTGGCACTCGACGTAAGACCACCGCTTCTAAGCGGAAGAGTGGGGGAACTAGCTCTCCAGCCCCCCGCACAGGGAGACCTGGACCTGCCCGGTTTGATCCTTCAGACTACGACGAGGAGCTCTTCCACAACTCAGAGGCAGCAGCCAACTGGCCGACTTTCTTGAAGAGGTCGGTAATGATGGAGAAGACCGTGGTAGTCGACGACTTCCACAAGGCTCGACTTCAGGAGAGGTTCACAGCATTGGGATGTGAGTCTATCCTCCACGTTGATCGTCCGTGCTACGAGCAGCTGGTTCGTAGGTTCTACTGTAACTTGGAGGTTTCCTACCGGTGCGGAGAGTATGCGATCATCAGTATGGTGAAGGGGGTGGACATCCAGCTGACCGTGGACACCCTGGCCAGCATTCTGGGCATCTCGACAGCCGAGCACTGTTACTACAGTCCTCCCAGGAGTAAGCCCCTGGGCCCATTCATGAGTTTGGAGACGCCGGACTACATCTATGAGACCATCTGTGGTAGTAGTGCCCGTCCGGAGTTCGAGACATCCTTCTACCCGGAGGTTCGAGTATTTGCCCGACTGGTCCAGTTCAACTTGCTCCCCAGGGGAGGTCATCGGAACCAGGTGGGCTTCATGGCGGCCTTCATAGCTTACTGCATCTACACTGCCGTAGAGGGAGGTGCTGAGCATTTGTGCTTGCCATACATCATCCTCAAGACGATGGAGCACCACACTTCCCACCCCGAGGATGGAGGATTTCCATATAGTAGGATCCTCACTAGGATCTTCGAGTTCTTCGGGGTGGACCTGAGTGGCGAGGAGGGGAAGACTCCGGCAGACAAGTTCGACAAGGGTAACCTCTTGAGGATGGGTCTCCACACCCTTATGGATACACCTCAGAGAGCCGGAGCTCAGAGAGGTAGGGATAGGAGGGCTGCCCTTATGGAGGATGTTCTCATGGAGGAGGAGTCCAGTGAGGAGGATGAGGACTATGTTCCTCAGGATGAGGTGGATGACTTGGTGGATGAGGACATCTGTAATATCCTACTTCTTAAACCCGGTCTGATTACACGGTTGACCCGGTTTAACCATGCAGGACCCGAATTGAAGAGTGTTAGAGCGGGCTCCTAATGGACTATGATGGAAAGGGTGACCTTAAACACCGACTAGCCCGACAAGTCCGAGCCAGTGCCAGAAGAGACGGGAATACCCAAGCCGTGTACATGCACCTATCACAAGGCCATGTACGGATAAGCAGGTATGTAGCCGTATATTAGGGTGCATACGTATATTACATCGTATGCCAAGGGTGGGGTTCGCGTCGAGGCCCGAACTCTGTCAAAATCCCAAGTTTTGGCCCTCAGGTGGGCGGACAGGTGGGCACATCCACCCACCTGAGTGACCCACCTATGTGAATTACTTAGTATTTTAAAGAAGTATATATAGCATTTATACTTTTCTTTTATTTTCTCATTTATGACACTCGTACGTTGGTGAGAGGAGTAAAGAGGAGAGAGAAAAGAAAGGGAAGAAGAAGAGAAGAGAAGGAAGAGGAAGAAGAGATGGATTTCAGCGGCGCCGAGGCTTGATCTCCCCGTTCCGGCGTCGGAAGAGAGATCTTCAACACTAGATCTACATTTAGAGGTAAGTAAAGTTTGGGTTCCTTAAACTTTCACCATACCCAAGTAAAACCCTTGATTCGAGTAGGGTTTCTTGAGATCTTGTAAATCCCCCTTGAAATGATGAATCTAAGGTTTAATAGATGATTTATGTGTTGATCTTGAAGGATTTGAAGAAGTATTTACAAGGTTGGAGAAGCATTGTGGATTTGAAGTGATTTTTGGGGTTTGAAGGTGTTCTTGAGCAAAGAAGGTAAGATGGCTTCCCATTCCTTAAATCTAACCTAGATCTAGGTTAGAACCGTCTTATGAGACCTAGAATGAGTGAAGAATGGGTTTGGAAAAGCCCCATTTGAATCCCTAAAGGTTGTGGGAAGTTTGGGAAGAAACAGCAGTTTCCCGCCAAGAACGGTGGGTTGTGGGCACCCGCCTGAGAGGGTAGGGCCCTCGGGCACAACCGACGGGCCAGACCGGCAGGCTAACCGGCAGGCCACCCTGCCCGCCGGTCTTAGCAGACCCCCTGGCCCAATCGGCGGGCCGACCTACCCGCCGGTCCAGACCGGTGGGCTATCTGACCCACCCGAGAGGCTCCGAATGTGATTTTTACGTCCGATTGGACCCAAATCGGACGTGTGACCTTTTAGGATTCTAAACATGATCTTGTCATCGGATCGTGTTAATCTTGATTCCAAGATGGTGAAATACTAACCCCGCTCACTCATGTTAGGTTCACCAAATCCTACGCGTCTCGCACCGGATCTCACCCATACTGTACGGGAATCCTTGTACACTACAGGTAAGCGGGGAGAGGACGTTTGGCCTTATTTCAAGGCATTGTTTGGCATTCATTTAATTGCATCTAGTCCAGTCATGCCATCATAAAAATGCTATGTAGATTAGTCATCCTCACATTGTTATGCATGGGTGTTATGTTTACCTTCTAAATGCCAAGTGATGATATGCTTATGTGATGAATGTTAACAGCATGGTGCATGATGCATAAATAGACTAGACGCCGTAGTCGGCTTGGAAACGAGTGCATTGGTGGCCCGTGGTATGGGACGCGATGGCACTATGTAATCGTACTATTGTCATATAGGAGCATGCGGTTTAGGATTTTCACTTTCCCGTGCTACGACCCTTCCCAACAGGGGTTAAGGTGTTGGGTTACCATTTGGGGGGAAGCAGTGGTTGCGGTTGTCGGGTCACTGTGGCGGTTAGACATTACGCCCGGCTGGTCAATAGGACAATCGACAACCCCAGTGGTATATTCAAGAGGGCCAATCGTACTGCTTTTAAATTGCTGGAGTCAGCACCTACTTTTCTGTTGAGAGCCGGTGGTCGGCATGTTTTTACTTTTCCGAGTACTCACGGTGGGCCTTCTCCGACAGCCCTATGGGCGTATCGCGGGATGGAGTTCGCTGCTCGTACCCGGAGTATACGCGCACTGTGGCTGTAGTAGCACTAAACCAAAGACTTAGTAATGTTGCTTAGGTGGATGTGATTTAAAATGTATTGCATAGCATGTAGTGCATATGATTGTGTTTTGTTGTGTGGACTGCTGTGTGGTCTATCTTTCCACTTACTGAGCTAGTGAGCTCATCCCACGTGTGCACCTCTTTTAGATGATTTTACAGGTCACCCAGGTCACCCATCCGAAGAGCACGGGGCGGGTCCCACGGTTGAGTTCCCTGAAGAGGACTGGTGGGCCCCTGAGGAGTTAGAGCACGGCACTGATTGCCCGTGCGAGAGTTGTGCTGCGGGCCCCTCTCCCCTCTTATTTCCCTCGCCTTAGAGGTCCTTTCCCATTCTATTCAATCGGTCACCAACCTCCATCTCATCTCTCCCATTCCTAAATGTAAAACCCTTCTCCTCTCCCACTTGACTTTTGTTGATGATATCATGATCTTCTCCAAGGCTGATCCCCTTTCCATCACCACTATCATGTCCACCTTCCACTCCTTCGAAGCTCTTTCTGGTCTCAAAATCAATCTCCTCAAGTCTAATATCTTCCTCTCCGGTGTCTCCCATGAGACCAAGGCAAACCTCTGTGATATTTCTGAAATTCCTTCGGGTTCCTTACCAATTAAGTACTTAGGCCTCCCTCTCATCTCCACCAGACTCTCCTCCCACCATAGCACCCCCTGCTTAATCAACTTCAGAAAAAACTCCAGCTTTGGAAAGGCAGACTTCTCTCTTTTGCTAACTGACTTACCTTGATTAGGTCAGTTCTCCAATCTATGTACCTGTTTTGGTCACGTACCTTCGTCCTCCCTACTTCGGTGATCAAGACTTTTGAGGGTCTCCTCTGTTCCTTCCTTTGGAAAGGCTCTGATTCCTCCAGATTCCTCAGACGTCTCAGCTGGAAAAAGCTCTGCCTCCCCAAATCAAGAGGAGGGTTAGGAATCAAGAAAATCAAGGACGCTAATTTGGTAGGTGTACACAAACTTATCTGGAAAATTATGTCCAAGCACAAGAGTATTTGGGTAGACTGGATCCACTCCGGTCTGCTCAAATCCAACTCTCTTTAGATGTCCCCTTCCATTCACGACCCGTCCTGGATTTAGAGGAACAGTCTTGAGCATAGACCCATTGCCCTTGTTGCTATATCCTATTCGATAGGAAATGGGTAGTCCACCTCCCTTCTGGAATGATCTCTGGCATCCTCTAGGCATCTTATCCCAACTGAAAACACCAAAGTTATTTACTCTTCTGGGCTCCCCTCTAATGCCTTAGTCTCCTCCATCCTATCTCGCATTGGTTGGTCCCCTCCCTCCTCTCCCCCTCCTCTTCTGGATCTCTGGTCCTCCCTCCCCCCTCTCTCCCTTGGACATAGAGGAAGGGATGATAAATGCAACTGCATCCCCACTTCCAATGGGATTTTCTCCTCTGCCTCTGCCTCTGCCTCTGCCTCTGCCTGGTCCTATGTTCATGACCCTTCCCCGGTGGTGTCGTGGTATAAGTTGGTCTAGTTTAAGGGTTACATTCCCCGCCATAGCTTCACTTATGACGTTGCTTGTCCAACTGCCTTCCCACCCAATCCTTCCTCATTCACCGCCATATTCCTGCCAATCCTTCCTGTTGCCTTTGCCCCTTTGGGATAGAGGATATCCCCCATCTCTTCTTCTCTTGCCCCTTCTCCTCCCTAGTCTGGAAGATTGTCCTCTCCTACTGCTGGCCGACCAGAAGGTCTATTCTCCCCTTTGACAGAGAGTAGATTTGGGTGGACATGACCTTCTCGGGTCCTTCCATTTCTGACTCCATTGGTAAATTGGTTTTTTGTGCTACTATAAATCACCCCTGGATGGAGCATAACATTTGTAGATGGACCCCCAAATTCTGCTCTCCGGACAAGATTTAGAAAGCTATCTACTTTGATGTTACTTCTAAAGCCCAAACCCTGCATGGCCTTCTCTCCCACCCTGTCCCTAGCTCCCCAAAAATCTCCCACATCATATCCTTTTAGAATCTTCAGGTAGATCTCATCCAACCACCTAATGGAGCTGGCTCCCCCCCTCCCCCCCTTTTTGCTGGTTTCGGTGTTTAATCCTTATTGGATTTTGTTTAGCTTTTGATTGTGTTATTATTAGTTCCCACTTGGTTGGCTTTTCCTTGTTGGCTTAAGCCTTCCCTCCTCGCCTTTTCCCCTTTGTATATTCTTCTTTCCTTGGTAATGAATTATTTATTCATCCAAAAAAAAAAAAATTCTAGAACTAATGTATACCATTGCACTCTTGTGTTTTAAAATTTATATCGTGTATGTTTTACTTTCAATTACATAAAATGCTATTTTTGAACTGTTGTTATGACTATGATTATGTCGTGAATGGGTGGGATCCGGTGTGGCTGAGGGGAATTCTGGTACTATGATCGCCACATTAATTGCATTATGCATTGTGTGCGCATTAGAGCTGGGCTTGGACATAGTTAAGTGGCGTGGCCGATGGTAATTCTAATACCGTGTATACCATACTAATTGTCTGTATGCTAGAGCTAGGCTTGGACATGGGATGCGATGTGGCCGATGGGAATTCCTATACCGTATTTGCCATACTATCTTTATCATTATGGAATGCAAGTATATTATTGTGGTTAGGTATAACTTCTCTATGCTACGACCCTTGCCAACATGCAATGAGGTGTTGGATCTCTGTTAGTTAAAACGGGAACGGCAAAAAAACATTGTTCGGTACGGGCATGTTTTAAACAGATCAAAACGTGAACGGGACGGTCAAAAATACGGTCAAATACGGTAAAAACGGGAAAAAATAAAAAACGGACGAGACGTGTTTTAAACGTTTATATTTAAATAATACGGTGTCAAAAAAACGGCAATATATAGACATAAATTGGCATAATAATTCTCTAAATACCTAGATAACAATAAAAAAAAAATAGCCCCGTTTTAGACGTTTCTATTTTAAAACGTTTATATTTTTTAAAATCCGTTTTTTTACTATCAAAAAAACGGGACGGCGTTTAAAACGGAAAAAAAACTTCAAATAGCCCCGTTCCCGTTTTTTACCGACTTTCTATGAAAAATTCGGCAAACGGCATTTAAAACGGCAAAAAAACGGGACGCCGTTTTAAACGTGTTTTAAACGCGAATAAACTAACTAGGTGTTGGATAACCCACTACGGTAGGTTCGATGACACTTTCCAGGACGCCACTTCCATGGTACAATATGATTATTGTCGGAAGCGAAACTAACCAGGGGTGGCCGATGGTAATTTCAGAGCCATAGCTACCAAGATGGGGTTATCAGGGGTTTGCTAGGTTACCGATGGCACATTCCGGGATCAACAGGCTCCTAATAGCATCTAAGGTTTGTATTGTTGGGTGACCGATGTGCAGTTTCCAAGACCAAGGATACTGCCTAATGTGTTGCAATAGCATTAACCCAACTTAGTTGTATGTTAAGTGGATAATAATAAAATGAATTTCACCATACTCACATCATTGTCTATTTGTGTCTGCTTTTATGAGCCCCATCCCTCACTGGGCTTAGTGAAGCTCACACCACGTGTGTTTCCCTTATTAAATGATGATGCAAGCATCGTGGTGCCTATGAGCAATGACACGTCCTCTTCTATGGCTGACGGCGGAGACTGATGGACTCCAGAGGTTGAGGAGCATGACATGGATTGCGCTTGCAACGTCTATGCCTATAGTGTGCCATGACTGAGGGTTATGTTGTCCTTTATCATTTTGGTGTATTTACTTTTGGATGATGTTTTCGTTGATACAATACTATTTATATCATGTAACTGAACTTGGATAAACTCGTTCATTATCATACTATCATTTTAGTCTTCCCAATTACTAAAGGTTGATTTTATGTATTTTTATTCCACTGCACTGATTTTAGATTGGTTCTGGTTATGGATTGTGATGGTTATACTACTTCAGAGATTCTGGCAGTGTTGTAGGACGGCGGTAAACGTCCTAGTCACATGTTCGTTACTTAAGGAAGGGATGGGTGTGACAATGTTAGCTGTGTGGGGAAAATGTAATACAACTTTCTACCATCGAGCAAGTTACGCCTTCGATAAGATTTTCCTTTTGAGCAATTAAGGCAACTTCAAGGGCTACCCTTTAAGATCACACCACTTGGGATCATCGTGTCTGTTAGCAAGGGACCTACGCCTCAGGAAGTGTGTGGTCCTGAGTTCAACTACTCTTACCTCCTTGGGGCTGGCCACTAACACGGGGGTGTGTTTAGTACTCTTCAATGCTTTCTGTGAAAGTTGAATAGTTCACATTCAACCCTGGTGTGACCCAGTCCATATGGTTATGGGGTCAATATGGACCCGCAGGACTAGTCAGGCCGAAGGCCTAGCTAGACAAAATCAACGGAATCATGTAAAAATTTACTATAGAGTTGATACCAAATTATGAACATTAAAAGTGATGATCTCATAATAACAAGAAGCAAGGAATGACTATAACAATTACAAGTGTCAAGAAGAAATTAATTAGCTAGGTCTGGAAAAGGTTAAATGTTTTGGTCTAATAGCCAAAACATTAAAACTCTACCACATTCCTAGAGAAATAAAAGCCAACATGATGTAGGGAGGGAACCTAGACAACTAGGTTTCCTACAAGGGGTCAATCCACTAGACAAGGGATACTCAATAGGTCTTGAATTGGGTTGGGTTCACAGTTGCTCAACAAAATACAGATTTAACATGCAAGAATATTAGACTAACTAACAGGGCAGCAGCAATCAATACTAATCCAAGCATGAAAAGCACTTAAAACTACTCAAGTGTCAAATGGGGATATGGGGAAGGGAACATGGCAGCAAATATGTGTTAAGTTTAGCACAAATCAATCAAGACATTAAGCAAGATAAGTAAACCAAACAATGTCCTAAAATCAGCCAACTAATGAAAGGTAAAACAGTAGGAATTTCTTTAGGATAACAGTAAATAATGGCTTGAAAAACAGAGTATATTTCAGGTTTCAGTGGGGGGGAATAATGAAAATAATAGGCAGCCAATGAGTGTGGAACAGGGGGGGTTTTACTTACCTTCTTGCTGTCCATAGTCTGAGGAGAAAAGAAGAACTCAAGGACATCCAAAGTAAAGTGATGCAGTCCACCTGATTTGACGCAGTGGAAGGTTCAGCTGATGGTGTAATGCTCGGCAGCAGCCCAACTTGTTGATTAAGAACTCAGCAGCAAGCCAGGTGGGGTTTTCTCAATGGAGGTAATCTCCAATGACTGTGAACAATGGCTGCAATAGGGCAGCAGTAACAGAGAAAACAGGAAACAGAAAAAAAGAGAGATGAAAGTCAAGAAGGGGAAGGGGAAAGTCGAGAAAGAGAGAGAAGGGGAGAGAGTCGTGAGAGAGAGGGGAGGCGAGAAAAAGAGAGACCGAGAATGAGAGACAAGAGAGAGAAGATCGAGAGAGAGAGGGGCGACAACTTTCTTGTCCTTCAAAATAAATTTCATCAACTAACTCCCATCGTGGCCAATGGCCTTACATAAGTAATGAACTAGTTACTAAAAAAAAGAAAGGTTAATCCTAGGAAATAATCTCAGAATAAAGAAGTTTCCAAAAAAAAAAAAAAAAAAAAAAAGAAATAAAGTAGTTTCCTACTTAATTCAAAAGCCCAAAATAAACAAGATATTAGGAAATAAAACTACTAATTAACACATCAGCAGTGGGGTCCACAAGATCTGGATGATAGGAGAGAGAAGGAAAGAGACCAGCGATAGTCTCTTTCCTCGTTCTCACGGCAGAGGTCGACCAGCAGCTTTCTTTCTCTTTTCTTCCTTCTTCTTCTAGTTTTTCTCCAGCCAGATAAAGTGCACATGTGGCTGGGCCTTGTGCCTACGCCGCTGGTATACGTAGATATCCCCATCAACTCTCCCCCGGCTTTGAAGAATTCACCTCCGGTGAATTATGACTCATGTAGTACTCAAGCAGATCAGGGTTGAGTTGTTGGATTTCTTGCACTGTGACCCAAGTGTTGTCAATTTCCGGACGTCCACGCCATTTGACTAAGAACTCTCTGGAACCTCCTCTGTGTGTGGATACAACCCTCTCATCAAGGATTTCCTCAACTTCTTCAGTTCTCCTCGTGACCTTAAGTACAGGTGGTAAGGAGGTTGGGGGAAGTGGTTAGGTTGGTTCAGCGGTATCATCAAGGGTGAAAGGGAAGTCCTCAAGGTCATCAGGGTAAAATGGGGTAATGGTAGAGGCACCATGGTATGGGACAAGATCTTCCACATTGAAAATGTTACTGATTTCCATACTAGCTGGTAGATCAAGGACATAAGCATTGGCACCTATCCTCTTAAGTACCTTGAAAGGACCTGTGCTATGAGCATGTAGTTTGCTCGTTTTTCCCCTAACAAAACATTGCGGCTTGATTCTAACCATCACCATATCTCCCTTTTGAAACTCTTGTAGCCTTCTGTGCACATCTGCCTTTGACTTATATTGATTGTTGCTCAGTGCTATATGTCTTCTTATACTTGCATGCAAATCATGTATATGCTGAGCAAAAGATTCGGCTAACGGGGAGGTCCTAGAACTGGACACAACTGGGACAAGGTCTATGGGTGCTTGAGTCTGGTATCCTGAACAAATCTCAAAGGGCAACAGACCAATGGTACAGTTCTTAGAACTATTATATGCAAACGAGGCCTGGCTAAGGACTCGATCCCAACTGGAAAGGTATTCTCCTATGAGGCAATGCAACAAATTTCCCAGACTCCTAATGACAACCTCAGTCTGGCCATCAGCCTGAGGGTGGAAAGCTGAAGAGAAGTGGAGCTTAGTACCCATCATCCGCCATAAGGTCCTCCAAAAATGACTAGTGAACTTAACATCCCTATCGAACACTATGGTGAGGGGTAACCCATGGTACTTGACAACCTCATTAAAGAAAAATTTGGCTACTATGGACGCATCAGAGGTTTTAGAGCATGGGATAAAATGGGCTATCTTCGGAAGCGATCTGCAACCACATAAACAGAATCATGGCCTCTTGAAGTTTTTGGCAAACCAAGCACGAAGTCCATGCTAAGGTCCTGCCAAGGGTATGGGGAATGGGTAGGGGAGTGTACAAACACGTGTTTTGCTTTTGTTGTTTGGCAGTCTGGCATGTCCTACACTGACTAACAACTCTAGTAACATCCCTCTTCAGTTCTGGACAAAAGAATCAGTCCTCAATGACGGTGATGGTCATATCTCGACCAAAATGGCCAACGCTCCCCCAGCATGCAATTCCCAGATCAGGAAGTCTCAGAGTGAAGTCCAGGGAATGCACAACTTGCTTCCTTTAAAAAGAAAGCCCTCCCAGAATAGGTAGTCTGAGCGACTGACAAGGTTACCTCCACTCAAGAAAGTGACTGGCTCACTAAAATCAGGACAGGTGAGGTACTGGTCCTTGACTTGCTCGAATCCTACAACCTCTACACTCAGGGTCTGGAGCAACACACTAGCCCGACTCCTAGCATTAGTGCGACTGAGGAACATGTTTACCCGACTTAATGCATCTACAGCGGTATTCTCTACACCAGGTCTATGCTTGAGTACAAAGGTGTACTCTTAGAGAAACTTGACCCACTTAGTATGTCTCTGGTTTAGTTTCTTTTGGGCACTCAGGTATCTCAAAGCCTGGTGGTCAGAGAATAGCACGAATTCTTGCGATAGAAGGTAACGTCGCCAATAGAGCAATGATTGGACAACCGCATAGAATTCTGTCGTATGTGGAATATCATTGCCTTGCTTTATTAAGTTTCTCACTAAAGTAGGCAACAGGGTGCCCTTCTTGCTCTAGGACACCACCTATTCCAATACCAAATGCATCACAGTTTACTTTGAAGACCTTAGAAAAATCTGAGAGGCGTAGGGACAGGGGCCTCAGTCATAAGCCTTTTAATCTCAGTAAAGGCCTTCGTAGCACTCTTAGTCCATTAAAACTCCTTCTTCATACAATCCATGATAGAAGACATAATGGAACTAAACCGGTAAATGAACCTCCTACAGAAAGTGGCTAAGCTATGAAAACTTCGCACTTCATGGACATTAGTCGGCTCAGGCCACTCTACAATCGCTCACTTTCTCAGGGTCAGCAGACACTCCTTGGGCTGAAATAACAAACCCTAAGAAGATGACTTGATCACTCATGAAGGTGCACTTCTTGAAGTTGACAGTTTTTCTTGTAGAAACACGTGAAAGACCTTCTGTAAGTGATCCAAGTGAGAAGACAGGGTCTTACTGTAGATGAGGATGTTATCAAAGTAGACCACTAAGAACTTGCCGATGAATGGTTGAAGCACTTGATTCATTATTCTCATGAAGGTGCTAGGTGCATTTGATAAGCCAAAAGGCATGACTAACCACTCAAAAAGGCCATCCTTCGTCTTGAAGGCTGTCTTCCACTCATCTCCAGGCCTTACCCGAATTTTGTGGTACCTGCTCTTGAGATCAATCTTTGAGAAGATCGATGAGTTGGCCATCATATCCAACATGTCATTAAGCCTAGGGATAGGGAACCTATACTTGACAGTGATCTTATTGATGGCCCTACTATCAATACACATACGCCAGGTGCCATCTTTCTTTGGCATGAGCAAGGCAGGTACTGCACATGGGTTAAGGCTCTCCATAATGAATCCGTTCTGTAACAATTCATCCACTTGCCGCTTGAGTTCGGCATGCTCTTTGGGATTCATTCGGTAATGGGGTAAGTTCGGGAGAGAGGACCCTGGAACTAAGTCAATAGCGTGCTGGATGTCATGTATAGGCGGTAACTCATCAAGTAGCTCCTCAAAGAATAACCTCTCAAATTTCCTCAACAACGGTTGTACTTCTCTAAGTGCCTCAGTAAATAAGCATGATCTATCGGTATTACTCTGTATGGCAACTAGAGCATAATTCACCCCAAACTCTTGACACTCTCCTTCAAATTGTTGTTGATTTAAAATGTTGAGTGTTTTGGTGGAGGTGTGTTTGGATGTACTTCCCTTGTGTTCTGGAACCCGTACTTCCTTAGGGGCCACTGGGGGTCAAGCTAAGTTTCTTCTCTTTGAACTCAAAGACAGGTGTTGTATAATTGGTGACATCCCGGTCATATAACTAGGGTCTACCTAGGATGATGTGGGCAACATCCATCTCTAGGACATCACACCACACTCGATCCTCGTATCCTGCAAAGTGTAGGGGAACTAGACACCTCAGATTAAACGGGATGGTGGACTGATCTACCCAGGCAACCTTGAAAGGCTTGGGGTGGGGTTTGGGTTTGGGTTTGGGTCTGAGGCCCATTCGAGCAACAGAGCTCTTGGCAACCACATTCATGCAACTCCCGCTATCTATGGCAACACGGCAATTCTTGCCCTGATGACATGTGTAAGTGAAGAAAATATTAGTTCGCCGCCAATCATCGCTACTCCTAGGTTGTGAGACCATGCATCGCACAATACCGAGCTTGAGGTCACCAGCCTCCTCGGTGTCCTCATCAAATATGGTCTCATCTGGTTTATGATCCTCATACTCATGGTCCTGAAAACCCTCTTGGTCACCTTCTTCAGGAGTCTGCTCTCCCACATGAAGATTCCTATTTGGGCACTCTCTGGAGAAGTGACCAAACCCGCGACACTTGAAGCACTGTTGTTGCCCACTACTCTTGAGTGTTTCTCCCAAAATTCCTTTACCCCTGTTGTCAAATTGACGTTGTGGTGCAGCAAGGGGTTTTGGGAATCCAGTTGAGCCTTGGGGTGATTTTCTAAATTGAGACTCCCCAGCTTAGAAGCTCTTCCTCTGAGAATAAGTTCTTACGGAGGATTCCACCTCAAGGGCTATCCTGAAGGCCTCTGGAACGTCTCGTACTAGGTGGGGTGCCATACGAGACTGAATTTCAAAGTTGAGCCCAGTAAGGAATCTCGACAATGTCTGCTCAACATCCTCCCGAATACGGCTTCTAATTTTTAATTCATTGAACTTGCTCATGTATTCGGTCATAGTCAACTTTCCTTGCTTCAGGGTATTCATTTCATTCAACAACTAGAACCTATAAGTGATGGGCAAAAATTCCCTCTTGAGCCTCTCTTGCATTTCTACCCAAGTGGTGATTGGCTCAAGTCCTAGGTGGTCCTCTTGGTGCTCTAGGTCTGTCCAGAAGTCCTGAGTAGCTCCGATAAGCTTGAACTTAACAAATAGTAACGGATTTTCTCTGACATATCGTAAAAATCGAAGTACCTATCTATCTGCATAATCCAATCCAGAAGGATCCTAGCATCAATCTGACCATCATAGGTAGGGGCATCTACCTTAATCATCCGTCTGACATCAAAGCCCCTATCATGATGCTTATAGCCCTCATCATCTCCATATTGGGTATGATGTCTTGGCGGTGATCCTCGACCTCTACCACACCCTGGGCCTTGGAAGTTATCCCCTATCTGGTCATAACCATCAGTGTGGTTATTCTCGTTCACTTCCTCAAGGTTAAGGCCTCTGTCCCTAGGTTCAGTGCCAGTTGTGTTACGGCCTTGCCGTCCATCAGGGTTTTGGGCACTTGTCTCAAGGGCAGCCAACTTATCGATAAGGGTTTAGAGATGGGCAGCCTGTGTCTCCTGTACAGCTTGGTTAGCTTGGAGGGTAGCTAGGATGGCTTTCATGAATTCAGCCAACTGCTCAGGTTAGGTGGGGGTGCTAGGAAGGTCAAACATATTCTGGTATGCTCTACCACTACGAGTGGACATAAGGAGATGGGCAACCAAGGTACGGTTGCCACTAAAGACTCAAGGTCTACTCAGAATCTCCAATTGAGACAAGGTAGTTAGTCCTCTCAATCTTGAGGGCAGAAATCTCCTTCTCAAGTGTGTGCTTTTGGTGGGAATAGCGTCCAATGCTATTTGGTCACGCCAATCTAAGGAAGAAAAGGGTGTCCTCTAACCTATGGTAACGCTCTCTTAACTCAGACTCGACTACGGACAGATTGTGATGGAGACTAGACCTCAAAAGGTAAGACACATAAACAATGACAGTGACACCCAATCATAACAAGACCAACCACACAAAACCATGCTCTGATACCAAGATGATGTAGGGAGGGAACCTAGACAACTAGGTTTCCTACAAGGGGTCAATCCACTAGACAAGGGATACTCAATAGGTCTTGAATTGGGTTGGGTTCACAGTTGCTCAACAAAATACAGATTTAACATGCAAGAATATTAGACTAACTAACAGTGCAGCAGCAATCAATACTAGTCCAAGCATGAAAATCACTTAAAACTACTCAAGTGTCAAATGGGGATATGGGGAAAGGAACATGGCAGCAAATATGTGTTAAGTTTAACACCAATCAATCAAGATATTAAGCAAGATAAGTAAACCAAACAATGTCCTAAAATCAGCTAACTAATGAAAGGTAAAACATCAGGAATTTCTTTAGGATAACAGTAAATAATGGCTTGAAAAACAGAGTATATTTCAGGTTTCAGTGGGGGGGGGGGGGAATAATGAAAATAATAGGCAGCCAATGAGCGTGGAATAGGGGGGTTTTACTTACCTTCTTGTTGTCCGTAGTCTGAGGAGAAAAGAAGAACTCAAGGTCATCCAAAGGAAAGAGATGCAGACCACCAGATTTGACGCAGTGGAAGGTTCAACTTGATGGTGTAATGCTCGGCAGACGGCAGCAGCCCAACTTGTTGACTAGGACCTCAGCAGCAACCCAGATGGGGTTTTCTCGATGGAGGTAATCTCCAATGACTGTGAACAGTGACTGCAATAGGGCAGCAGCAACAGAGAAAACAGGAAAAAGTAAAAAAAGAGATGAAAGTCGAGAAGGGGAAGGGGAAAGTCGAGAAAGAGAATGGGAGAGAGTCGTGAGAGAGGGGAGGCGAGAAAAAGAAAGACCAAGAATGAGAGACGAGAGAGAGAAGATCGAGAGAGAGAGGGGAGACAGCTTTCTTGTCTTTCAAAATAAATTTCATTAACTAACTCCCATCGTGGCCAATGACCTTACATAAGTAATGAACTAGTTACTAATCCTAGGAAATAATCTCAGAATAAAGAAGTTTCCAAAAAAAAACAAACAAGAAATAAAGTAGTTTCCTACTTAATTCAAAAGCCTAAATAAACAAGATATTAGGAAATAAAACTACTAATTAACACATCAGCAGTGGGGTCCACAAGATCTGGACGATAGGAGAGAGAAGGAAAGAGACCAGAGATAGTCTCTTTCCTCAGTCTCACGGCAGAGGTCGACCAGCAGCTTTCTTTCTCTTTTCTTCCTTCTTCTAGTTTTCCTCCAGCCAGATAGAGTGCACGTGTGGCTGGGCCTTGCGCCTCCGCCGCTGATATACGTAGATGACCCCATCACAACAGATGACAGTCAATTCTAATGTCAGACTAAATACCAAGGGGGTAATCAGTCCCAATGGGATCCATCACAAGCGCCAACAATTACTAAGAACAGATCAGATTCAACAGAGAGGAACAGGCCTGAATACTCAGAAATTAGGTCAAACCAACTCCAATCAAGAACTTACTCAGCAAGGCTCAATAAAGCCCCAAAGCCTGATCGAGTGAAGGCCTCAAGTTGCTTGACAATACCCTCAAACAGCTTCAGGATCAGGGCACAGGTTGAAGAGATATGATGCAACCAAACATTAGTGCATATTTAGGTTAAATCTGGGAGATTTTCTATAGCTTTCAAACCAGCCCAAGAAAAGGGCCCAAACTTCGATTGACAAGCTATCAGCAAGCTGGTTGGGGCTAATCAGACCTAGCACTCGATAGAACCATCTATTGATTCGAGTGGTCCAACCTACATCAATTTCAGCTGGAAAAAAACTTGAACCAAAATCTACTAGTTACTACTGTGAAAGAAAGGTTGCGTTGTTGTTAACTACTTTGTCCAGTTAAATTATGATATAAGATACCACTCAAACATATTATGACCATGTCAAATCACATAGTACTCACACTGATGTAGATCCACATGTTGGCCTTCACTATTGAAGGAGGAAGAAGGCCAGCCAGCCCTTGGGCTGATCGAGCCCAGCTGGACTCCACAAGTTTGACCCTACACTGGCCACATCAGCAGCCATCGATCCAGCCTTCTTTGCAAGCTGTCCATCGGCTTCGTTGTGTCCTGCGATTGTAGGGTACAGCTGTAACTTGTCCAGCTGTGTTTGACCAGTCAAGCTTAGATGTAAAAGTCCTTAAGTCTTCTAGAAGATCCCTTTATTTGTCTTTTATGTTTTATTAGGCTTTAAGTTAGTGGCTAGTTGCCAAGTATGTTTGTTTCCTTTTTGTTTTACCTTCCTATTTGGGAACTACTTCTATTTTGTAAGCTTTTTAAATTCTAATCTCTATTACACATTAATGAAGAATTATTGAATTGCAGCCAATGCTTGCTCCAAACTTACTGAGAGAGGATGATCAACAACTGAGATAGCTGTGGATGAGACCGTGAGAGGCCCAGGCTGAGATACCCACATCTGTCCCACTCAATCCTTCTCTTCTTCTTCTTTCTTCTTGTTTGATTGTTGTGAGAGAGTGTTTGAGTGATTATTCCAAGCTGGTTATGGAGGGCCGGTAGGGGAAGAGAAAAAAATCCCTGAGAGAACTCAGAGTTGCAGGGGAGGGAGAGGAGTCGCCCAAAGAAGAGGGGGGAGAGAGGAGAGTTGCACGCACTCAACCCGCAGGCACACACCACAATATCAACTCATAACTTCATTCTTCAATCTGATTTGTCTATTGATTACAACCAATTTAAAGAAAAATTAAGAGACAGAAATAGAAACTCAATTGAAATAGGAAACTACCCTAACAAAGCAAACCGACACTCTAATACTCTCTAAATCCTACATGAACCTAACTTGCTAAAATATAGTGAACAAAATAAAATCAAAGACAACTTTCCTATATAAAGTAAATTCCTAAATCCTACTAGACCCAAAAACAACATGGATCTGGGTCATCTCTGTCCGGAAACCCAGATGGGTATGGATCGACCCTTGGGTGTGCTTCTGCATCAGCAGGTTTGAAGTTCAGAGGCACCAATACAAGCTCAGATTGAAGGCAGCCAAGGAGTGGACGAAATCAGACAGGTGTTAGGGTTTTGGACCAGATCGATATTAGCCAGAACACCATCAGCCAGCCAATCTTCAAACCCTTCTAGGCTTTTATCGAGGACACCAGGGGCCACCTTCAACCATAGAACCAGGGCCATCTGAGGCCTGGTTTGGAAGCCACAACCTTCTCCCTCGTTTCTGCTGAAACCCCAACTCTGAGAGGATCGATTGCTGTCCTGCTGCCCAACTTCCAGCCCTGTTTCAGCCATTGTTGGTGGACTTCCAGCAGTGTTTTGGGGACTCTTTTGAAAAGATGTGATAGACCTAACACCCTTCTAGCTTGTGAATTTCAGTTCAGCGCTTTTCTAGGCTCTATTGTTGCTCTACATGTTTCTATAGCCTGAATTCAGATCTAATATTGGTTGAGAGTTGTTATACTAGTATACTACTGGGGTTTGTTTAACTAAGGTGAACCAACCTTACATTACACACCCTTGTCTAAGAACCAACGAACTGAAATCAAGAGAATATCATTCTCCAATATGATGGAGAAACCAATGATTTTATACTGGGAATTTATATTAACCAACTTACCATGTTTATGGTCATGTTCATCGTGATGATGGTGATCATGGTGATCATTGTCATGATCATGACTTGCATGATCTTTGTGACCCTCCTTTGAATCCTCTGCATTAACTGCACTCTCAATCCTGGAAATTTTCCAACAATGCTGGTTATTAGCATCCATGTAGACAGATAAGCTCAAAAAATAGACGAACAGATAGATGAAAAAGCAACAAGCAACCACGTTAAATTATTAAGAATCAATAACAATGAACCAAATAAGACTCAACCTGGCAAGAACATACTCTCATTTACAACATTTTAGCAAGGGTTTTAAGAATCAGTAGGTATTGTAACGTATCGGTGGGTAGGGGTGTCACTCGGTCGGGCTTGTACCCTTACACCGTGACCTGCCTATTTAAGGAATGAGTCGGTCTTGTGTTGGGCTCGGTTGGGTTTCGAGCTTTAACCGGGTTTCTCCTAATCGGGCTGTAATCGGGCCTTGAACAGGCTAATGCACCAATAAAGTCTTAAACAAGCCTTAAACGGTCTTTAATTGTCTTAGATTTAAGAAACTTTAATATAGTTTATCAAATCATCAACAACTTAGAAAAGCTTTACACTTAATTACATTCAAAAATTGATAAAATATCAATACATACCCTATTCTACCCAAAAAAAAAAATCAAAATCAAAATATACATATAAAAGGTCGGGCTAAACATGTTGGGCTGAGTTGGGCTTGCAAACAGGCCGGGCCAATCGGGCTTACCCCTTGCACCGTGTACTACCTTTTCATAAACAGGCCGGGCTCAGACCCGGCACGTTTAATAATCGGTGTAGGTCGGGCCAGTCTTTAAACGATCGGGCCCAGTCGGCTCAGGCTTGGAAGATATTTATTTTTCAGAAAAAAAAAAGTGTGATCGACCAATATGGTCCGATACAGGACTGATATGATCTGATAAGGAGCCAATATAGTCTAACACGGGGCCAATGCGGTCCGATACAGGTAAGATACACTTGATATTCCTCTTTTAAACCTGTAAAACAAAAATCATGAGTGAAATACGAAACTAAGAGCAACCAAAGGCCTTGGGAACTTATTTTTTCTATGATATGAGTAAGAGGAAATGATCAAACAGAGAAAAAAAAAAAAAAAAAAAACCCATAATTTTCACTATTTCAACAAGTTTTGGGGACTTGCAATTCTCAAATTACGGATTGAAACAGATTTGGGCAAAAAAAAGTGGTTTTTCTACTTTTTTTAAGGGGGTGTTTATGCATCACTGGCTAAGGTAAAAATGACTCAAATCCTTACATCAACCTAATATATCTTTACTTATTACATAATAAGGTGTTTTATGCTTCAAAACTATGATTTATATGTATTGTAAGCACATCCATGCATTTCTAAACCATTTCCATGCATATCTTTAGCGTATCTTAAATCTCTCCAATATGAAATGTCTCTTAAAATCATCCCTCCAATACGATACCTGATACCGAAACTTAAATCCTTGCATTTTAGTGTGTCAACTGTTGATGTTAATCATTAATTCATTCAAGGATGTTGCTAGGTGCAGACCCATAAACAAGGTTTGAGATTTCGTGAAATATTTCAGTTCAACAGATGTCAAAACGAAATGACACGCGATACTTAAGAATGTCCAAGTTTCAATCAAAATTTCAGTGTTTGGTCGTATACTTCATTTAACCAATATTTCAGTCGACACATTACTTTGCTTATACAAAAACAGCAAAGTATTGAAATGGGTTGAATTCGTTCTTTTCTTCAAGCTTCGACATGGAAAAGGGGAAAACCCATTTTTTGTATTTTTTGCCAAATCACTGTCGTACAAGGTTGGAACAAGTACTTGGGAAATAGAGGAATGCATTGGAAGCGATGATTTGCAGCGTTGTAGGAAAATTTGTGCAAGATTCAAAGTTGGAGGTATATCAATTTTCCCAAAAACAAACTTTTGCAAAAAATTAGGATAAATATTTGATGGTTGGCCTTCAATTATTTCATAGAGCCGGAATTTATTTTCTGTTTTAAAATTTTTTTTTAAATTTTCTGGGAAAAAAAATTTTTGATTTTCTTACAACAAATTTTCCAAAAAATAAATAAATAGGGTTAATACTTACTGTTTGGAGCTCAATTTTATATATGTTAAACACTGTAGGCCAATCTATGGCCTCACGAAGTTTTTTTTTTTTTTTTTTTTTTTTTTTTTTTTGTCAGAAATTTAATTTTTACAATTTTTGGATCTTAAAAATTGTTTTGAAAATTTAAGCAAAATTCAGAAAAATGGGGTGAAATTTTTTTCTTTGGTTTGGAAATTGTTTAAAATGTATGGAAATATTGTTTTTGTAAACAATATTGAAAACTGAAGATGTGATTAATGTCTCATCTTCCATTAGTATTTTTGATAAATTGTGGTATTACTATTTCAAAACAACTCATAAAAACTATTTGCAATTAAATAAAAAACATAAAAATTATGGTAAAACAGGAAATAGTTATATGATTGTGTTGTAATAGTGGGTTTTATGGGTTTTAGGAAACTGTCAATTACCAAACAGACCCTAAGGGGTTTAATGGTCTTTGTAATTCTCTAGAACCTTCTCTCCAATGTTATAAATAAAGAGGGCTAGTGTCATATTAGACACAAGTCATTACCCCATTCAACATGGTATCAAAGCCATAGGATCCGAAACCCTAATGGCTCTCCCTCTTTTCCATCTCTTTGCCTCTTTCTCATTTCTCTCTCTCTCTCTCCCAGCACCTCCTTCATCTGCGCCTCCCTCCAACTCTCTTCATCTGCTTCTCTCCCGTGGTGGAAACTTTTTAAACCACCAAGAGGGTTTCTAACCTCCATCCATCCTTCCCCTGGGCTCTCAAACTCTGTTCTATAATGATCTGAGAGACCCAGAACATTTTTATCACTTTTTCAGGGTTTTCTCCCTGAGAAATTTTTTTATTGCCAGGATGCTTTTTCCCCGCTCGATGCTCCGATTGTCTTGATGTTTGTTACGATTGGTTCCTCTTATCCTTGTAGTGATATCTACCGACCACTTTTTCGTTTGAGGTCTATGTTCTTGATCTAACCTCAAAATCGCTTTCTCAGGGTTTTACCCTTTATTGATTTTTGGGTTTTCTCGCTTTTTCTGGTTATTTCGGTGCTTTCTCTATCTTCGGCTAGTGTCTCTTCTATGTGCATAGCCCCCTTGAGTAGCAACCATGTCTACCAGCTCATCTACTTCTACTGGCGGAGACACCACGGCTCTTCCTATCTTTCTTCCTTGTGCTATCAAGCTTGAAGGCACAAACTACCTTATGTGGTCACGCTCAATTTGCATCTTCATCAAGTCTTGTGGCTATTACGGGTACCTGACTAGAACCACAAAGCGTCCGAGCACCGGTACTAAGATTAATAAGTGGGAGTGTGCCAACTCTCTGATTAATAAGTGGGAGTGTGCCAACTCTCTGGTTATGGCCTTCCTTGTCAACTCCATGTTGCCACAGCTTTCGCGTGGCTATCTCCTCCTTGACTCTGCTGCGAAGATCTGAAAGTCTGTCTAAGATATCTATTCCCAGACAAGGAATGATGCTCAAGTCTTTAAGCTTCGCCAGAAGGTCCGTGATCTGAGGGAAAAAGGGCTCACACTGTCACAGTACCACTATGAGTTGCGAACACTACGGATTGAGTTGGATTTCTATGAGGAGTATAATCCTTCCACCCCTGAAGATGTCACCAGGTTTCAGAAGCGAGAGGACAAGATCAGGGTCTATAACTTTCTGGCAAGTCTGAAAGTGGAGTTTGATCAGTTACGGTCCTAGGTTTTAAGTCGTGACCCCTTTCCTACCTTGGATCAAGCCTATGTTGTGATCGAACTTGAGGATAGTCGACGTACCACTATGCTTCCACGGCAAGCTACCACTCCTACTGAGAGATCTGCACTTGTTTCTGGCACTCAGTCCCTTAGTGCAGCCCCACAGTCTGATAGCTCCTCTACCATGACTCCAGTGAAGTGCGATTACTATAGGAAGGAGCGTCACACCAAGGAGCACTACTGGAAGCTTCATGGTCGTCCTATTGATACATCTGGAAAAGGGTGAGGGAAGGGTCATGCCGAAACTTCTGGGCAGGCCAACCATACTGAGAGCTCTGACTTTGCTCTTAGCTCCTCAGTAGCCTCGCTATCATCTAACGGGCTTACTGCCCTCCGGCGCCTCTTGACACGTTTAGACTCTCCTGGACCTGCCATTGCGAGCTCTGCTCATTCCACCCCTTCTGGGTCAGGTATCTCCTTTTGTGGCCATACTATGTCTATCCCTTCTACCCCTTGGATTATAAACTCTGGGGCTTCTGATCATATGACAAGTCGTTTATCTCTTTTTTCACAGTACACTACTTGTTCTGGTAAAGATAAGGTCAAATTGGCTAATGGGACTTATTCCACTATTCTGGGGAAGGGCTATGTTAGTTGTACCCCTTCTTTATCTCTTTCTATTGTATTGCATGTTCTTCCCCGCTAACATTTTGTCCATTAGTAGTCTTACTTCCAGTCTTAATTGCAAAGTCACATTTTTCTCGTCTCATTGCGTTTTTCAGGATCTGGTGATAGAGGCAACGATTGGCTCTGATAGGGTACGTAGTGGTCTATATCTGCTTGATGATGACTCGAAATTGGTCTCTGGCCAAGTTCTTCAGACATCTTCTATGTCACCAACCATCTCTGAGTTACTGCAGTGGCATCGTCGGTTGGGACATCCCCCTTTGGGAACTTTAGCTAGAGTTTTTCCTTTAAAAATTATAATTTAAGTCAGTTTTTTTGTGAGGCATGTGTTTTGGCCAAACAAACTCGAATCACTTATTCTGTTTCTGGAAATAAAAGTGACACTCCTTTTCATTGATACACTCTAATATTTGGGGTCCATCCCGCTATATGTCTATCAATGGTTATCGGTGGTTTGTCTCTTTATTGATTGTCATTCTCGAACTACTTGGGTTTATATAACGCGAACCAAGGGCAACCCTTCTATTGCTTTCAGCAATTTCACCGCATGGCTCAGACTCAGTTCAGTGCTACCATTAAGATCCTTCGAAGCGACAATGGCCAGGAATACTTTGAAGGGTCCTTTCAAGCTTACCTTTCCGATCATGGGATGATTCATCAGACTAGTTGTGTGGACACTCCGACTCAGAATGGGGTTGTTGAGCAGAAGAATCGCCACCTTTGTGAGCTAGCACGCTCTCTTATGTTTGAGATGCATGTTCCTCCCCAGTACTGGAACGACGCAATTCTCACTACTGCCTTTCTTATCAACCGAATGCCTTCTCGGGTCCATACCTTCTGCTCCCCTCTGGATCTTCTCCAAGGTTCCACTGCTTTTCTATTCCTCCTAAGGTATTCGGTAGTGTTTGCTATGCTCGCGATCATCATCCTCGTGGTCTCCGATGCATTTTTCTAAGGTATGCATGTTTGCTACTCAGAAAGGCTATCGGTGTTTTCATCCTCCTACTCGGTGTTAGTTTGTGGCTATGGATGTTATCTTTCACGAATCTGTGTCATACTCCACTGCGATACTTCTTCCGGGGGAGTCTCCTTCCATTATGGAAGATGTGTCGCGGTCTTTTCCATCTCTTGAAATTGTTGTCCCTGCTAGTATCCCGTTTCAGAGGGAGAGTGACACTCCTACTTCTCCTACTTCACCTCGGTCGGAGATACGTGTGTATAGTCGCAGAGAGTAGACTCAAACCATTACACATCCAGCATCTACCCTACTATGCCAGTTGTCTCCTCTCAAGCCTGATCTTGTCCCCCCCTTAGACCCTGATAATTCTCCTTCTCCTTCTGTTGATCAGTCTCTTGAGTTGCCTATTGCTGTTCGTAAAGGCATTAGGTCTTGTACTTTACATCCTATTGCTAAAACTGTTTCTTATGATTCACTCTCTCCTTCCTACTATAGTTTTGTGTCTTCTCTTTCCTCTGTGTCCATTCCTCATACCTGGCAGGAAGCGAGTGCAGGCTCACAATGGCAGGCAACTATGGTTGAAGAGATGCAGGCTCTGAAGAAGAATGACACATGGGATTTGTTGTGTCTTCCCTCACAAAAGAAGACAGTTGGGTGCAAGTGGGTCTTCACAGTAAAACAGAAGGTTGATAGTACAGTGGATCGATATAAGGCCAGACTTGTTGCCAAAGGCTTCACACAGACTTATTTGACTACCAGGAGACTTTTGCTCCAGTTGCTAAGATGAACACAATTCGTGTTATCTTGGCTTGTGCCGCCAACTTAAATTAGGATCTCCAAGAGTTAAATGTGAAGAATGCCTTCCTTCATGGGGAACTTGAGGAGGAAGTTTATATAAACATTCCTCCAGGGTTCACTTGTTTCAAAACCCAAGCGAAGATATACAAGCTACAGCGTGTTCTGTATGGGCTGAAGCAATCCCCTCGTGCTTGGTTCGGGCATTTCCATAAGGCTATGGTCACTACAAGTTACTCTCAAAGCAATGCCGACCACATTCTGTTCATCAAGAGATCTGGTGGGAAGATTGCTATCCTATAGTCTATGTACATGATATTGTTATTATTGGTGATGATCTGGCAGAATCTCTCGCATCAAGAGATACTTGAGTGAGGAATTCGAGATCAAAGACCTAGGACATCTTCGTTACTTACTTGGCATTGAAGTTGCTAGGTCTTCTCGTGGGATCTACTTCTCTCAGCGGAAGTATCTACTTGATCTTCTCTTTGAGACAGGAATGCTGGGGTGTAAGCCGACAGACACTCCTATTGAAATTAATAGTCACCTGAATAGAAAGGAAGTTGATCCAGTAGATAAGGGGAGACATCAGAGATTAGTGGAGCAATTAATCTATCTCTCTCATACATGCCCTGACATAGCATTTGCCGTCAGCCTGGTTAGTCAATACATGTATGATCCCTATTCGACTCACATGGAAGTTATGCTGCGTATTCTCCGGTACTTGAAATCTACCCCAGGACGTGGCATCCTTTTTTCTCCTCATGATCACCTTAGGGTGGAGGCCTTCACTGATGCAGATTGGGCAGGTTCCCCTGATGACCGCAAATCTACTACTGGCTATTGCACCTTTGTTGGTGGTAACCTTGTTACATGGCAAAGCAAGAAGCAAGCCGTGGTTGCCCGTTCAAGTGCTGAAGCAGAGTTCCGTGCTATAGCACATGGAATTTGTGAGCTCCTATGGCTTCATGGTCTTCTCACTGATTTGGTTGTTCTTGCTACCCTTCCTATGAAGCTCTTTTGTGACAACAAACCTGCCATTAGCATTGCTCACAACCCTGTCCAGTATGATCGAACCAAGCATGTGGAGATCGATCGACACTCATAAAAGAGAAGCTGGATATAGGCCTTATCACTGTGCCATTTGTTCCCAGTAACGAACAACTGGCAGATGTATTTACTAACGGTCTTAGTAGTAAGATGTTTCATCATATCATCTGCAAGTTGGGCATATTTGATATCTATGCACCAACTTGAGAATGTTGTAATAATGGGTTTTATGGGTTTTAAGGAAAGTGTCAGTTACCAAATGGACCCTAAGGGGTTTAATGGTCTTTGTAATTCTCCAAAACCTTCTCTCCATTATTATAAATAAAGAGGGCTAGTGTCATATTAGGCACAAGTAATTACCCCATTCAACAGATTGTTTTACGAGTTTTAAATGATGTGGAATCACCAATAATGTATGATTTTTTATGCAATAGTATAAGAACTAAAAATATTGCACAATGACTAATAGTGGAAATGGAGACGTGCATGGAAGCATGGAGAACATACATGGAATGATAAGAAAATATCACATTGTAATTATTGTGGTAAGATAATAAATTCAGTTGGGGGGGGGGGGGG
>NC_056558.1:35431762-35470449 GCF_013358625.1 Macadamia integrifolia | reverse complement strand
GGGGGGGGGGGGCCACTAGACTCATAACGGGAGAAGTTTGAAAAGCAAAGGGAAAGAAAGGAGTTTGACGATGCAATGCTAATAAGACACCCACTAGCAACATGGGCTGACTCTGATTGTGATTACATGCATGTTGATGACTTGATGTGGAGACATAGGCAGAGAGAAGACAAATATGGCAGGCTCAGGCAGCAAGCAGGGCCACACATTAGGTGGACATAGATGGTTAGGGCTGCAAAGATGGGAATTGAGCTGGTTCCTATGGTAAGCGATTGCACCGAAGTTAGGGGAGAGAGGTGGAAGCAGCAAAGGCAGGGGGAGTTGCCTTTCAGGAGATCACAGAGTGTGAGAGCAACCCCACCACTAGTACCAAATGATGATGGTGATGATATCCCTATTGAGGTCCTTCAACAGGATCTTGCATATTTAGGACTTAGGATACCGGATAGAGAAAGCTTAAGCAAGTCTATTTTTTTTTTTTTTGGATGAATAAATAATTCATTACCAAGGGAGGAAGAATATACAAAGGGGGGGAAGAGAGAGGGGGGGAGGAAGGCTTAAGCCAACAAGGAAAAGCCAACCCCGGCAGCTAAAATAGCACAATCAAAACTAAAACAAATAAAAAACCAAGAAAAAAGGAACAAACATTGAAACCAGCAAATGATTAGAAAGGTAAAGTGGGCAATGTCGTTTTGAAGTTTTTCTTCTATTATAGCATCACAACTAATGCCACTAAGGGACCATACTAGTAGGTATGCTTGACACTATGGGGAAGGTTAGTCCGGGAGTGAAGGAGCCCATGAATGTTATTTGCACCACAAAAGTAGCTAAGAGATTAAATTGAATCTTAAAAGGGACAAGGGAGCAATGATGGTGATGTGTCATAATGGGCGGACTAGATGTGAAGGAGTTGGGGGTACAAAACCCAAGTGCTGACGGACCACAAGTGCAACCTTTTAAAAGGCTGGTGACAAATTGATGCACAACAGCAGGTACTCTCTCTTTTAGACACCGTGTGCAGCCTACTGCATTCACCTCATGCTAAAAGGCACAAGAAGAGATCCATGGTAGTGGGTATAATCGTGCGGGTAAAACAAGTGGCCACATTTGTACAGAACCATGGATATGCTTAACAGCTACTGAGGGAGAAGGGCGGTGGAGATTTGTTGAGGCCTGAAGTTCTTTAATTCCCACCAACTACATTGCATTGAAAAGCTTTGAAGAGAAAATGGTTGGCCTGAGCCCCATGTTTGCTTCAAAGGATTGGTTTAGTTGGAGGGAATTGGATGCCATAGTGTAGGGTAGCACAGGATGATGTAAGACAAGATCACAAAGGACCTAATCCCATGCAAGATCTGAAAATTTTGGCTGAAAAGAAACAAATATGAGATCTCACAAACCGTAGCTCAGATGGAGTTGAAACTTGGAGTAGATGAAGGTCTTAGATGGGTCAACAAGCCCTCAAAAAATGAGCCAATTCTGATGGTTGAATTGAGAATTATGTTGTTGACATTAATTAGGAAACTTTTGACAACTTTCGATATCTTGAGATTTCAGCCTCCGATGAATCTCAAATTTGGAGCAAAGGTCCCTCATGTGATGCCCAACTATCCTTCAAAAGATGAGCTTCAACTGATGACTGGTTGGGAGTTTATGCTCGAAGAATGAAAAAGGAAACTTCATGGAAGTTCTGCAGTACAGCAGCTACACAAGCCTTCAAACTGGTCTTTTAATGGAACTTCCGAACTTCAATAAGCTTGTAATGATCACTCAAACACTCTCACAGCAAATAAATAACGAAGAAAAATAAAGAAAAGAAGGAGAATCGATGGAGGGGTTCAGAAGGGGGAAGAAGAATTTCTAAATGGGCATTTCACCCGTCTGCTTTAGGCATCTCACCCAACTGCATCCCACAACACAACAGCATAAGCCCTCTTATTTTTTTGTTCAACTAAATTTTTTTTGTTTTCATTATAATTGATGGGCTTTAAATAACCTTACATTGCTTGAACACAAAAGCATAACAAAAAAGGAAGCTACTTGACTGCAATAAGACTTTCTAATCGGTATCTAACTTGCTAACCAAGTAAAAATACATTAGAAACTAACAATTGAACACAAAAAGGAAACTAGCCTAAGTCATAAAAATAGAAACTACTTGACTAACAATAGAGGAACCAAATAGGAAACTAAATCTCCTAACAAAACCTAATAGATGGGAACTAAAATAGGAGATAATGGACCCAAATAACTACTCACATAAACAGTGTTTTGTGAACATTATTTTCTGACTCTTAGTTTTGTCCTCTTCTTCAAGCTTTGATCTACGTCACAGGAGACCATATCTAGTGACCAGTTTTGACAAGACCTGAAGAAGTTCACTCTTATACTAGAGCCAGTGGTAAAGGTATCAAGGATCGTCGAATTTTATAAGAAGCCTAGCTTGCCACACCTGTATGCACTCATAAAAATGATGAACGTGCAAGAGAAACGCTACCAAGTGGTGTGAGGGCATACTTGAAGATTGTTGAGGATCGATGGGAGAAGCACTTGATGCATCCACTGCATAGGGCTAGCGAACTTTATACTTTTATTTTAAGGTAATTAAATTAATTACCATTCCATTTACGTCTAGGAAACTTTATACTTTTATTTTACGGTACTTAAGTTAATTACCATTCCATTTACATCTTTAAAAGCATTGAAAAGTTCTTTATATCGTTCCCAGCATATTATCTCAATCCCAAGTAACAGTGCAAACGTCGACTTGGCATAAATTAATCACTGATGTATGCAGTGGAAGATGTGGTGGCCAAGTTGGAGTCAAATCCAAGCAATTACTGGATTTCGTATTAATGCAAACATTACCAACGTTTGAAATAAGTACTAATAAAAACCTACAAGAATGCTCTTGGAACTTTCGGTTGTACAGCCCCAAAATCTGGTCAAGAAACCACAATTCATGGTAGACCCACTGCATTATTTGTCATTTTTATCTCCATTCAATTCATATACATGTGTACCAAGTACAATAACTTAACATAAACGATCGTAATATAAGTGAATGGTTGGTGCTCTATAAGAGTGATGCATCTAACTTGACTACTTGAGAAAGATAACAATAAAGGTGCTCTCCCAGACATGTTCAACCTCTAGATGAGAGTGCAAATAAAGTACATTCTCAATCATCCACTCCAAGAGGCGGGACCGATAGGGTCATGCAAGGTTGGAGCAAATGGGGTATGTGCATTATAACATAAAACTAAAGATGCAACACATACGCATAGCAATGGAGGGTGATAAAGATCCAATCAAGCTCGACAACATTTTTCAGGCGAATTCAGATGATGTGGAGATCCCCTATATGAGTGGAAGCGGGAGAGGGATCGAAGTGACCCAGTCATGAATCGGCTTGGGGATAAGCGCGACCCAAAGATAGCTAGTCAGATGGTTATTGATGTCGATGAGTTTATGGCATCTCGAGAAGGTTATGTTCATTTATAGACACCCCGACCTTTTGAGTCTCAATTTGGCAAGGATAATGATGAGGACATCAACTGGTCGCATTCTAATGTCCACACTCACACACCAGCCCCATCTGATGGTTATGACAATGGTGGTGGTGGTGGCATAGTTGTCAAGTCATCGCCTAGGCATCCAGGCAACTTAGTTGGGGTCTGGCGACTGCCGCCTTACTACAAGGCGCAACACTTATTTATATCAAATATCATTTTAGTAAATGTTCATTTACTTAATATATTATTCATAAATAAGTAAATACCCCTATTTGAATCCAACAAAAATATTTTAAAAATCAAATTCCAAAATAATAAAAAGTCAGACCCTCCTAGTTCAAGAACAAAAACTGGATGTTTTGTTATAGGGGCAATTTTCAACTTTCAAATGCTTAGATTTTGTTTTGATGTCCATAAAATTATTTTCATTTACGCGATTTCAACAGTATTCGTGAACTTTAAAATAAGTTTAACAAGAACATAACTTTTTCATCACGACTTAGATTAAATTAATCTTAGAATTGTTGGAAAGCTGATTTTTGTGTTGGACCTAATATAAAAAGTCTCATGCAAAAATAAAATCATTTGGCCAGTCAAATTTGTTAGAGAAAAACATTTCTCTAATTGTTGGGCTTTAATGACTTATTATTGAATTTTGATGACTTGATGTGGATTAATGTTGATTTTTTATGATACAAGGTATATGTAGCATATTAATGATGTTACAAAAGAGGGAAAATAAAGTCGCCCAGGAAACGCCTAGTTGCCCAAGTGCTTAGGCACCACTCCACCACCTCGGGTCACCTTGGCACCTTGACAACTATGGGTGGTGGTGATGGGGTGAGATTTACAGGGATACACAAGGGGTACCACCAGCTAGAGCTAGAGCCGATCCACTTCACAGGCGAGAGTCAGCTCAATGAGTTCCGTGTATGCGTGTTGGGGGGGGGGGCGTGCACCATGGACATTAATGTTATGAGCTTAACTAACACTCTCATTAGGAGGAGAGTAGTATGCATGGGGAGCAATGGCGTGCACCATTATATGCTATAGGGAGCACCAGTTCCGACTATCCTAGGTATGGTGGGTAAGAGAAATTTAGCTCTTCATCAGCATTACCCTCTGAGTATGAGGGTCAGTCATAGCATTAATCATTCTAGGCCATCAACCATACATGTCGGTGCCAGTCCACAGGCAACATCCAGTAGTTGTGGGTCTCGATCGAGTTCCTCATGTTTCAGAGATATATACCCTAGGTTTAGGGTACCTCTAATATGTTGACGATTCCATTTATAGGGTTGTTGTGGAGGACTTTGTTCGTTTTTTCTTCCACGCTATGACATGGCCAGCTTTTGTGATACAGACAGAGGATAACTTGCTTCAGCAACAACAACAACATTTTAGCCGTTTTGATCCTATCCAGAACTTAATGTGGTACTAGGACTCTAGGGTGGGCATAGGGGTGACCTGTTTATATTCTTGACTCCCAAATATCTGACTCCTTTGTAATGAACCATGTATTACGTACGAGTTATGACATGGTTTATAATTTTATAACTATTCTTTCTTAATGCATATTTAAGTTGTTTTAACTGAATTACATGTGTTCTAGTACTAAACTTTGGGTGGAATAGGCCATATTAGAGAATGTATACAACAACGTGCAAGTTGCAATGTATAGGTTTCTGAGTCAAGGTACCATTTTGGGTTTGATATTTTGAAATGTAAAGGTTCTATTATGTTTAGAGGGCCTAAAATAGGGTTTGCTAAAAGTTTCAGGACCTAATTTGACCATTTTGACCTTGAAATCCTTCATCAAAACTTGCAGCCAAAATTGCACAGATTTCGACTGAAATTTTAGTTTTGGTCGAAATATTTCGGTTTCGACCAGGCTTGAAACCAAAATCTTGAACCTTGCTCATAAAAGGAAGTCAAGTAGAGTAGAGGAACTTAGAATAGCCCTAGTATGAAGCCTACAACACACTACTAAATTCACAACTAAGATCTTCTAAGCTTAAAGAATAAAAGATTGAGGAAATATAGTACGTCCAACCATTAACTGAGAAAAGTTTTGTGAAGAATAAATGGTCAACAACATAACCAAAACAAATATTGCAGCATCAATATAGAACAAATGCAATTGCATACCTTTATCCAAACTCTAACACCTATATATCCTATGCACGACCACAGCAGCACAACATGCACACAAAAAGGGTCCAGAAATGGTATTTGTCGAGCAGTAAGTAAAATCAAAGAAATTGGATTTCAACAAAAAGCAGAAAATAGTGTAATAGGTTTGGAAGTCTGTGATAGACATAAATCAACAAGTAAAGGAGAACAATGCTTTGCAGTTCAATGGCAAATGGAACCCACAAATCATGGCAACATTAAAAGGGAAAGAAATATAACCTTTCCAGATCGAATCCTCCAATACCAAGAACATAATCCAAATCAACTTTGCCAAATTGAGTACGTTTTAGATGAGCCATGCCATTTATATCCTAAACCCAGTAGAGCCCAACAAAAAACAGAAATTTAAAACATCAAACATGCAGAGCCTCAAGGCACATGTGAAATAAAACAGAAGTGTGATTTCTCACCTTTATACGCTGGATCAAGGAAGCAGTTTCTGGTTCAGTGACAAGGTCAGTCTAGAGGAAATGCAGAAATCAGATGAGTACATCAGTCTCAGTTCAGAGCAAATTATTTCATATTTCCAGAAAAAGAATTTGCCCCGGGGGGGGGGGGGGAGAACACAATCATATACTGTAATGTAACGGTTCCAAAAACAGCTACAATTGCTTTGTGAGTGTAACATCATCAAAAACAAAACACTCATGATTGACATCAACCATTTCTTTTAAAGCAGTGGGACAGTTTCAGGTTTTCAACAATTCTAATTGCCTTAGCTAGGTTGACCGATGGTTTGGTGCCAGAAACCAAATCCAACAGTATAACAAATATGTTACAATATCCCCTACCTTGTTCACTATAATGCGATCAGCGTAATCAATTTGTTCAACTGCCTCATTAACGACACCTTTGGGCTTAACCTCATCAAGGTGAAAACCAGCATGTTTTGCATCAACCAGGGTTACAACACCATCCAGCTTGACATCATTGAAAATTTTATCCTCTGCATAAAATGTCTGGATGATTGGTGATGGATTTGCTAATCCTGCAAAGTTTGCAAGAAGGTGGGGGGAAAAGAATCACACACTCAATACATTTGAAAAGATCAAGCAATCATCAAACTTGGAGAACTGATGCTTGAAGCAAGCTGGATTGACTTGGAAAATCCAAGAAAATCAAAATCAAAATCAAAACAAAATAGAAAGCCTTAACAGAATTATTTCTCTCCACTTCCTTCTTTAAACTAATTCTGATAAAAGAACAAAGTTAAGTGAATATTCTAACAGCAACTAAATTTAAGGACTGAACAGTTCTATGTAGCTAAGAATCTTTCTTACAAATGCCAAACAATTTCACGATGTCTTAGTGCCTAGAACTAGCCAGGAGAGAAGAAAAAAGAGAATACAATATATGATCTGTACACAGATAAGTTTTAACAATATCCATACTGAGTTGTACCTACAATAATATCTGTGATGAATCACAAACATACACATTACATTTTAGCTGAATGAGGAGCCGCTAGAACGAAGTAGCCCTGCTATCATAACTGTTTCCTTTTCTGTCTTTAGTTTTCTTTTGTCACAAAGAACAAATTTGTTCTGTTCTCATACATAATACAAATCAACAAAAGAAGCTGATATATATATATATATATATATACACATATATATATACATATATATATATATAACTGATAAAACTTATTATCTTCATCAAAAAACTGACAAGACTCATTTTCCATGAAGCATATCGTAATTCACCTAGAAAGGTCTTAGGAATGTCCTCAAAAAGTAAAAGCCTTAAGTCATAACCAGAACTTGAGGATTCCATAATATATTCTAACCGGATAAACTACATGTGAAATGCATTGCCTACCTGTAGTCTCTATCAATATATGATCAAATTTTCCTCTCTTTTTCTTCACCAACTCTGAAATCATCCGAACAAGATCACCCCTCACAGTGCAGCAGAGACAACCATCATTGAGCATAACTATGTCCTCAGCCCCAGTAGTTTTGGCAGCAACTAAAGAACCATCAATGTCCACTTCACCAAACTGGAAAATAAAAAAAAAATAAAAAAAAAACCAAAGTAAAACTGTATTCAAATTATATCCAGCTAAACTTTTTAACTCCTTCTTATTGTCAATAATCAAAAGTATCATCTTACCTTTGGCCCCAGCGAAAGAGTAAAGAATGGAAAATTCATCATAAGTCAATCCCTCCCCCGCCCCCCCACGCCAAAAAAAGGAAGAAAAAGAAAAAGAGACTGATATTCGACTTTAGAATGGGATCTGAACATAATAATAATCAGTGGCCAACTCAACCCTTACCTCATTCTCAATCACTGCTATACGCTTTCCATGATCAGCGGTCAATATATGGTTCAGCAAAGTCGTCTGCATAAAACAAGTCCAAATTCAAGCGGGCTAAAAATGTAATCCCTCCAATTGAATATGGCACCAGAAAGTATTCATTCCAATTTGCATAAAGACTTCATCAGATACAGTGAACAGGCATATATAGCAAAGGAAAACCTACTAAGCTTCTTTCTAAGAGCTCAAAGAAAATTATATTGAGAATGCTCCATCTAAAACTTTATTTATTGGAAACAATTTTTCAAACGAAAGTGGAAGGGAACAGAAAACAAAACGAAGAATTGACCCAAAGGAGCACCATTTGGTTGTCTCTTCATCAAAAACAATAACATGTGTGCTTGAATTCTTGTCGAGTAAAAAAGAATTTGAAGCCGGAAAAGGAACTAACGAATGAAAATAGAAGAAAGTACCTTCCCAGACCCTAAGAACCCAGTGATTATTGTAGCAGGAACTCGATCATCAGGAGGAATCTTGGTCAAAACATCCGAGTTCTCATTCTCAGTTGTGGCAGCTGCAGCCGTAAACAAACGAACACGTCTGTTCGAATTTGAGAAACTGGAGACCATTTTCAGGTCGACCGAAGATGTTTGGAAGCTCCAAGATAGATGAAGCTTTGATCTCCATGGAAGTGAGAACACTGTAGTCCGAACTCTAAGCGTGTTCGCCAGTCGACTCGCTAACCCAATGAAAGTAGTCGCTAAGTCCATCGACAATGTAGCCATAACAGCTTGTTCCACTTGCAGTGGAAAGGGGGAGGTTCTGCGTTTAGCTTTAAGGGTCTTATGCGGAATTTCAGGCTCAATTATAAACTTTCGTAAATGAAGACAGCAATTCGAGTCTTCCAGAGTAGTCTGTGTGTCTTTTTTTTTTTCTTTTCTTTTTTTTTTTTTTTTTTTTTTTTGTAAAATCAGTCTAGATATTTTTTCCATTGGAGAATAACTGTCCCAAACAGATCTGATTGTACAAATCACGTCCCCTTGGGCAAATATGGTACGTTGTACAACAGCCATTGGACTGGAATTTTTTGGTTTTAACCAAAAAAAAATAAGGATTGGTCAATTGTTCCACCTCTAAACGCAATGGTATTGTTAATTTGTTATTCAAGTCTAAAAAATGTTGTCATTAATCGAGGATTCATCCAAATAAGTAAGCAAGTCCTCATCGCTTCAAATTTCTCTCATTGTCCATCTCTTTTCTCATGCCGTTCTTAATTTGAAAGCAACCCTTTTGTTGTTGCTTCCCCATTTTCTCGTGGCATCATATAATTAGCCATAACTAAAAAACATTGTCCCCTATGTAATAAAGCCACTGCCCATCAAGATATTGTAGATCAAATTAAACCAATCATTGCTATTATAGCTTGAACTAATTTTAAAATTTGGCAAAGGACTAGGGAAGTTGACGATAAAGAAAGATATAAGGCCGCCAGGAACAAGGCAAAAAAGATTGTGGAGAAAGCAAGGGCAAGAAAATATGATGACTTCTACAACAATTTAAATACCAAATAAGGGAAAAGGCTATCTATAGGATAGCTAAAATTCGAGAAATGAAGAATAGGGATCTCGACTAAGTTTAATGTATTAAGAATGAGGATAGTAGAGTGTTTGTAAAGGATGAAGACATAAAGAGGAGATGGGATGAATATTTTTGTAACCTACTTCATGGAGACAACCCTAATAGGAGTGGTTTGAATAGCCTGCTCCACAACAGGAATCATAGGTATGTACGCAAGATAGGAGTAACTGAGGTTAAAGAAACCTTAAGGAAGATGAAAGTAAGGAAGACAACAGGCTTGGATGAGGTCCCAATTGAAATATGAAAGAGTTTGGGACCATGTGGAGTTATTTGGTTGACCAGGCTGTTTAACAAGATTATGAACACAAATAAGATGCCTGATAAGTAGAGGATAAGCATTTTGGTCCCAATTTACAAAAATAAATGCGGTATCCAGAGCTACAACAATTATAGAGGCATAAAACTTATGAGTCATACTATGAAACTATGGGAGAAGGTAATAGAAGTTCACTTAAGAAAAGAAACTAATATCTCAGAGAACCAATTCAATTTCATGCCTGGGAGATCCACTATGGAAGCGATCTACCTTCTCAGGAGGCTTATGAAAAAAGTTAGAACCTACAAGAGGGATCTTCATATGGTCTTCATTGACCTAGAAAATGCCTACGATAGAGTTCCCAGAGATTTAATCTAGCAGGTTTTAGATAAAAAATAAGTGTCAAGTAAATACGTGAATATAATTAAAGACATGTATGGAGATGTGGTGACTAGTGTGAAATCTGTGGGAGGCCAAGGTGTTGAGTTTTCAATTACTATTGGGTTACATTAAGGATCCGCATTGAGCCCTTACCAATTTACTCTGGTCATGGATGATTTAACCAATAATATTCAAGGAGAGGTCCCGTGGTGCATGCTTTTTGCAGATGATATTGTACTGATCGGTGAAACAGTGCGAGAGATTAATGATAAGTTGAAACTATGGAGATATACTTTGGAATCGAGAGGTCTCAAGATAAGTAGAACAAAAACGGAATATATGAAGTGTAACTTCCATCGATTAAGGATTGATAGCGAGAAAGTGAAAATTAAGGGGAGAGAGATCCCGCAATTTGACTTTCAAATATCTAGGCTCTACGTTAAACAAAGAAGGTGAGATTGATGATGATGTTTTCCACAAAATTAAAGTAGAATGTGTAAAATGGAGAGGGGCGTCTGGAGTGTTATGTGATCAACGTATTCCTCTAAAGCTTAAGGAAAAATTCTACAGAACAACCATAAGACCAGCTATGATGTATGGTGTAGAATGTTGGGTAGTTAATAAGCGTAACATAGATAAGTTGAGTGTGACTGAGATGATGATATTGAGCGACAAAATCTTGAGAGATAGAATAAAAAATGACCAGGTTAGAACGGATTTAGGAGTTGCCCCAATTCAGGATAAGCTCAAAGAATGTCGGTTACGATGGTTTGGGCATGTCCAAATGAGGCCCTTGGATGCCCCAGTACGAAGGAGTGACCAGATGTAAATGAATGGAGCTAAAAAGGCTAGGGGCAGACAAAAAATGATCATTGATGAGTTAGTTAGAAGAGACATGCAAATGTTAAGTCTTCACCCTAATATGACATCTAACAGAGCTGCCTGGAGGGCTAGGATCTGAGTTGTTGATTGTTCGTGAGTGGGATGTCCAAAAAAAAAAAATTATTTTTTATTTTTTAAATTCTTATGGATCCATGTAGCCAACCCCATTTAGTTGGGATAAGGCTAAGCTTTGTTGTTGATGTTGTTGGGGAAAAAAAATGCTTCCTGGTGTTGTTGTCCTTGCACTCGACAAAGGGGCACATGGGCAACAGAAGGGATGTGACTTTGTATTTCATGTGATAGGGGTATTTCACCCTCTCCCTTGTTTCTAGGGCCAGGAACCATGCAACAATGGTATTTGAGATTTTCTCACATAGATAATTCATTTGCCACATGGATAAATCATTGCGCCCCTCTAATTAACTTCATCTAGCCATTGTTGTAGATAAGGAGTTTCTTGGATAAATCGCATGTTATATTTGATGTTCATCTTAACTCTAAGGTCGACCACATAAAGAGTTTTTTTGTACTTATATGTTAGTTACTCTATTTTTTTAATATATTTAATATTTTCAAGCAATTTAAAAAAACTTCATAAAAAGACATGGGGATACACTCTTTAAAATTTTGTTTGTGAGTAAAATATGAATTTAGTCAAAATGTCTACAGAATTAGTGCCCCCACAAGAACTTCCACATGGAAAAAATGGCTATTGATGTGGAAAGTCAATCCCAACACTATCTTGTAGGAAATCCTCCCTTAAGGCTATGGTTGGATGACAGGAAAAGAAAGAAAAGAATGTATTTTTCTCTGTGTTTTGGTTGGCATATAAAAGAAAAGGAATTTTTTCTTGATGCAAAAAAAAAAAAAAAAAAAATTGTTACCCCATTTTATTTCATCCTTTTATATATTTTGTCACAACAAAAGATCGTTCATATTTTTCTGTGAGGCTTTGTTTCAATGCATTTCTAATTGTACTTATCTTCTTTGTTCAATCTATTAAACCATGTAAAAAAGAAATTTGACAGAAATTCGCAAGACTAAGACTGAAATGCATGAAGGTGAAGGTGAAGGTAATGGTCAAATCCTAAGAGATCTAAAGTCCCGACTAAGTGGTGAAGGTAGGCGAAGGATCTCCTCATTTTTTTTGGCTTAGTTAAGCCCCCTATCTTTGTAGCTTTAACTCAAGTTCAGCCATTTGACTAAGCTAAACTGTATGAACCAATTTAACCAACACAAACATTTAGTAAAATTACTCACACTATCCCCATTTCTAAAATGCTCGAAAGAGGAAAGATTTTTTTTTTGGGGGGGAGGGGAATAGGTTACAAAGTGTATTGCAATTGGTTCAGATATAAACCGTTTTACAACCTTTATGTTTTCACTGAAGCCATGAAGGGCATATGATCCTCCTTTTATTACAAGATGCAAATCATAAAAATATAGAACATTATGTTTAAGTTTTTTTTTTTTTAAATAAGTTTTACAAATATGATATCATGTTTTCACTGAGGCCATGAAGGCCATATGACCCTCCTTTTATTAGAAGATGCAAATAGTAAAACTATAGAACAATATGTTTAAGCTATTTGTTTAATTAATTTTATGAATATGATATTATGCTCTTCCAGATTAGCACTTCGAGTGACCTCTTTTTGCTTATTTTGTCCCTTTTATTTTAACATATACACAATGGATGTACCGGATGGATAACAAAAAACCCTCATCATGTGACCTAAATTCGATGCACCATTTGATTGGGGGTAACTAGTGGATGGTTAACACTAAACGGCATATTTGGCACAACCTTTCATTTCTACTTCTAAGCAATAAGGAAAAGCCCAAAAATCAATATGAACTATGATTATTTTCAGCTTTTAAGCATGATTATGGCAAAATTGATGGCCTTGGGCCTTCTTTTGAAGGTGGAAAATATTCACACAGCATAGAGATCTGATAACCATGCAATATAATCCCTACGGAGATAGGTTCAGGCTTACTTGGATCCATGGTTGTAGTTGAACAATTCCACAATGATTTCCCTTGCCATATGCTCATTGCACAGTACGATCAATGTCAGACTAGTCTACCCCCTTCTCAACTCACTTTAGGTTTCTTATTGTTCACTTAATGGGTCAGTGTCAACTATATAATGAGTGATGGTAGGAACCAACTCTGCAAAATAAATAAAATTGAATAAAACCTTAGGTCCATACATAATAATATATATTTCATACCATTGAGGTGTGCTATTAGAATCCAATATCTCTATAGAGATCATTTACCAATATTGGATCCTTCCTACTTACTCTTTTTATAGTCAAGACCACTAAACCGGTTTTAAAAATAAAACCTTAGACTATGCTAGCCCACCTAATAAAAATTTTATAATCTCCCACTTCGACAATATATATCACAAAGTTTTAGATTTGAAAAAACTAATTCAAAATGATTCTCCATTTAGACAAACTGAATGTGAGCACAAAAAAAGTGTTGAATGGAGTGCACCTTAACCAAATGTCTTAATCTGAATAAAAATTACAAAACACACAAATGTGTGGATCATCACATCTAAAGGGATATAAGATCAAACACGTCAAAGTATTCATAACCTCATCAACTTGGTCTGAATAGTTTGAAAGTGAGGCATACAAATTACATACAACAATGATTATGATGCCAATTTAAAAACTGGTATGGACTCCAAAATCAGATGAGTCCTTTGAGAAAAGTATTGAAAATCTAATTTACCATATGCGTTTCCCAAACGCAAACGTTTCACCCAAGGAAGCACAATAGGATTCGGCCTAAATTCCCAAGTCCCAACACACTAATATGAGTCATCAATTTAATGAGATGCTATTAGTGAACAAAATATGCATGTATTCATTGAATAACTCAATTACCATAGAAGGCAAATACATCACATAAACTCAAATGACTTAAGGATAAAATAGTCAAATAAGTACACATAATATCAATAAACAAATAGGCATATTATAAATGTTGCATGCATATTGTTAAGAATAAAATATCATAAAAAAAATAAAAATTGAAAGTTAATTGCAACTAAATACATAAGCAAAAATCCTACTGACAAAATCTGTCAAAGGATCTAACAAATCTCATATTTGTAGCATGCTTCAAAATACTTTTGAAGTCAAAACCATAGTAGATTAATAATCACTTTATCTATAATAATACAATTCTACAAAAAATTATGACTCATGAACTTACTCCCACTGATCTTCACATAAAACTAATTTAACTCTTCCCACTTTTTATAAAGAATATTACCTTCATCGAAGTTAACAACCACTGGTTCAAGAAACACATAAAAAAAAAACCATTATCATAATAGCCAGAGAAACATTTTATAAAGGGTAATTTACAGCGCCACCCCCTGAAGAATGCCAATATTAGGACACCCCCTCTCTTTCACCAAATTGGACTCGGACCCCTTATCGTCAGTCACTGTTAAGTGTCGACTTAAAATGACCATTATACCCTTGCTATTGAAAAACTCATATTTTTACATTACAGTGAAGCTTTCAAATACAGAGAACCACAAATCTCAGCCATAATTTGCCGGATTTCCAACCAAGACCACCACAGACTGCAGATTCCGAACAGATTGAAGGAAAAAAAAGGAGAAAAAACGCAACCTTCGATTATCTTCTCCGTCGGATCTCCATCGCCGGTATTTGGATCGATGAGGCCGGATCTGTCGGTGGCGGATATGGAGCAGAGGCGGCGGCAGGACTCCTCTCTTCCCTACCCTATTGTGATTCTTCTGAAGCCTCGGGCTCCAAAATCTTCAAGCTTCCTAAAAAAAGAACACGGCTCACAGCTGCTACCGTCCTGCTGACCTGAAGAAGAAGAAGAGCTAGAGAAGAAGAAGAGAGGATTTAAAAAACAAAAAATAAAACCTTATTGCCGGACCTGAACCGCTGACCAAAAAGAGGATTTAAAAAAAGAGAAAAAGAAAGCCTTATTGCGTCGTTATTGTCGGTGCCTGAACCGCTGCAAAATTCTCGATGAGCCGTTGTTTCTTGTCCCATCGCGCATCGCACTGCTTCTGTATAATCGTCAAAGCATTTAGGCCGGATCTGTCGGCGGTGGATATGGAGCAGAGGCGGCTGCGACGGCGGCGGCGATGGAGAAGGACACGCTTTTTCGGATCTCGCAGTAGGTGGCGTCCGTGGTCTGATCTTGGTGATGACCTTCTTCGCTTTCATCATGGAGAAGATGTTTGGAAGAGAGGGCACCGGGGTCCTTCGTTAAGGTGCGACTGCTCCTTCACTACCTAATCTCATCGATTCTACGGCGGAAGGGGCGAAGTCCTCGAGGAGCTGTATCGTCGTCGCCTTCAAGTTTCGAACCTCCACAACCCATGGAGGACAGAAAAGAGGAAAGGTCGGGAGGAGGACGAAGAATCGAGGTGGTGAAGAGATGCAGAGTTAATTTTAGGGTTTAAAACGAGGTGGTGAGGAGGAATAAGAGTCCTCATGAGTTTTTGAATTACGCGGCGGACATGGAGCAGAGGCGGCGGTGGCGGAAGGGATCTTCAATCGATTTTGAGAATACAACCATAAAGGGCAATTTTGGTATTTCCATATTTTAAGGGTAAAATGGTATTTAAGAAAATTTTGAATTGCTGATGTCAGCATTTTTTATATATTTTGTAACGATAACTGACGGCAAGGGGTCCGAGTCTAATTTGGTGAAAGAGAGGGGGTGTCTCTCTAATATTGGCATTCTTCAGGGGGTGGCGCTGTAAATTACCCTTTTATAAAAGACAATTGGAAAGTCAAAGCTAGCAAATACGATCACATATATTCACATAAAAAACATACAATATACAAAAGTAAAAGGCATATTAACAACCCAATAATTTAAACCTAACTAATTGAGCTATTAACAGGATTTATCCTAGTTTCGTTTTCAATAAACGTAGGAAAACACAATCTAGGGAAAGATCCAACGTCATCATGGTCACCTATAGTGGTAAGATCTCCCAACACACAATGAATTATTTCACTTGCAAAGTGAGACTAATTATATTTATCCCAGTCTCATTTTCAATAACAACTTTAGAAAACACACAAATAAGGAAAATATCTAATGTCATTGGGGTCATCTACAATGATAAGATCATCCAACACAATGAATTCTTTCACATGCAAGCGAGACATTTGAATAATACCACTCTAAAAATTCTGTCATCTACGGTGGCAAGACAAGAACCTCTAAAGTTGTGAAGCCCAAAATATTACCCTCACACCATTAAACGAATTCGACCAAATGAAGACTCACCTACGGTGGTATAAGGGTAGTAGCCCGGATCAATCATCCCCAACCTTCTTTCTCTCATGAGCATTCGGGTACCCCGCACCTTGCTCCAAGTGCTAGGATATTAGCAGTGTGAGTAAGACGCTTACTCATCTCACGTCTCTACCAGGATCTCTGATAGCAGTACTTTAACCATCACAATCACATAACACCGAACCAAATAAATAATACAATGAAATTAGAGTGTAAATATAGCGGAATCTTAATTAAAATGGAGATACCATCTAATGATAATATATTACATAACCAAGTTATTTCATCCACATCTATACATGTCTTATAAATAATAATCCCAAAAGAATACCATTCTGTAGTTCGGTATCAAAATAATAGAAGATGAGCACTCGTCTCAAGGTGCTGCATATGCACAGGTGTCCCATGCACAATCTGAATTGTGCTCTTCGGCCTCTGGCATCCACCAGTCATCGGCTCCATACTCAGGTCCGAAGAAAGTAGGGTCACATTTGAAAGGCACTATCATACCTACATCTTCATCTAAAAAACAATATATATATATATATATATACATGGGGTGAGCTCCAACTAGCTCTGTGAGAGGTGGGGTCCATGCAAGCACATACACGTTTTTTATGATGAAATGGATGAATGCAGAATTAAGCACATAGTCCATGATGTGAATGATGCAATTCATATTTATTTATTAAACCACCTAATATACAACTAAGTCGGGTTCATACTACTACGACGCATTAGGCTGTATCCTTAGTCCCGGAATTCGTACATCAGTCACCCAGAGATACAAACCTTAGTCATGGTTAGGAGCCCATCGGTCCCGAAATGTGTCCATCAGGCACCTAACAAATCCTTGATAACCCCCTCTTGGCAGTCACGGCATCGAAATTACCATCGGCCATGCCAGATTAATTATCGCCTCTGGCAATAATCACATAGTACCACGGGAATGGTATTCCGGAAAGGTTTCTCAAACATACCACAATTGAGTTATCCAACACCTTACCCCCTGTTGGCAAGGGGACATAGCATATGGAATATAACCTAACCGCAAATACTACATGCCTTGCATAATGATACAGATAGTATAGACTACGATACTAGAATCAACCATCGGCCACATCGCATCCATGTCCAAGCCTATCTAGCATACAAGCAATTACATATGGGATACGCAATACCGAAATTACCATCGACCATAAAGCGCACCTATTTTCAAGTATAGTCCTGGAGTGCATGATACCAGAATCACCATTGGCCACAAAGTGCAATCCACGATTATATTTAAATCTAATGCACACCCAATGCATGTATGCAACATCCACACGGTGATCACAATACCGGAACCACCTCAACCACACTGTATCCCATCACCCAATATAGATCATATCCTAATTTCCAATTACATAAAATATAACACAATTCAATATACATATAGCATTTTATGAGATAAACATAATCATTATAAAAAATTAAAGAATCATTACTAGATTCTAGCACATGTAAACAATCCTAACATGTTAAACACTCCAAAATTAAAGTCAACCACCACTCACCTTGGTCATAGCTTGGATAGGTGATGTTCTAAGTATGTCATATCAACTCATGTTAGGTCTCGCAGTTACGTGCTTGTCTCTACCCTAAGTACAAAGGTAGATGAGTGTTAACGAGTATCAGAAACACCGGAGGAGGACCCACAAGGGCTACCCCAAAAGGTACAAGTTCTGCCAATTTTGCCAGAATATTAAGGGTCACTGAAAATATGCCACTGGAAACAAGTTCCAGGTCACCGAAAATATCATCCATGTTTTCAGTGGCCTTGGTAGAGGCTTCCCAAGGGTCCAGGGTTTACCAAAAATATGCCACCGAATCCTGCCCAGGTGTTTCCGGTGGCTGTTTTCGATGATTACCCAGAAATGTGTGTTGGAACATCTGGGGGTTCTTTGGCTGGTCTGATTGCTGGGATTCGTTCTGTGGAAGTTGTAGGGGGTCTTCCCACCATCCCTTTAAGTAAAAAAGATCCCGATTCCATCGAGCCATTTGGGAGATACGGCAATCGAGAGGTTGAAACCCTAACTCCACATTTGCTCAAAAGTATTGTCAGAGCTCAACCGGCTTGGTTTGAGCTTGGCAAACACTTGGGGGAGTGCGATGCACCCTCTCTCGACATTTGGGAAGTGCAAGGGTTGAGGCTCACCCCTCCAACCCGGTGATTCCCTACCTTGCTCAAAGGTAAAACTCAAAATGAAAGAGAAGAGGTCATAGGGAAAGGTAGTACTTACCTCCGGCAACAATCTGGCAACAAAATGGGAAGCTGGGAGACCTTCTCCTTCCTCTTTTTCTTCTCTTTCTTCCTTTCTCACATTTTCTCCTCACAAGTTTTGGACAAGTGAGAAGTGAGAAATTAACTCTCTTCTCTTATTTATAGTAAGTGAAGATCTTAGGGTCTCTGTGGTTGGGCACTTGTCTGTGACTCAAGTAGGTTAAGTCACCATTCGAGATACGTGGGTCCACTTCCCTAGACTCATAAGGTGTACAAGTCATGGGGAATGGTATAAGGGAATGTGGGAGGTCTGTCAGGGCTGGCCATGATGTGGGTAGCGGGGCCCACCGGCATCAAAACCAAATCAGTAGTATAAGGGCCACTGGATTCAACCCAAGTGCTTTCGGTGGCCTTGTTTCTGGTTGCCAAGGCAGTATTGTACCTTGGTTGCTTGTTGTCCTCCATTGATCACTCCATAATGGGTTACCTTAGGATATGTACATAGCCTTTCGGCAATTTTAATGCATGCTGAAACTCAAGTGTAGAGGTGCGAATTCACGTGCCATTTGTGGTTGGAAGATTTGAATCCCCTTCAGTTTGACAGACATGAAATGCATGGGCAGCTAGGATCATCCCTCCCCTTTTAGCAATGGGTTGTTGCGAGCCAAAACCCATTGGTACTCTATATCTCCGGCTCGATATCTATCACAAGGTTCAAATTTAACTAGGTAAGGGCACGGGTGTAACACAAACCACCTTTGAGATATAAGGTTTGTTCAATTTACCACTATGAGCGGCTAAAAAGAGAGAATGAAATCAATGACCCTATGGCTAGATCCAATAGCTAGTAAGCCCTTTTAGGGGGCATCCTAAATAGTTAACAATAGCTATAGGCATGGCTTGATTCCATGGTAGTGAAAATTTTGTTATTATTATTATTTTCTCTTACTGATAGGCAACAAATTCAATAACAAAAATAAAAACATAAATACATCCCATCATCTCCATGATTGGCTCTGATACTATTAAAAGCAAAAAATATACACATAATACAGAAATCGAATAAGCATGCAATCAAATCACTATAGAGGCAGGTTCATGTTTACCTGGATTTATGGTTGTAGTAAAAACAAATCCACAATATTTCCCTTGTCGTATGCTTATTGCACAACACGATAAATGTTGGTCTAATCTAACCCTCTCAATTCAATTTAGGTTTTTTATTATTCACTTAATGGCAAGTGCCAACTATATATTGAGTGAGGGTAGAGAACAACCCTACAAAAGGAAATACAAGTTATTTTTTCCATTAAAGGAAGAAAACCCTAGGCCCACATATACTAATGTTAATTTCATATCATTAAGATGTACTAATAGAATCCAATATCTCTAATTTTATACCATTAAGGTGTGTTAACAGAATCCAATATCTCCATAGAGATCACTTACTAATATTGAATCATTTCTGCTTACTTTTTTTTTTTTTTGTAATCAACACCACTAAACCAATTTTAGAAATAAAACTTTGGGCAAAGCTAGTCCACCTAATAAGTAAACTTACAATATCCCACTTGGGCAACATATGTTACAAGTTTTAAATTTAAAATTTTTATTTTAAATGATTCTCCGGTTTAGACAAATTGAATAGGACCATAAATAAAATGTGTTGAATAGAGTGCAACCTAAGCTAAATGCCTTGGCATGATGGAAATTACAAAACTCCTAATTGTGCGGATCATCACATTTAAATCGGTATGGAATCAAACATGTCAAAATGTTCATAACCTCACCAATGTTGGTTGAACAGTATGAAAGGGTGGTATGAAAATTACATGCAATAGTGATCATCATGCTTATTTCAAAATTGGTTCGGACTCCAAAACCAAATGAGTCCTACGAGAAAAAATACTAAATATCTCATTTATCATATGTGTCTCCCAAATGTGAACACTTCACCCGATGAAGCACATTGGGCCTGAGTTTGAATGTCCCAACACACTAGTATGAGTCCTCGATCAAAATGAGGCTCTGCTATTGAACAAAATATGCATAAATTAACTGAAAACCTCAATTACCATAGGAGGGAAATAAGTCATATAGCCTCAAATAACTGAAGGAGGCAAATAGTCAAGTGTATACATGTAATAGCAATAAACAAATGGTCGTATCATAACTTATACATACATATTCTCAAAAATAAAATATCATAAATAGATAAATCTTAGGAAGTCAATTACAACTGAATGCATAAACAAAGACCCCACTAACAAAATGCATCAAATGATCTAACTAATCCTATATTTGTAATGAAGAAGAAGAAGAGCAACCCAGTGCACAAGGCTCCCGCTACTGTAGAGTTTGAGAGGGGCAAATGCAAACAATATTACCCATGCTTTGCAGGGGATGCTTTTTCCAAGTTTCGAACGTGTGATCAACATGCTGCAATAATATAACTTAACCATTGCGCCATAGGCTTGCCCACTAAGAAATGATAAATTATAAAAAAATATGAGAATTGATCAAATTATCTATAAATACAAACAAAAGATTACCTTAGGCACCATGTAATAATGGATTTAATGATCAATCTAACACCATAGTCTATTATAGAATCTCACCCATAAGAAAAATCATAGGAACTTAAACCAACAATAGTAGATCTTCGATTACTCCCGAAGTATAACTCAATCAATCCCAAATTACCACTGAAACTAGGTCTCCCTAGTATTTTAAACACTTAAAGTTTTATTCCATCCAATGGGTTAATATAATGATATGGGCTAGTGAATAAAATAGAAACTATATTCCAAAATTAGAAACAAATAACTTCCTAAATGTATAAATGTATAACAGAACAATATCAAACAAAGATCACATTTTCCACTCATTATAGAACACAATACATTGTAGGAGTTGGGTGGGCTTAAGGGAGTAACAACAGTGGGACTTTATCATAGAAGATGCAAGCAGGTAATGTGGTAGTTTTGGTTCTAGATTTATGTTTGATTTTTAACGGGTATTGCTCATCACAGGTATGTATACTTTATGGTCATTTTTCCTGAGATTAGGGTCTTGAACGGTTGGAGACTGACCACACGAGTCCCCTAAAGCTTCCAAGCAATGCTTTTGAAGACTTAGGAGACGGATATGGTGATTGAGCTGCAACATAAAAGTAATAAATAAAAAATAAGAACAACAAAAGATGTGCTCAAAGGAAGAAAGGAAAAAAAGCCCAAAAATAGGGGTTTGTACTACTTTGTGAGGATGAGCAACCGATGCAATTCCGACCAATGGAGGTTTTCGTGAGGATGAGGAGAGGCAACGATGACTTGAGGCGGTGAGGATGAGAAGAGGCAACAACCCGACTCTCCTCTGTTTCTCCAAAATCTTCTCCCACCAAGAGACTTCTGCGATTATGGGGGAGAAGAGGAGACACCCAAACAACTAATAACGGGTATAGGTCATCCATCATCAAAGGGTATTTTTTTGGAAATGCAATCTACAGCATCGGATCTGAGCCAAACCAATGTCAAAAGCGCAAGCCCATATGGGTACTATCTGTGGGGTTCGGCCCCTCTCCTTAATGCCTATAGCCCATGTCTTGCCCATAGTTACCTGGGCGAGCACCATGTGGTGATGTGATGATCCAACGGTTCTTGACACCTCGTTCTGTGAGTCTTCGTCAGTGCCTCATCTTTTCGCGCCTTTCTCAAACCATTGGATCATTGCCTTGCCATATGTCACTCGCCTAAATAGTTAAGGACCGACATGGGTGATGGACACAAAGGAAAGGAGCTGGATCGCTATCTGTGTGATACCCTCTATAGGAGTCGGATCCCTCATCCCCTTTAGGCGTGCAATAGAGCCGGGTTGGCCGAGCTTCTTAAAACCCTAGCCCAACCCTGAGTCCCCTCAACTGGGCCCAAACCCGCATTGACTCGCAAAAATTCAACCCAGTCCCAACCCTTACCTGCCCTGATTTTTCAGGGTCGGATCAGGATGAACGTAATTGACCTTGACCCTGACCCTGATTGACTCTGGTTTGCCATCAAGGGCTGGGTATACCCTGATCCTGACCTTGCAAAATATGAAATAACTAAAAAATAAAAAATATTCATAATAAAGAGGAGATTAAAAAAAAAAAAAAAAAAAAAAAAAACACACACACACACACACAAAGTCACAAATTACTTGTCATGAGTCGAACATCTTAATGCAAACATTCAAACAATACAAATAACTCCAACTATTATGGTAAACAAAGAGGAGATCATCCTAAGAAAGCAAATAGTCCAAAAATTTTCAATTATTTGTCATGATAAAAAAAGAAATCATCTTAATAAGACAAATAATCTAAAGATCTCAAAACCCTTGTCATGTTAAACAAAGAGGAGAACATCCTCAGAAAACAAAAAATCGAAAGTCAACATTAGGGGAAAAAACCAGGGCCAAGTTAGGCCAAAAGTTAGGGTAAAAAAATCAGGGCCGGGTTCATGGTGGGCTAGGCGGGCCAAAGACATTAACCCTTACCCGCCATAACCCTGACTCAGGGTCGGGCTGACCCTCAGGGCCAAAATTTTTGGATCGATACTTGTTTGGGATCAGGGTGGCCAAGGGTAGGTTCGGACCATCAGGGCCAAACTTGCACCCCTAATCCCCTTGATCAAGGGGTGAAGAAAAACTCAAATATGATTGATTTTATAAAATAATAAAATTTTCCTTCTATTGAGGATATTTGGGGTGTTATTCGTCGCTAAGGGTGGTATACCTCTTGATTATCATTGGATAGGCTGTTGGGTCCATGTAATATTATAGGCTCCATACACAATTTTTTTACGTAACTTCACTGAGAGATTTTCTCCTTACTCAAATCCGTTGGAAACGTTACACTTTACTGGGTTGACCTTTTATTTTATTTTTTGTTGCGAAGGTTTTTTTTTTTTTCTTTTGAACGTTTGGTGCGAAGGTCCACTATCCCACCTTCCCACCCCCCCCCCTTCCTCACACACCCAAAAAAAAAAAAAGGGTAACAATTATGCGATAATTCATCAACCCGAAAACCACTTGCAGATATGTCAATTAGTTAACTTTTAACTGGTTGGGCTTCTGATTTTCTGGTTTTCCGTTTTGCCTTAAAAAAAAGAAAAAATCCGAGAGAGAGAGGGACCCAACAAACCACCCCAGTCAACACGGAAGGCGGCTTTCGTCCATCTTTCCCCATACCTGTGTCTGGTTCTTCCCTCCTTCGACGAAACCCTAGACACTGTAAATTTGAATAAACAGAGGTGATGTAAGAGACGAATCAAAGTATTCCCTCTCTTGGATTGCAATAATGTTTGACCTCCTTTGATGAATTGGCGTAATTCTCTGAATAGAGATGGCATCCGAGATCGAGGTCGTTGATGAAGGAGAAAGCCAGACGGGTTCGAACAGTGGACTTTCGACGGAGACGACCGCCATCGGAGCAGGCGATGAGATTCTTCGGAATGATGTGTTCACTGCAGCGGCATACGGTGACTTAGAGAAGTTGCAGAGGTTGGTGGAGGGCGAAGGCTGTTCTGTGTGTGAGGCAGATGGGCTTGGGTATTATGCATTGCAGTGGGCGGCTTTGAACAATAGGACCGCGGCCGCGCAGTATATTATTGAGGTTTTGGATCCGATTCTACTTTGATATTTTCTTCACATTGGGCCTCTATTGATTTAATGTTCGAATTTGCAGCTGAATTCACTTTCTTCTTCTTCTTCTTCTTCTTCTTCTTCTTCTTCTTCATTCTTTAATCTGTATTTTGTTTTTAAGTCCCGCCTCTTTTTACTTATCTTTTGGAAGATTTTAGCAAGTTGACTTTTTCCTGCTCATTTCCCTTGATTCGTGATCTTATGTAGTGGGATTTTGCTTCTTCCCTTTTCGGCCCATAGTAATCACTAGTTGAACTTTAGATATGGCAGTTCAATGTTGATTTTTGGTTTTTAATTTACGACTAATTAGACGAGCCTTTCGTGTTGCTTTCGGTTCGATATAGTAACTTAAAAGCAAACAATATCAATATCAATTATTTTCTGTTTTTACAGTCACTGTCAATGTTTTATAGTTTTTTCCCCTTCATTTTCCAGCGAGGAGGAGATGTCAATGCAGCCGATCACACTGGGCAAACAGCACTCCATTGGAGTGCCGTGCGGGGAGCAATCCAGGTCGCTGAGCTATTACTCCAGGAGGGTGCTCGTGTGGATGCTGCTGATTTATATGGTTATCAGGTTAGTCTCCCCCGCCCCGTCCCCCTCTTTCTTCCAATCGTTGTTGGACTTGAATTTGGTGATGGATAGTTCATTGAGATATGTTCTGTACAAGGTTAAGGAGTAAGTGTCATGATTAAACACAACCAATGAATAGGGCTACTGATATTCCAGTTTTTTATGACCTGTGAGCATGTGTGCATCCGTTAGCCATGGTCGTCTGTATAAAAGTGGAGGATGTTGGTATTCAGATTGAAAGGCATAGTTTGGTGACTATTGAAAAAAAAAAGCCTCTTCAATTGTACAGAGTTAATTTTTTTTCACCTTCATCAGTTTGCTTGGATGATGATATGATTTGCTGCATATCATCAACATTGCCTTATGGTTGGTCTGATGTTTGATCTTGGAGTCCGAAAATGGACAATTTTGTGGTGAAAGGTGATGCTGGGACATTCACTGTACTTTCGGTGTACATTTTCAACTCCTTTTCAATCTGAGCAAGTTTGTAAGTGTATGGGTATGAAAACCTGTTGGTGGTTAATATGGCAAGGTATAGGAGGTGGCTCTGTCAATTCTGTTTGTTTGACATGGTTGCCTTTTGACTGCACTTGGACGGTATTTGTAACCAATCAGCTTTTGAACAACTCTCTCTTTCTCTCTAGGTCTGTCTATCTATCCCCAATCTCCATTTTTGATTGTTGCTTTTTCTAGTTCATAGCTTATGCTTTTGCTTTGATCTGATTTTTCTGCATGATGTAGTAGCAGCAGAACTCCATAATGGCCGGGGTCTTGTTCTCTAGACTCTTAAGTAATGCCTTTTGTCCTCTGTATGTTGAAAAATTGATGTGCTGTTTAAGTTAGAATGAAATACAAGGACTATCACTGAAATGGGGATTTGCTTTACTGATATATTGAATAAAAGAAGAAACAGATCTAACTTCGTGAGCTAGAGCAAAGCAGAGAAGAGATTTAGACCATACAGAAATAAGAACAGCCCTGGAGACACTGTCTAAAGAGTGAAAAGAGAGTAGATAAAGATAAATATGTTTCCAGCTGCAGTATGTCTACAAATAGACATTTGAACCTTGTCGACAAAAGAGTTTGATGTTGCATGAAGATCTGAGTGTGCTAATCAACTGGCTATTGGTTGTGGTAGTATGAAAAGGAGTAATAAATTACATGTTGGCATTTTTTCCTAAAGAACAGTGATGAACCTCTACACTGTTGGAACTGAAGAATTTGAAGCCATTGGAAAACATTCAGTACCATAGCCAAGGTCAAACCATTACTGGATTTCTCATCACTTTCTATTAAGAATTATGCCTGATCATGTTGGATGGGTTTGTTTTCTCTCGCACTCAAGGAAACGATATGTCTGGATATAATTATACCAATTTTTGTGGTCTATATCATTATTTGTCCGTAATGAAAGAATTCTCATTTCTAATGTAGTGATCTCCTTCAGGCTTAACGACAAAACACGGGTCATTTAGTTATACAGAAAAATAGAAACCTATCTTTTTAACCAGCCAGTAGGCTATTCTCTCTACTGTGGCTCGAGAATTTTTATTCCTCTGGTCTCATTCAGCAGGACAATCGTGCCTAGCCTGTATAGTAATAGTCTGCAACTTTAAAGTCTCAGATGGCCGTTGAAGAACTTTTGGGGTTCAGGAAGACTCTATTCTATTTTCTTTAATTGTTAATAAATAAATTCTGGTTATGGGTTGGTTTTTAGTCACTAAAAACTCCAAGGGAGTTTCTAGTATTGGTGTAATCACATCACAGGTGCTGAAGCGAAATTGTAAATTCTATGCACCTTATTTCTGTGCATTTGGGCTATATGATGAGGACACTCAAATCTTTGGAAGATGAATACATCCCAGACACATTTGTTGGAGTGATGGTGCCAATGTACAAGGAAAACTCTTAACGTACTTTCTTCCTCATTTGCAGCTAATACTGTTGCACAATAATTTTTCATTATAATGTATTTAAAAAGGTAAACATGTCAATTAACTCTAAATGAATGTGTCACTGTATCAACTTTTTCATGATTGGCATTTCCAATGGCAACTTTTGTGTGTCAAAAGCATAATTTTTAAGGCGGTAAGGCGACGGAGGCGTTTGAGGGTCTTTCGGAGGGCCTTAGCGATAAGGTGGGCATTTCCAATGGCAACTTTTGTGTGTCAAAAGCATAATTTTTAAGGCGGTAAGGCGACGGAGGCGTTTGAGGGTCTTTCGGAGGGCCTTAGCGATAAGGTGGGCATAAAGCGTCGCCTTATTGACTAAAGCGTTCCTGTGTAATTTTTTTTATAAAGCTAATCTATTTGGCTCAAATCCTAGTTGAATCCTATTACACATTTACACATTAGACAAAATAGAATAATGTTGAAGAAAGACAATAGATGATTGATTTGCTTTAGGCTTTTGAAAACACTGACTAAACTAGAGCTGAGAACTAGCAAACAGAATTAAAAATTGAAATCAAAATAGGGCATATTAAGAACAAAATGCAATTCAGCAACTGTCCAACTGATGACCTACTTAATGGCAATCTAACAAAATAAACTAGGCAGTAATAACTAATAAACTAATATATAGCTGCATATAAGAGGCTATAAGCATATTGAAATATTGAATTAATTAATTAAAAACATAACCACAGGAATAACAGAAGAAAATGAAGAAGAAAGAAGAAGAAAAAAAAAAGGTATGGTATGCAGATTGCAGAAGTTGCAGGATAGAGGAAGAATGAAGAACAGAATAAGAAAGAGAAACAAGGGAGAAGAAAGAAGATGTGAAGAAGGGAAAAAAAAGAAAAAAAGAAAAAAAGAAAAGAGATAGCAGAGCTCATCCAAAGAACAGAAGAAAAAAAAAAGTATTGTATCAGTAGTTGCAGAAGTGCAGAACAGAAGAAGAAGAAGAAAGAAGAAGAAGAAGAAAGAAGAAGAAAGAAGCAAGAAGCGAGAAGAAGAAGAAAAAAACTGAGAAGAAGAAGAAAGAAGCGAGAAGAAAAAAAAAACCCCACTCACTGTAGCTCTACATGAACAAGAAATACTATTGAAAAAAAAAAAAATACCTGTAGAGGGGGTACGATTGTTCGCTGGAGTATGCTCACCGCTGTCGGAGCAAAATGGTCACCTGGATCTGTGGTTCTTCCTTGTTCCTTGATTCCTTCTCAAAGCTCTTTCTCAAAACCCTTGACAAAATCCAAACCCTGTTTGTGAATTGTGTTTTGTTTTGTTTGTTTTGGTTATTTTGGTGGAGTAAAGCTGATCCCATACATCTCAAGTGTTAACAAACCATACATCTACCAATATAAAATCTATATTTGGAATCTTCATCAAGCAATTTTAAAATGTGTTTTAAAAAAAAAAACCCATAAGGCGACCACTTTTGTCGTAAGTGTCCTAAGGCATCACTTATGACGCCTTATAGGACCTTATGCTATAAGTTGACCGCCATAGCCACTTCACGTAAGGCAAAGCATTGCCTTACCATCTCTAGACCGCATCACGCCTTAGCAGTGCCTTAAAAACTATGGTCAAAAGCCAAACACATGGCTGTGTTTAAGTCAGAACGTCACTTATTGTTTGCTGCTAGATGTTGGGTTTCTTCTTCATATGATCTTTAAAGATATGATACTTTGCATTATTTATTCTTGCTTATTCTGGGAGGTGGCGGAGGTTGTTTGCTTTGGAGAAGGGGAGGTCATTTGTCCATTCCATAGACCTTATTCTTGACCTGTCTCACTCAATTCAATTCAGCTCAGTTCAATTAAGCCTTATCCCAGCTAGATGGTATCAACTACATGGATTCTCTTTTGCCACTGAACTCTATTCAAAGCTATAGTAGTTGTCAGCCCTAATCTGTGCATGTCCTTTCTATCTTTGAAAAATAAAAAACTGAACTATTTCTTGGCAATTTAAGGTCCAACAAAGCACCTCTTGGACATTCGTTCTTTTTTGTGGGATCTTGCATTTTCTGGTATAGGTGGGGATTTTGGAGACTTAACAAGAGATGTTCTTTTCACTATGTTGATGCTCATTGTGGTGGCAAATTTCATCAGTAAAAAAAAAAAAAAAAAAAAAAAAAAAAACTTCTTAGTATCATCTTAGGGTTCATGAGAGATTCACATGAAGTGATTCTCTTTGACAGTTTGACTTTGATCGGTTGAGTTCAGTCTGAACATACTTTCATTTGGAGGCAACCACAATACTGCAATGAGGCTAGCGCCTTAGGTGTTTCTTGGCTCAAGATTAGACTTTTTTCCCCAGTGGAGGCCTTGTGTACCAACGACATTGTGGATTCTTTAGCTAATTGTGGGGTATCCTTGGCAGAGGAGTTTGGGGAATGGATCTTAATGTAGTCATCTATTTTGGGGTATTGTCTACTCTTTCTTTTCCTCTGTGTGTGTGTGTGTGTGTGTATGTCACCGTATGTGTGGAATATTTCCTTGTATTTTGCCATAACTTCTATTGTAGTGACCAGTTCCCAAAAAGCCTGCATATTCATTTCATTGGATTCTTATTAATTACCAAAAAGAAAGGAGGCGATAGTTTGTACGTTTACTCCTGCATAGATGCTTGGCATTGATTGTTCATACATTTACTCTTGCCCTTCTCTGTAGCTAACTGTATCTTGCTATAACTGTATGATTCATGATTGGTTCTTTAGTAGACAAATGATGCACTTGGGGAATTCTTGTCTCTGATCTTCTGATTTTGTTTTGCTTGGGTTTATAAAACTGCTGGATACTTGGTTAGTTGTCACAAAGATGTGCGTTTTATTTTTGTTCATGAACATCATATTTTAACAGGATATTTGCGTTCTTCATTTTACTGTGCTAAATATAGTCCACGCCATACAGCCACTTTTGGGATATTCTTTGGTTTAAGTCCTATCCTGTCAGATGATTCTCACATATTGGTCTCATTTAATTGCTTAGGATTTTGTGACTTGTCGTGTCGATTCAATGATCATGATCAATTCACTGCCAACAAGGTTAATAATGTGTATTTATTTTTTGGGGGAGGGGAGGGGGTACAAGTTTCTTTTAGGAACTTCGAAATCTAACTATGCTTTCCATAGCCCATTCATTGTTTATATATTTTTGGAGGAGAATGAATCCTTCATTTTTTCTTGTTCAATGACTTTACTTTCATTTTCTCTTTATTTTCGAGGCATTTTACTGCCAAAGTCTCCAAGCACCAGTTGCATCTTTAATTTCACTTTGATGCAGACAGCTCATGTTGCAGCACAATATGGTCAAACAGCTTTCCTTTATCATATTGTTACAAAATGGAACGCTGATCCTGATGTTCCTGATAACGATGGAAGAAGCCCTCTACATTGGTAATTTACAGTATTGAACTACTACTTTTTTTTCGGGTGAATAATAATATTTTGGCTTGGCTACTTTCAATTAATTTTCTTAAATTATATGCTTTCTGCCTGCGACACTTTAGTGTGGGGAAAGGTTTCCCAGCTGGGATGAGTCTCTTCAGTAGATGACCTGTCTTAATTCTTTGGAGTGATGACATGAGTGATCCAGATTGTCTATTGGACAGACCTTCTGGATTGCTTGTGTGAACTTTTTTTTTCATAGTTTTCAAGGCGAGAAGGCAACCAAGGTGACCGAGGATGGTCAAAAAGCGAGGCGTGACCAAGGTGTCAGTCCAGGCTGAATCGCCTTGTTGCCTAGGTGACACCTTGATAACTATGCTCTTTCTGCCCCATCCACATCGGTGTTGCTAACTGTGTCTTTAATCATGCCCCAGTAATATAATGTGGTTGAAATACCTAGCCAGCCTAAAAGATAAGACCTCTTGAATTATTGTTATCAGGACTCTTGATAATTAAGTTGAAGGTTTTTTGAAAATACCGTCTGGACCTGCAACTGTCATGGACAACTAGACATTGGACAACATCATGAACTATGAAACTTGTAGAAACGCAACCCTAAAACAATGCAGAAGATAATGGAAAAACAGAACAAACAATGCACATAGATTTATGAGGTTCGGCAAGGTTGCCTATGTCCTCGGTAAGATGAGATCTTGCTTCACTATCAATGGAGAATAGGGTTACAACGCTCGTCCTCACACCTCTCAGTATTGCTTGCATTACAAAGAAAGAAACCCTCGCTATAAATATATAGCGAAAAAACCCTAATCCGGAAAGTACACGACTACCCTTAAATAAAAAATTCGAACGGGGGGCTGCGCCTCCCCTACACCCCAGCTATGCAGGGGGACCGCCATCCTGCCTATCGAGGCGCTGCACCAATACTCCCTGGATTAAACTATGGCGGAATACAAGACATCATACACCAACACTACACATTGTACAAAATTTTCTTTTCTGATAATTGATAAATGTAATTTTTGGCTCTCTCACAAGATTTTAGAATTCAGAATATATTGGAACATGAAGCATAATACAACAACAAAGCCTTATCCCACTTAATGGGGTCGGCAACTTGGATCCAAGCAAGGGCTGGGAAAAGGAAAAGTAAAAGTGAAAGGAAACAAATCATAAAAATAGTAACGAAGTAGAACACAATTAGATGGGTCTGCTACCTGGATCATGTACCTTTAATCTACTCTATTCAATGCCATACTTGGAGCAAGCCTAATCTGTGCATGTCTTTCCTCACCACTTCTCCTATGGTCATTTTTGGCCCGCCCCTAGCTCTTTTACATCCTTCAACATGAATCAGATTGCTTCTCCTTACTGGTGCATCCAATGGCCTCTGTTGAACATGGTCATACCATCTCAAATGACTTTCCTGAATTTTATCATGAGTTGAGGCAACTCCCAAGTCCACTCTAATGCTTTTATTCATTACTTTATCTTTCTTAATTTTCTCGCACATCCATCTTAACATTCTCATCTCCTTTATATATCCCCTAAAATAGTCTAAGCATATTCTAAGGCTTGAATGGATAGGTGGGTTAGGCTGTCGTTGAAATTCTGGTTATCTTCTATCTTTAAATACCTTGGGCTTCCATGCTCCTAATCCTCCTATGCATCATGGTTCACCTCCTGGTTTCCTCTAGTAGAACTATTGTAACATGAAAGCTGCACTTTTAGCTTTGGAGACAAAAGGAAAAGTATGTATGCTATACATTTGAGTGTAGTTGGGTTTGGACATTGAAAAAACCAGTGACAATTTTAGAACATCTATAACAAGCAACAACCCAGCCTTTTCCCAAGTAATTGGGTCGGCTACATCGATCTGTGAGTGGGGAAGACGAAAAAGAAAGGAAAGAAGGGAAATAGAGAAAGAAAGGAAAAAGCAAAGCAACACTTCCAGGACATCCCATCTACAAACGATCTGCAACACGGATCTTTGTCCTCCATACAGCTCTATTAGATGCTATACTAGGATCAAGGCCTAACCTCTGCATGTCTTTCCTTACCAACTCATCAATGGTCATCTTAGGTCTGCCCTTAGCCCTTTTAGCTCCATCCATCCGGATTTGATCACACCTCCACATTGGAGCATCCCAAGGCCTCCGTTGGACATGTCCAAACCACCTTAAATGACATTCTTGGAGCTTGTCTTGAATCTGGGCAACTCCCAAATCAGCTCTAACTTGGTCATTCTTTAGTCTGTCTCTCTTAGTTTTGCTGCACATCCATCTCAACATGCTCATCTCTGCGACACTCAACTTATCTATATTACGCTTCAAAATCCTATAGTAACTATATATTTGTATTTAGATATTGTAGAAATGAAATATAATTTATGGCTAAGTTAAATAATAGACATATTTTTTCCCCTGGTATTTTGGAACTAATGGGTGGACTTACTGTTCTCTAGAAATGGGTATATGTACGTTAACATGCACATCATATGAACACTAATTCTATTCTAAGCTTTACTTCTTTTCTGGGAAAGTCATACTTTATCTTGGGTGCTATTACATGCCTATCATACACTAATATATTATACTCATTAAAGTTTGGTTTAAACTACTCGTTAACATTTCACTGGTCCATAATTATGGTCATCAATGATTGCCTTCATTATATTTGTGCATTATGGTATAGCTGAAATGACTTTTTTGGTTCTTTTGAACTTCACAGGGCTGCCTATAAAGGTTTTGCTGATTGTATACGACTTCTTCTATTTCTGGATGCGTATAGGGGACGACAGGATAAAGAGGGTAATATTGCGATCTCTGTTTCGTAATAAGCTAACCTGTTATTTCCTGAGCTGTCATTACTGCATTTTTCTGCTTTAGGGAAGATAGTTTCTACTTTCTTTGTTTTCATCTTGCCTGTGAATAGTGTTACCCTTGTTTCCACCTTTCATTAGGTTGTACCCCCCTACATTGGGCTGCTATTCGGGGGAACCTAGAGGCATGCACAGTGTTAGTGCAGGCAGGGAAGAAAGAAGACTTGATGGTGACTGATAACACTGGCTTTACACCAGCACAGCTTGCTTCTGATAAGAATCACCGACAAATTGCTTTTTTTCTTGTAGGTATTCTAGAATAGCACTTAATATTTTTTGGTATTATTGTGTTAAGTCTTCCAATATTCAATGTTGGGATTGGAATATTTCTTGATTCTGAGAACCATATGCCGGCATGCAGTATCTGCTGACCCATTATATAAGATTGGTAGAAACTCCTTGAGAAGTGCATTTATAAAGAAAATAATTTTTTATGCCATTTATCTTTACAACTCAACTCAACTCAATTCAGCCTTATCCCTACATTTTTTCAAGAAAAGGAAAAAGGTGAAGGAAAGAAAAGGGATAACTATAAAAGAGGACTTTAGAGAATGATGATATCATTTTATTGACTTCTACTGGTAAAGCTTTCCCTATTTTGATTGTTTCTGATATCAGAGCCTATTGGGCTTCTCTATTTGTACAGGGTAGCTGTGTATGGAATGGTAACATCTTGCCTTTCTTTTTTTGGCACGGCTTCTTGTGGCTTGTTTCCCTTTTAATAAAATAATGATTCTTATAGAAGAGAAAAGGATCTTATTGATGCTTCCTGATTTTCAGAGTTAATTCCAGATAAAAGAAACCTGTTTGGACTTTGGAATGCACAGTATTTAAATTTTTTCACTTGTTAGTCTTCTCTGGTCATGCACTAATGTAAGAATTGCAGCAGTTGCCCCATGTGTATGTAGGCTGACATAGAAAATAAAAGTTCAAACAAATGTTGCAAATTGTTATAGACATTTAAGCTCACACAAATCATTGTCTAACAATTTTAAGCTAACTCAAAACTCAGGAAGTTGATTGAAATATCTTATGAGCAATAGCCTATCAAGAGAATCTTTCAACCTCTCTTTGAACTTTGAAATGCATTATTGCTTTTTCAAGGAGATCTGGGATGGGGGTGTGTTGTTGATTTCACCTAAATTATCTTCTGTAGAGTTTAATGAAATTTTCTTATGTGCCCAATTTTTCAGGGGAATGCCAAAAGGTTGTTTGATAAACGATGTGATGGAAACAGCCGCCTAGGGAAAATTTCAAAGCTAGGACTTGCACCTGTACTTTGGTGTATAATACCTATGTTACTAGTGACCTATATTCATTCAGTCATCATGGGTATAATGCTTTGATGTTGCTTGTAAGAATTTACTATATGCATTCTAAATGTCAATCCAATGAACTTATCATAGCTATTCCTTTGTTGCTTTGGCCGCAGCATCAAACCTGCCGAAGTTAACACCTGGATTTGGGCTTTTTGCATGGTTGGGTGTTTTTCTTGCGACTGCTGGTCTAGTGATGTTTTACCGGTGTAGCAGGTATCTTCTTGACCATTTGATATTATACCTTGACTAGTGGTGAGAAAAAGTTAGAATACCTTGGAAGATTATGACGACAGACGGATTTTATTTGTATTTATTTTCCTTTTTCTTTGTCTCCTTTTCTGTTTATTGACTTAAATAGATTGAGGTTTCTGTACTGCCATTATATGCAAATATCTGGATTTCAGTCATTACTGACATGTAAAGAACTAATCTAGTTTTGGTTGTTGAATTGTATGTTACCTTGCATCATCAAAGATGTAACACAGTCATGTGGGTTTCTGATTTAATTATCCAAGAATTAGGCTGAAGCACAATAAAAAGTAGTTAACTAATTTTCTATTCAAAGTCTGAAGAGGTCATCATATATGTGTTCTAGTTACCTCTGTGGAAAACCGAGGGTGGAAACCTGAAAGTGTTTTCCCCCTGTAAATGCTTCTAATTTCATCAACTTCAGATTTCTACGTATTCTTTTCTTTAAATGGTGAAAATTTTTACAAGTACATAACTTTGGTTATAGTTTTTGTAATTCACTGTAGATATCTATAAGCATACTTTTTACTTTCTGGTAAAGAAGTTTTATGTTTTGAGCTATTTAAGCACCCCCAATTTATGAATGCCTGCTGCATCTTTTGTTGCTTATTTATTAGATTGAATGCTTTCTAATGACTGGTGAAGAGAATGTTTACAAGTACCGTTTCATGTTTTCTAATATTTCGGACTTGTGGTTTATATTTAGGACATTTAATGATGACTTTTCTTAATGTCGTCTGCCTTTTTCTTTTCTTGTCAAGTTATATTGATTGCTTACTCTTTACCTGATGGTAAAATGTACAATTTTTACCATTATATTTACATGTTAGATCTATAGAGTTGAATTACGGAATAGAATCTGTGTAACAGAGTACATTTCATTTGAAAATGTTTTAGTTGAGTTGAATTTTATCTTTACATGTTGGACCTATAGATAATGGGGCTGACAACGGGAGTGTTTGTGTTGTTAAATTCTTCTATTTCACTCTTCTGATCTGTCTTTTTTTTTTTTTATCACTAAGAAAAATAAGTTCTCTGATCAAATCAGTACATTTATGCTGTTCAGTACATATTCTTAATGATCTCAGATCTGGATCTCAATCGAGACTGCACTGACCCAGATTAAAGTTGAATGTTATTGAACGGCTGGTCCAAACTGTATCACCTGGTGGATTGAATTTTTTCACAGTGGCTCATCCGTTTCTTTCAGTGTCTGTCTATCTGTCATTGATTAGATGGGTTTGGCTGGGATTTGTTCAAATCCCTATCCAATTTATTTCCTAAGAACCATGGTTTTGTAGGAATAGAAATAGATAAAGAAAAATCAAACATGTGTTGCATGGGAAAATTATCCTTTGCTGCTTTTATTTGTAGTTCAATGTTGCACATGGGAACTATTTAGAACTTTACTCTGATAATGTACACAAATCATGCTTACACTTGCAGGGACTCATTTTGTCTGATTGTGTTTGTTTATAGGAAGGATCCAGGTTATATCAGAATGAATTCACGTGATTCCCAGAATCTGAAAGATGACGTGAGTTTTATTCATTTCCCCTCTTTTTTCAGAGTTTCTTATGAGTTTTCGGCAGCAGACTTCATTTATGCTTTAAATGGACTGCCTTTTTCTTTTCTGTGTCTTTTTGCTTCTATATTTTGGTTACTCTTTCTTCCTCCTATCCCTTCCAGAACAATTTACAGTCTTTTTTCTCCTTTTATGACTCCAATAGGAACCTTTATTGAAGATTGAGATTGGTCATCCTGCTTTGCTAGCTGGGAATTGGTCTCAGCTCTGTGCCACATGCAAGGTGCCATATCCTGAATACCTCATGTGTGGCTGATTCTATGATACATATTTTTTTACTCCCGGCTAATATATGTAGTTACTTTCTCTTCGCTTTGTTATTTAGATTGTCAGGCCTCTTCGTTCAAAACACTGCTCTACCTGTGATCGTTGCGTTGAACAATTTGATCATCACTGCCCTTGGGTTTCAAATTGTATTGGCAAGGTATTTTAACACGCATAATTTGCATTTCCAACTTATCTACTTTTTCTCATGCACCATTTCAATCTTCTAGAATTGGTGGAACCCATTCCTCCAAAAAAGAAGGGGGGGGGGTTGGATGGAACATATGGGGGACCATAAGTTAGGATAGATGAATTGGAGAGATGCGAATGGAATGTTGTGTGATCAGTATACAACAACAACATCCAAAACCTTATCCCAACTTCATGTACATAGAGATTCCAAGCAAGCACATGCGCAAGGATCTATGCAAAAAGATTGACAGGTTATGGTTAATTATAATAAGTGTTGGATGTCAACCTGACGCACCCTTACAAATCAGCCACAAGCTTATAGCTACAGGCTATAATAAGGTACCATGTAGATCGGTCAAGCGAAAGCGTCCTATATGCATTACATCCACCACCAGGACAATCCATTACCCAACCTACTTATATGAAAGGAGGAATGAGATAACGAATTCTTGACAGCCCCGCTAAGCACGACGTGTTGTGTGATCGACGTATTCCCTTAAGATGTAAAAGGAAAATTTTATAGGATAATCATACCACTAGCTAGGATGTATGGTGCAAAATGTTGGCAATTAAGAAGCATTATATAGATATACTCAGTATAGCTTAGATGAGGATGTTGAAATGGATTTGTGGCAAAACTAGAAGGATACAATAAAGGATGATCATATTAGAGCTGATTTGGGAGTAGCTTCGATACGTGATAAAGTACGAGAAAGTCGTTAGAGTTGGCATAACCATTTTCAATGGAGGCCTTGGATGCTTGGTATGGATAAGATGATCTGATTAGGATTGAAGTAGCTAAAAGAGTCAGGGGCAGACCTAAAATGACTCTATGAGAAGTGGTGGGAAAGACATGCATAGCTTAGGCCTTGTATCAACTATCAAGTATGACCTCGAACAAAGCTGATTGGAGGGGGTGACCGTAAGCTCGATCCAAAGGAGAGTGTACCATGAGCATTTTCATCATGAACTATGTTTAGGGGTTGAGGGCTGATGATGTTGGTTTTGTGCTGTGAACAGAATTTAATAAATTATCCTAACCATTTGGGAAAAGGGGTGCCGATATTAAATCAAAATAAGTAACCAAATTTACAGAAGCTCAATCTATACACTGGAATCCTTCTCCACAATATGTGAAAGTGCACTTGGAAGAATGTTCCACTTAGAAGGTCACAATCAGCTGGTGGTTGAAATATTGGCATTGGGAGCTTTCTTGGTGTTTGTTGAATGGTTGGCTCCTCCTCATTGCTTGGTTACCATGTCTATTTGTGCTGTGGGTAGACTATCCTAAGGATCTACAGATGGTTACCTTTTCTGATTTTGAATATGGAAAATGATGTAATTTTTCTCTGGTTCGTAGTCTAACCAATTTGGTATCTATTTATCGATGCAGAAAAATAAATGGGATTTCTTCATGTTTCTTGCTCTAGAAATATCTGCAATGCTGATTACTGGTGTTGTCGCTTTTACAAGTATGTGACCTCTTGAACTACTCCTCGTATTAAGCACCCTTGCCCCCATATTCCTTTTATCCCTGCTGAATAATTTAATTTAGCAGTACTGTCAGCTTTGCCCACTTAAAGGCATTTAAAACTTGTTCCTTATGCAGGAGTCTTGATGGATCCAACAGCTCCATCTTCTTTCGGAGCATGGATTAATCATGCTGGCACTCACCATGTGGGGTCCTTGTCATTTCTGATTGTTGACTTCTTCCTCTTCTTTGGTGTCGCAGTCTTGACTGTTGTACAGGCTTCACAGGTATGTGGAAACCTTCTAGTAGTATGTAGTAGTTTCTTTTTTATTTTGTATTGACAGTTAGATGTAGCTGAAGAATCAAGAATGCAAAAGCTACTTTATTGATTTAGGCCCTTTTTTTTTTTGGGGGGGGG
>NC_056558.1:35361972-35431742 GCF_013358625.1 Macadamia integrifolia | reverse complement strand
GGGGGGAAGGGTTAATAGCCTTTTGAAATGAAATACTTCTTAATTTCTTGCTGACCAGTAATTTTTAAAAACCAAAAGCATTTTTGGTTTCTAAGCCAATCCAGTCGAGATATGTTATTTGCACCAGTGATTACTTTTGTGATATTGAATCACTTTTTCTCTGGTTGTAGATATCCCGAAACATCACAACAAATGAAATGGCAAATGCTATGCGTTATAGCTACCTAAGAGGGCCCAGTGGTCGATTCAGAAATCCATATGATCATGGCATCCGGAAGAACTGTAGAGATTTCTTGATCAATGGCTACAATGAGGATGTGGAATGCATAGAAGAACCTAACCATGAGGACATTGGAATGATGCAGATGGCTAGGAATTCGAATGTGCAAAATGGAGAGGTACATTCTCACCATGGCAATATCAATGGCCATGTTTCTGTTGATGTAGATTCGAAGAACTCAACAACTCATCGTGGACACACGCACTCCTCCCAGTGCAACCATAATAGCCATGGAAAGGCCAATGGTATCCCGTTAGGGTTGGGTATCGGCCTAGGACAGAAAAACGCTGGTTCTGTTGTAGCCTCATGATTTGTGCCATTCATTCCCACTCCACTGGGTGGTCAAACTGTCCTGTTGTAGCTGTTACTGTTTATATGCATACACACCTGGTTAGTTTTTAGTCAATTTCTTATTTCAGTTTTCTGATTTTGCAGTACTTTTTTAAAGTTTGTATCTTTATTCTTTTGTATAATTTGAAGTGATAAAGCATTAGTATTGAAGATAAATGCAAAAGTGCTTCGGTTTTGAGTGCAATAGCAATTCAGCGCTGGAATTAAAGTACATGAATGAATCCAATGAGATGAGCCTTAATATCCAATGCAAGCCTCCTTGAGTTCATCAATGGGTTCAACACAGTTAGAAATTCTGCAATGTTCTTCCCGAAGCTTTGAAAATTTTCCATGTCTGGATTTGCATCCTCCCATCATTTTTGGACTCCAATAAGAGCGCCTACAAACATTGCAAGCAATAGTTGATCATCAGTGAGAAAGGTTGATGCCTGATCATGGCTGCAATCTAAAGCTCCCATGACTCCATGCAATCGAGAATCTAATATGCCTAACCGGGAAATGAAATGAGAGCACTATCGAGCAAAACAATCCCTGCAAGCCACTACTGTGTACTTAGTTTCTTTTTGTTTTTATTTTTTGGTAAAGACTACTGTGTAGTTAATTAATCTCTGTAATGTAATCATACGACAAAGGCTTGCCCTCATTCCCTACTTGCCAAGAAGTGCAGCAGAAACCATACTGAAATTTGAAAGAAATCAAAGTTTTCTGAAAGATATTGGATGATGATTACATAAACACTAAAGAGGCTCAGACTTCGGCTCATCTTCAATGACTTGGGCATGCAATTACCCTCCAGCAACCATCCCAGACATTGAAGGGGTTTGGACACGCATCCTGGGTGTTGTCAAGCATTGGGTTTGGGCAAACAACTTGGGCATGCAACTACCCTCCCAGCTGTTGGAGGAGCTTGGACACATATCCTCGGGTATTGTCAGGTATCGAGATGCGTGTTCAAGTCCATCCAACAGCTGGGAGGGTGGTTGAAGGGTAGATGGAAGTCCAAGTCGTTTGAGAGGATCAAAATCCGTGGTTAACCCCTCTAGTTTTTGTTTCATTAAAATACACCTGTTACAAACAGTTCTCAACAAAGATTCTCTTATATCTGATCCTCACTCATTAAAAAAAAATTTATCTACGATGGGCTTTTTTAAAAAAAAAAAAAAACAAAACTGTGATTTAAAGGCATTAAAGGGAACAGACGTGACGAGTAATGGATGGAGTAACGGAATAATTTAAGGTCTGAAATGATCGTGCTTGGTAGTGTTGGCAGTTGCACCCTTCAATTCAATACGGCTATTAATTGCATCTTGGCTGAGTTTCATGAGACAAATTATGAACTCCACGTCAAGTCAATGGGGCTACCTAACTAAAGATTATACGTGATCCTCCGAAGATACCTTTTTTGTATTTTTTTTTAATTAATAAACAAATAATATGAAAAACTAGAAATAAAGTTGAAAATGATGAGGTTAGGTCCATGATCATAGGTTTTTCGTTCATAGCCATATAGACTATGTTTTTTATAAAAGAAGTTTCAATTTGTTATTAGCCTTGAGACAAAAAATAGGGTTTAACAAAAAATCGACTGTCCAAGAAAAAAGGGACGGTGCTCCATGACCACAATTTGGTATTATCACATGTCAGTAGAATTCTCAACTTCTGCCGTATCACTCCAAATTTCATCCACCTCCCACATTTTCATCTTTGGCCTGTTTTGTCTCATAGAGAAGGCCTCTGGTTGTTGCTTCAGTATTTTTTGATGTCATCATGTCGTCAGTAGAAAGTAGGACACAATTTCCTTTTGTTATAAGAGAAACAACCCATCCAGATATATTATTTAGGGTATGAAAAAGTAAGACACAATTTCTTATCATCGTGTATGCTCTCTTTTTTCCCTTAAGCTGACCAAGCAAGAAAACGGATGCGCATTAACACTTATGCAAGAAATCTCAAGTGTGGCCCATGTCAAGATAATCAATGGCAAATGGTAAGGTGGAGCTCCTTTGTGATGTAGCAGAGGTGACAACGCATATCTGATGGTTTCATCCTACACTTTAAAGGTTGCATAACTTGATAGAGTATGTCTATATCTTGTGTTTGTCCTTTCCCTTAAGAAAAGAAGAGAATCATTTATCCTTTTTCATTTTTTTAGTAAAAGAATCATTCATCCAGTGGTTGGTTGGATTGGCTTGTATAGGTAGACATTAGACGATGGAGACAAGGCCTGGTTAAGGACACTTCTCTTTATCTATTTAATTTTCTTGTCAATGTATTTTAAAGTAGATTCAGTGAAACTCATCTATTGTTGAAGGGTACTTTCTTTAATATCAGGTTGGAATCCTATTTAAGTATGAACCCTATTCGAATGATAACCTTGAATTCCTCTTTCTGCTTATCTTTCTCCTTTTCTAGGCATACTATAATGCAAATTGCAAATTATTTTGTACAAAATATTCATTTCCTTCCCATCGCCATCATCTTCATATTCCATTGTCATGCTTGTTCTTGTTGTATAATAATTAAAAAAATGAATTTAAAAAACTCTAATATAAGTATGCTACAGACAATAGGTCGGAATGGATGCGAATTAGTGGAGGCCATGCAAGCTATGATTGATGGATTTTATTTTATGAAAAAGAACTCTATCTGAGAATGTAGTGCACCACCTCTAAAAGTCTCTCTTCCCTTATGATGAAAAAACAGGCCCCTCATTGTTGGAGGAGAGAGATAGACTCAAAGAGATGCTCATGTACACTACACTCCTAGACAAAGAGCTCAAAATTTTTTTTTTTTTAATAATAAAATCCATTATTTATTCTATCATTTAAACTTTCACGTTTAAAACTGAAAATAATCTAAACTAACATAATACGTGCTATACAGCCTAGGAAGGCTATTCTATTTTTTCAATAAAAAAATTTCATGTACATTTCAACTATATTTTGCCTCCAAATTTGTATTGGGGCCTGCTTGGGAATGGAGAAGTATTTAAATTTTTTTTTTTTTTTTTTTATCTTTTTATTGATATTTCTAAAGTCGAGGGTAGAGTGGATTTCTTGTGTTTTCCTTTAAAAAAGAAAAAAGAAGAAAAAAAAAAAAAGTAATTCCATCCCAGGCAATTCCCTTTTCCATTGAAGAGATACAATGGAGTATAACTGTTAGTGAAGTTTCCCTCAAGAAATCCTCAACGAAAAAGAATATAAACTATTCAAGCAAATGTGATTTAAATTCATTTATAATACAAAATTATGATCTATAAACTTGTCTTGTAAGGTGAGCTAGGGAATTAAGAAATCCACCTATGCTAATGGTTGGAATGTTTAGGAGCTTAGAGTAAGATTATTAACAAAATTTTATGATCTGTGTTGCAGCACTTTTTCGTTATGAGTAACTAATTACCCTATATATATATATATATTGTATAGATAAATATTGGTAAAATGATTATTTGATTAATCATTTTTAAATAAGGGAAAGCAAGGCAAATTTTCCAAAATCTTCCTTGACTTGATATGAAAATCATTGTCTTCTATAAGCAACATAATATATTAGTCTACATTTTTCATCAATTTATACCACACAAGCAAACTATCTTCAATATAAACATAGAAAAGGTCAAAATTTTCGAAGTAATGTCGATAATATCTGACTTAAATCCTATTGACCAATAAAAAAATGGAAAAATCTCCATTTCCAGCCATTGAGGTTTACTAAGTTGAGTTATTGCAAGATATTCCACTCTAGAAGACTATTGACTCCCATTGGTGTTGTCATAGCAAAAAGTAGTCACCAATACTGGCGTGACACATGGACCCATCTGGTTTGAACCGATAAAGGATCAACTAGTCTCGGATTCGGGAAAGCCAATCGGCTGGGTTCAACCCTCTTATGACTGAGCTCTATTTATGTTCGTGGATCGGTTATCGAGTGACCGAGCAATAGTTCTACGACCATGACCCCGATCGGGTGCACTATAGCCGACTTATATCCATAGGCCAGCCACAAAGTGATTGATGTTTGTCCCTACGTTTGGGTCGACGAACCAGCATCTGGGCTATGTATGTGCGGATGGGCCACATCTGAGTCACCGAGGGCAACAACCGAGCTACCAAGCTGCAACTACATCTATAGTACTTGCAATTAGAAGGGTGACTGGCTACAGGGCGCTTGGTAGAAGTAGCTCAGTGACCAAGCTACTGAACCATTGTTGCTCAGCCATCGCGTTCGGCTATCAAGCAGTTAAAGGAAATTCACTCCTAGTCGAACACGTAACCTCCAAGCAAAGAGCAGATCTATCTAAATTAGGAAAGACCACTTTTAAGGACTCCTAATCTTCCCTAAAAGGAAGGGAATCTCCCTCATCAGGTAGGATATATGGGGTTCCCATAACCGAGATATCTTCCAGATGTGCACTCTCCAAGTGTAATTCTTATTATACTCAGACTCTTGCTAGAATTACGAGATTGGCCTAATTGGGACTCTCCATTGCCGCTACTCCACAACTATAAATACCCAAGTAAGCCCCCTTAACAAGGATCGAAATCTTTTCCATTATTTACTAGAATCACTATTTGCAGAGACATTTTACTTAGGCATTGGAGAGTCCCTAGTTAAAACAACCCGACACTAACTCTCTTATGTTTGTTCTTCTGTTTAGGATGTACCGAAAGCCTAGGGTGATTTTTCGCAGCAACAGATTGGTGCTTGGATGTTTACTAGTCAAGCCATTAACTTAAGAATATTGCTGCTATGCAGTAGACGTTCAATATCTCCCCTCATGCCAATGAAGGAGGACCGACGCATGGAGAGGAGCATCTTCAACCGACACCTCATGTGGGCTCATCCCCTAGCAGTGCAAGGGGAGAATCGTCAGCTGGCGAGTGTTCAGTCCCGCTAGAGAGTGAAACCCTACCTCCTCCACCACCGCTTGCTTAGATGAACCCCAATACACTAGCCAGTAATTCACAAATAAACAATTTATAACTTTAAGTGTTGTAGACAAATGACATGTTCTAGAGGCTTCTCCATTAATCGGGTCAGCACTATCTGAGGTACCACCTACCATAACACATGCCAATGTAGGGCCACCTCCAAGACCGACGCCCATTTGGAATAATGTGGGTCGAATGGGTTCTATGAGCATGCACAATCCCAACCTATCACCCATTGATCGACACGAAGATGAGGGTATTCGTAATGGGCACCGATGGAAAAAACCCACAACCTTTCGAGTCGCAGAGGTCTATCAACAAAAATTCTCAACTGCTTGGCAGGTCTAGAGGAGTTTGAACAACATGAGTATAGAAGGCTTGGGATCGGCCAGAAGATCTGCCACAAGGGCCCAAAGCCCAACTCCAAGAGCCGAGCCACCTAGAGAAGTAAACCTGGGAAGAATGGTCGATCCACCACCTAGGAGGAAAAGCCAGACCAAAAGGGCGAGTCACTCGAGACTTGGGTCACCCCAAGCCTCCGCTCTGAGTCACGGCTATGGCCGTGAGCATCGTGGAAGGGAAGAATAGTCAAGATGACATGATTCTTGTCAGTATCTCGAGAGAGCAAGGGGGATTAAAGCTGCTCGTCCCAAGAGGGAAACAAGCCTTGACCGATGCATCCACAAACTAAACGAGATAGTCAACAGGTTGAAGTAGTTAGTCGCTGGAGTTCCAGCAGTCCCCACACACATTTGTTTGTAGGACGAGCTGGTGAAGGTTGACCTCCCTAATAAGTTCAAGACAACAACTTTCATTCTATATGATGGGATGACCGACCCCTTTGAGAACCCTCGCCACTACAACTCTATGATGTCCACATAAGGTGGCTCGGACATGGCACTCTCCTGGGACTTCCCAGCCTCGCTCAAGGGGGCGGTGTTGACGTGGTATTTGGCCATGAGGCTCCAATCCATCAACAACTATGATGAACTAGGAAGGGCCCTTATCTCCAGATTCCAGAGGAGCATTCGACAATAGAAGACCTCTAGCAACCTCTTCGCCGTGAGGCAAGGCTGAGATGAATCACTCCAAGAGTACATCAACCGCTTCATAGAGGCCACGATGAAGATCAAAGACCTTGAATATGGGGTCAAAGACCTTGAATATGGGCACCTTTCAGTGCGCTTTTTCACGAACTATGCCACGAGGAGATTGTCAAGTCACTATCAAAGAAGTACCCAATAGACATGTTTAAACTATTGCAGTATTGCCATAAGTATGTAATGATAGAAGAGAATAGGTAGCATGCAAGGCGATAGTGCAACCACCCTAGAAAAAGAAGAAGATTACAACACGCCCCAAGGAGGATGAGCAAGATTCAAAGAGGATGCGAGCAATGAGCCTAGAAAACCAACGACTCCCGCAACTGGAACAGGCAAGGTCCAAGGTGCTCCTGGACATAAAAGATAAGAAGATTATCCGTTGGCCAAGGCCCATACTATCAAAGCCTAAAAAACGTGACTCAAAAAAAGTTATTGCTAGTTCCACAAGGACATCGGGCACCACACCAATGAATGTAGAGCCCTAAAGAAGGAGTTAGAAGAGTTGATAAAGGCAGGCTACCTAAAAGAATGTCTCAAATATCTAGAGGCTAACTGACCGATCTAGAAGGAGCGAGGGAGTCGAGTCATCAGCAGAACAAGTCATGAAGAGATGACGACACAGAAAGGAGGTCGATGAGTGATAAACGACCAAAATATGCTAACCAACCTACTGGACCCCCTATACAGCTATTCTTGGAGGGCCAGTATTTGATTCAGTGAGGAAAGCAAATGCACATGCCTGCTTCATTTGCGTGACAGAGAGCTTATCAAGGCCGCTGAAAAAGACTCGACTATTTCATTCTCTAACAAAGATTTACGGATTTGGCTCGTCTTCAATTCTCCATCTACCAATTCTTCATATACAATCGACACATGTCCCTTGTAAATCCAACGACTCTTATAATTTAATTTTTGAAAATACAAACCACTTACTTTTTTAAAACCACATACCAAATACTAAATACCACTTACCACTTACCATGTACTAGTTAGTTGCTTCCAAAATCCTAAACTCTCAGATAAGAGAAGGAAAACGAAGGAGAAGGAATCGAAGGAAAAGAAGGAAATGAAGAACAACTAGGAGGAAGAGGGTGCAAGGAATAGAGCGGGGAAGGGAAACTACTTGGAACATGGTGCAATTAAACATAGACATCATCCCATGAAGAATATTTCATGAAAATTTCAGATTCAGGATAGGAGACAAGTAATTGATGTCTCCTTCTGATAAATAGGGCAAGGAAATTTCAGTGATGTTAGAAATCTTTTCAGTACTGATGCAGTACCAATATGAGCAAACACATCTTCTATGTCTCCAGGTTCCTACAAAAAATAACAAGCCTTATATATATATATATATATATATATTTGGTAATGCAATATATTTGGTTTAGATGTCTGAAATGTGAATCACCATAAAAGTATCACTGAAGGAAAAAGTGTCATAAAAATAACTAAGCATCAAGTTATAGCTTTTCATTGAAAAGCTAAGTGTTTACAGGACCTACAAGGCTACAACACAAAAAATTGCATAAATGTACAAATGGAAACACCACCAATGAATTAACACCATTGAGAAAGTGTATCGCCTGTAGCTGCCTTACCTGCTGTACATCAAAGGGAGTTGGGCTGGTGAGTTCTATAAAAAAAAAAAAAATCATCTTACATATCCCATTTGATTTCTCACTCAAGTTTCATTTTTGGCTTTGATTTTCTCTGTATTTTTTGATGATCCACATATTTCTTTGGATTATTTAGGTTTTCGGTTGGAAATTAAGTCCATTATATTCTTCTTCTTCTTTAAGGAGAGAATACAAATACTGAAGCCACATCTAAAAAGCACAAAATTGTCACTAATGGAGCTTTCGGAGAAAGAGCTGAAAGGCAAGTGTGGATTGCTGAAGTAGTAACCTCACTCCATTCCTTCATTCCATTGTCTAATTTTGTCAAAATCCATTCAATTCTCTCAACTAGTTTTTCTTTCCATTTCTATTTGTTCTGAGTCTCTTACACTGAAATTTCATACTTTCTTTTCTCCATTGGCAGAACAAAAGGGATAATTTTTTAGCCTCTCTCCGTGTTCGTATCTCGTCAGAAAAATGGAAAGAAGCGCATATGCAAATGCTTCACTATCTTTCATGAGTGGTATCGACATTCACTCATCCCTATCATAACTCTTACTATCTGGTATGTGGTCTTAAAAAAAGTAAGTGGTATGGTTTTGAAAAAGTAAGTGGTTTGTGTTTTCAAAAAGCAAGTTACAAGAATTGGTTGAAATTGGTGGATGAAGAATTGGATATGATCCAAATCTAAGATTTATAGGGCCTGAACTGGCCACACATTGACATCATTATGGTCTAGCTGGTCATAGCCAAATGCCCGTTCTGTAGGGTTCTGATTGAATTTGGATCATTAGTTGACGTAATGTCTTATGATGCATACCAAAAGCTCAGTCTAAGGATGACAAGCTTAAGCCGACCAAAGGTCTTCTGTACAATTTTTTAGGAATTGCCGCACAAATTGAAGGATGCATTGAGTTTCCTATAACTATAGGCGAAAGCCCTCGCTTGACCATTACTCTTGCCAACTTCATGGTCATCAAGATGATATCAGCATACAATGCCATCCTTTGTTGTCCGACTCTGAATGACTTAGGGGAATTTTCCTCCAAAAAGTATCTGAAGTTAAAGTTCCCAACCGAACAGGGAATAGGGGAGTTCTGCTCGAGCCAGAAGGATTCATGTGAATGCTATGCAAACTTCATTAAAGAGAAGAAGAATGTAAGCTCAGGCTTGGCATGTGGCATAAAAGTTGAAGACGTCAGGGACGAAACCCAACTGCAACGAGGAGAACCAATTAAAGAATTGGTATAGGTCCCGTTGTTTGAGAAATATCCTAACCGCATAGTTCATCTTGAAGCATTGTTGAGTGAGGAGCAGTTCCTCAGGACCAATGTGGGAGTCTTTGCTTGGCCAGCCCTTAACATGCCAGGCATTCCAAGGATTGTGGCAAAACACAGCATGAATGTCGATTGGAACAAAATCTGGTTAAGCAAAAAGGAGAAACTTCGTCCCTGAGTGAAAGAAAGTTGTCAACGAAGAGGTAAAGAAATTAAAGTCTTCACACTTGATCAAAGAGGTGCAGTTCCAGACCTGGTTGGCTAATTTTTTCATGGTCCCCAAGTCCAATGGAAAGTGACGAATTTGCATTGACTACACTGAATTGAACAAGGCTTGCCCCAAGGACTGCTACCCTTTGCCGCGGTTGACTTGCATATAGATGTCACACAGGGAATGAGATGCTAACCATCATGGATGCCTTTTTTGGATACAACCAGATAAGAATGAAGGAAGAAGATGAGGCAAATATCGCCTTCCTCATTGAGAGAGGAAACTTCTATCAGAGGGCCATGCCCGTCGAATTAAAGAACATAGGAGCCACTTGCCAAAGAATGGTGAACAATATGTTCAAGGAGCAGATAAAAAAGAACATGGTGGTATATGTGGAAGACACATGCTGGAAAAGATCACTAAGGACGATCGACACATAGTCGACCTGGAAAAAGCCTTTGGGGTCCTCCCAAAGAATCAGATGAAGCTGAACCCCTTAAAGTGCACATCCGGGGTTACCTCAGGCAAGTTCTTAGGCTTCATGAACTCTAAGAGAGGATAGAAGTGAACCACAGCAAAATCCAGGCTATCTGGTACATGTCTCTGCCTGGGGATGTTCGAGAGTATAGTGGCTCGCCAGTCGAGTCGCGACGTTCAATCGCTTCATCTCCCATGTGGGCGATGTTCCGAGCCTAAACTCTTTCTTCTTCTCCATGGAGGTATCTATTATTCAATTTTACTAGGATATCTATAACGATACTTTGCTTAAGTATGCTCTGTGGTTGCCAACTTGGTTGGATCCTCCACGTCAGAACAAGTGAGTATATAAAAAAGGTTAGGTAACTTGAGAAGACTAAAACATCTTTCCCATGTCCAATAATTTGCAGCAGTGAGCAAAGGCCTTGAGATCCGGTGGGCTTTGGCCAAAAAGTGGCATTTGTGCTTTTTAATCTCAGCAAATTGGCTGACTATTGCAAGTTATTGTGTAGATCACCTCAGCAGACACCTTTAGGTGCAATTTATTGTAAATCCCAGTACTATTGTTTGCATGATACTCTCTGAGGAGGAGACCACTTCATTTCATTATATATGTCATCACTACCAGTCCCTGTTCTCTCATCCCCTAGACCCTCTACTTCTTCTTCCTCCTCTACTGAACCATTACCCTTACATTCTAGTAATGCTTCTAAGGTTGATTACTTGTATGAGATCCAGTACTTGCTTGAAGACCGACAGATCGACCCCACCAATTATCTCATTATTAATTCTTATACTATTTTTCCCAAGAACCTTGCTATAGCTAAGAAAAAGATCACTGCTATCTTTTCACCCAAAGAGCCCCTATTGCTAAAGAATTGGTTCAAGCATCTCACTATGAACAATTTTATCATTTCGGCCACTTCTCAAGAGCAATTTTTTACTCTTAAACTTCCTACAGACATTCCTGCTACTGTAATGGCCCAAGGATATACACACCTTCATTTCGGTGCCATCCGTCTAGCCCTTACCTTTCATGGAAGAAAAGGTCTTCCTATGATAACTAGGCTAGACCTTTTAGACAGCCGTTTTGAGAAATTTGAACATCCAGTCATCATAGACATCCAGACCACTCTGAAATGTGGAATAGTATTCTTCACTATTTTCCCCAATTACAATATCTCTCTATGTGATCCGCATCTTCTTGATGCACTGCAACTTCAAGTTCAGATCACAGGTGCTTCACAAATACCTGATGCTAAGGCAACTACCCTTCATTATCAAATGGTTTATAGGCTTCAAAATCATGCATTTGACCTTGCAACGGGTCATTCCTCTGATGCATTGTTCATTAATGTGGATTCTCAATAGGTCTCAAATGTCACATATGTTCCTAGACAAATCCCCCATTCTAACCTGGTGAAATTATTACCTGAAGCTTGGATTACCACATATGAACAAAGAGTCCTAGCTCGAAATCAACCCTAGACTCAACCTCTGGTGTCCATAGACCCTATTTTTCAAGAAGGCTTGACAGACAGATCGAGATCCATTTTCCTCCTATATTGGCTCTTTTGCCTATTCTTCCACAATAGCAAAGTTCGTCTGAGTTACATGCAGTACCTATAGTTGCTTATACGGAGACAGGAGATCCCATTTATGAATTCTAGGACACTGCTAGTGATAAATGGTTTGATGTATGTAATTTCCCTTCTTGTACATTAGAGAAAAGTGATGATGAAGATTTGTATAGTTAATCTAAGACATGTAAAAAGAAAGGTTCTCAACAACGCCTTAAAGAGAGTTATGAAAATGGAGATCCTAATGTTGGTCCTCTTGGTGATGATGGCGGAAGATATGAATATTTGGTTGAATATGGTCATCCATCCTCTCAGATACCAAAGCCTTTACCTTGCCAGATGATTTGACCACCAACTACCACGCCTCCTCCAGCATCTGCATCCAGTTCCTCTACAGTCCAGAAAGATTTTCCATCAACTATGGATTTTGAAGATGCTGAACATAGACAACATCAGTGGAAGATCTAGTATAGAATAATTCAACCAAATGGACAGTTCTCTCCTCTTTCTCCAACAGAAGCTGCTTTGAATTGGCAAGCTGAGAATGCTTTGGTCCAAAACCAGTATTTACAGTAGATTGCTCAAAACCAACAACAAATGCAACAGTTTCAAGGCACTCTTCAGCAAACTATTACCACAAATTCTTGGATGATTAATGAATTAAAGATAAAAATTAAAGAAGTGCATCAACAATTGCTAGGCATTGTTGCTTCTGTCTCAAACTACAACCAGGTGTACCATATTTTAGCAGAGAAAGAAAAAGAAAAGAAAAGAAATTTTTGGAAGCTTAGCTCTGAGCCCTTGAAGCATCAACATCACAAGCTTTCTCACAAGTATCCATAAATCCTTCCCAAACAACCTAGTCCTTTACGGCTACCCCATTTGTCCCACCATCCAAACCATATAAGAATTTCTATGATGCTCATATGAGTATTGGCAACCCTAATCTGAACCCTTTACCAGCAACCATTCTTCATAATACTTTCCCAATAGATATGTTGAAGGCTGTCCAAAACCAGCAACGACAACTTCAACGTACTCTAAAGCCAAAGCCAAAACCAAAACCAACCTATGTACAAACCCAACTGTCCAAGCCCCCCTTCATTCTCCTATTCAATCCCACCTTATACAACTACTTCTTTCACTGGACCTCCTCCTTTAGTCCCTTATGTTCCACCTCCACCTCCATCAACCCAACCAGCCCCAACTCTTGGGCCTATTGAAAACCCAAATGGTCTGCCTATTGAAAACCCAAATGTTCTTTCTTCTTTTCTAAAAACCTTAGCCTCTCCGCAATAAGTTCTACAACTCTCATCTCATGATGCTTTTGATAATGAAGATTATGGGCTTGCTTTCTTAAATGAACCACATGATTCAATGATGGTTTTTGAGCAACAAACTACGGTTGATGCCACAGTAACAGATTTAGATGAAGATCAAGAGGAAGGTGAAGGTGAAGGTACTGGCCCTGCCCGCCAACCACCTAGTCCAAATTCATATCACAACCAGGATCCCAAACACTTCTTCACTTTTGATGACATCCCTGTTACTAAATGGCCTGATAGAGTTTTGGAATTTCAAGCGTGGCTAACTTCTGAACTCTTGGTTGAAGGAGCTACGTCAAATTCTGTTATATCTAAGTTCTTAGCCAGAACACAAGGAAGATTGTGAGAATGGTTTCTCTCTCTTCACGGTTACCTCCAACTTCAGTTGGTCTAGGTTCCCACAGTAGAAGTATGCATTGTTATTCTTCACAATGAATTTCTTGGCGCTCCACAGAACCTGAAAGACAAAGCTAAAGAGGAGTTTCTCTAGATGCGTTGCTATTCATTCCAGAAGAAAGATCTTGACAAACATTATATCAAATGTCTTCCATATTTTATCATATTGGTGGACCAGATGATGCAACTCTTAAAAGGATCTTTCTCAGTTCTCTTCCAGAACCACTTGGTGATGAACCAATAAAACTCTGTGAATAACAAGGCCATACTATTGACCGACTATCTCTTGGAGAATTATATCAAAAGGCTTTTACTGCTCTTGGAAAATTTTGCAACCAGAAGCAGTTCCTCAAGGAATGGGACAAGCTCTCCTCCAGGCTTAAGGACTCATGTGACAAATCTTATTTAAAGTTAAAATGCAAAGAACCACATACTTGTGAATGCTCAACAAAGAAAAAGAATCATTACAAAATGTTCCGAGCCTCTAAGAAGTTCCATAAAAATGGAAGACAACCTTCTCACAAAAACAGACGATGGAAATATCTTCGCAAGAAGAAGGTTCGTGGAAAGAATAGTGATCGCTGCTATGTATTTGGAAAGAAAGGACACTTTGCAAAAAATTGTCCTAATGAGAAGAAACGGGAGAAATTGATACATATGTTGTCCCAGTTCTAGGAGCCATATGAAGTTTGTCATGATGAAGACATTGAATCAGTCTACTCTCTGGACGATGAGCTCTGCCAGGATACTCTTTTTGCCATAGAGGCACCTCCAGACCTAGTTTTTAAAGAATCCTCCTCTTCTGATTCGAGTCCGAGGAATTTGAACCCCTCTACCAATTGGATTTTGTTCACTCAACTCCTCCACCAGTATATACTCCACCCATAGTCCCTGTCAATCCAAACTATCTTCCCTTTGCCCCTGTTTAACTTGTTCCATCTGCTTATGATCGACCCATCAAAGTCATTGCCTTCTTTGATACAGGATCTGCAACAACAATTGTTAATCCTGATATCCTTCCCTCTTAGATCTGGAAACCTCATAAATAGGAGTTTCGAGCTGCAAATGGTCAGATTTTTTCTATTGATAATATCTATCATGCTCCTATTAAAATCAAAATTCTTCCCACTTTGGTCATAAACCATAAAGTTCTAGGTTCATACCTTCTAGCCAAAGATATTCTCATTGGATTTGATGTCTTGAGCCAACTTTCTGCTTTAAAATGGACTCCCAAAGGATTAAGATACAAACAATATTTTCTTCCTTGGACACAAGTTACTAACTTGTTTCTTGCAGAGTCATTGCCAACTTTTAAGGAACAACTCTTGCCACATCATGTGCAGAAAATCATACTGAATTTATGCAAAAATGTTCTTCTCCCCTATGGCAGAATTCAGATTTCTTCATCCAAATTCCTTTAAAAAAGAATGAGTATATCAATCCAACCAGGGCAAGTCATTCACGTATGAATCCAGAGCATCTTGCATTCGCCATCCAGGAGCTCCAACAGCTTCAACAGCAAGGATTGATTGAACCAACCACTTCAGCATGGGCATGCGAGGCTTTCTATGTGAATAAAAGAGCAGAACAAACATGAGGGAAAATAGGGCTTGTTATCAATTACCGGCCCCTAAATGCATTTTTAGCAGATGATAAATTACCTCTGCCAACAAGACCAATTCTTCTATCATAGCTACCAAATGCCTGAGTCTTCTCAAACTTTGATCTCAATCTGGTTTTTGGCAACTTGGAGTTCACCCAGAAGATAGGTCAAAAACTACTTTTTGCATTCCTGGTCATTATTATCAATAGACAATCATGCCATTCGGATTGAAAACGGCACCATCTATTTTCCAAAAATCAATTATGAGAATTTTCTCCCCAATTTAGAAGCATGCACTAATTTACATTGATGATATACTTTTGTTTTCTTCAGATATGGATTCCTATTATAAGCTTATGTAAGAATTCTATTCTATTGTAAAAGCACATGGCATCATGCTCTCTCCAAAAAAGTTGACCACTAGAGTTTTTGAGATCGATTTCTTAGGAGTTACAATTAAGGATGGACAATACCAGCTATAGCCTTATATTGGAAAATCTCTCCTCCAATTTCCTGATGAACATCTCACTAAGCAACAAGTTCAGCAATTTTTGAGTATTGTGAATTATATGCTGGAGTTCATCCCAACCCAAATCCATCTTACAGCTGTGTACCATTCTCTACTTAAGAAAAATGCTCCACCTTGGTCATCCCAGCACACTAAAGCAGTTCAAGCATTGAAGCAAATAGCACAGTCTCTTCCACCATTTAAAATTCCTTCCACAGGACTTCGGGTTCTCAAACTGATGCAAGTGATCATTTTTGGGGAGCAGTCCTTATTGAAGAACTAGATCACAAGAGACATGTTTGTGGCTATAAAAGTGGACCATTCACTTCCTCTGAGAAAAATTGCCACAGAACATTCAAAGAGATTTTGGCCGTCAAGAGAGGCATTGAGAAGTTCCAATTCCGTTTAATTGGTCACACTTTCCAGATTGAAATGGATATGTTCTCTTTTCCAAAAATGTTGCAATTCAAGCAAAAGACTCTTCCTCACCCTCAGCTGCTACAATGGGCAGATTAGTTCTCCAAATGGTCTTTTACAGTCAAACACCTTAAGGGCACCAATAATACTCTGGCTAACTTCCTCTCTCGACCTACCAAACCTCCCCTCTCACCTATACTACCCTTAGTCTTTACCCTTACTCGGTGAAAGCTCTCAACCTACCATTTTTCCTGTCCATGCCTTACTCCCAGAACTGTTCTCATCCATCCTAGTCTGAACCATTATCTCCTACAGTCAAGATATGTAAAAGTGCATCTTACCAGTCCTTGTTTATCATTATGGTCTTCAATATGAATGGGTAAAATGCCATCCAGATTTCCCTTTTCTCACAATTTTCACCATAGACTCCTTATTCATCTCTGAAAAGGAATTCTATGTTTTCTTTTGGCATTTGTTAGATGTATATAAAATAGTCATATGTTTTCCTATACCAATCCTTATCCATTATCTCAACCGATACCGAGTCTCCCCCATTTATCCAATTTCCTATTGCTTTTCAAACCAAATCTTGAATGGTGAAACATCCTTACTTCTTATCCATCCAATGTCAACTATATTATCGTGCTCCTCCACCGGCCTCCCACTCACTAGCCAGCTTCTGACCCTCAGCAAGGCCATTACAATATTGTCTGATATAACCCTCTGGCTGAGTGATGAGCACATTTTATGCATTTTACATATTTAGAATGGAGCTACCTTGGGTTTTACTCTCTTTTTGCAGTTTTTATATTTTCAAGGCCTTAAGGACTATCGGGCGCTATATCTCTAATTTTATACGTAAAGAGTCCTATTTATTTTCATGATTGTGAAGAGGATGAAATTCTGAGCAAGATGGATGTGTTCAATTACAAGTACACATTCGTTTGGTCAACTATACAAGTGATTATTCTTTTCGAGCCAGAAAAAGAATAATGGATCAGAACTGAACCGAGATGCAGAACCAGCCCATCTGCAGTTGTCCCAAGGATATAAGGAATATTTCAAATGCCAACAAGGATCGATGGAACACATCCTTAAGTGATTGAAGAATCATTTTTGGTAACAACATCTACCTAGCGTAGTTGGTGAGTTATGGTGTGCAAAATCCCTTGCTTATTAGGAGGTCTCAAGTTATGGTTGCTTTATGAGTGTTGATCCATTTACTATGTAGACTTAAAATAATGTAAAGTCCAAGAGAGTCTATATAAGGGTAGTCCTCCTCAGGTTGCAATCATCGGTGTTCTACTCGAGAACCTCATGTGTTGTACTTTGGGTTTGCTATAGTAATATCTATCAGTTTAAGCTATGTGGTGTGTTCCATTTTTCAATTCCATCTTGTGGTGTGTTCCATCTTTCAATTCCATCCTACAGTCCCAGAAGGAATTCTCCGGATGTCTGACTACCAAGATACATTCGAAGCGCTGGAGGTCTACCTCAAGTCACTACCCCTCTTGGGTCGGCCAGAGCCAGGGAATGAGCTACATGTCTACTTGGTTCTATCACCAGTGGTTTTCAGTGCAACTTTGGTAAAGGAATAGGAGAAGCAGAGGAGGCAAATCTACAAAATCAGCCATATCCTCCTAAATGTTGAGACTCGGTATCCCGGCCCAGAGAAGTTATCTTTCACACTTGTGATTGTTGCTCAAAAAGTAAGGCCATACTTCTAGGCCCACTCAATCACAATGCTAATTGATTGGCCATTGAAGAAGATCCTGCACAAACCGAGCATCTCAGGAAGGTTAGTCAATTGGTCGGTTGAGCGGAGTGAGCATGATATAGACTATCAGCCAAGAACTTCTATTAAGGGTCAAGCACTAACGAACTTCATAGTTGTATGCACCTTGACCAATGAAGAAAGTGAGGAAGAGAATATCCTAGTCCCACAAACATGGATGCTATATGTTGAGGATTCGAGCAACGGAATAAGAGGCAGAGTGGGACTAATCTTGACAAGTAGTGAAGGGTTCAAGATACAATATTCCCTCTATTGGCCCAAAATTCAAAAAGATGTGATGGCTTACATTCGAAAGTGTTGGTCATGCCAGATCCATGCCCTAGTATCATATCAACCCGCAACTGATTTACGTTAGTATTTAACCCGATCCCTTTCGTAATGTGGGGGATGGACATTTTGGGACAATTCGTATCGAGCAAAGGAAACATCAAGTTCCTCGTAGTTACGATCAATTAATTTACGAAGTGGATCGAGGCTCACACATTGGCCCAAATAATGGTGGAAAATCTACAGAGATTCGTCTAGGATGATGTAATCTACCGGTTCAGAGTGCCTAGATCTTGCTAATGGATAATGGAAAATAGTTCATAACCTGGCATTCAGAAGATGGGCTACCGAACTACTAAATACTTTGGGCCTACCGAACCACCATTTGGATCTGACCTACGAAATTGCCGTTCAAGCTGGCATATGGGGGTAGAAGCATTTACTCTAGTCAAAATCCTTACAAGGTTACATAAATCCCAAAAATTCTATGGAGATACCAATGAAGAAGGGTTGCGAGCCAATCTAGAATTCCTAGAATAGACACGAGAGAAAGCTTTAATGAAGAATGAGACATGCAAGCGAAGAACTGAAAGATTCTACAACTCGAGGGTAAAGAAGAAGGTCTTCCAACTATGAGACTTGGTCCTCTAAAGAACCAAGGCCTCTGACCCACAAAACACTGGTAAGTTGAGTGCTAACTAGGAAGGACCATATAAAGTCTCCAAATTCGTATGCCCAGGGATGTATAACCTATAGATTCAAGGGTGGAAAAAGCCATACCATGGGTATAAAACTCGGAGAACCTCAAGAAGTGTTACTAGTAACCCGCCATGGGTCGGCTGATTGGGTCAAGCTACTAGGATTATTTTTAATTCATTCATTTTTAATTTCAAATTTCAATTCACTTTTACTTTTCCAGTTTGGTAGTTCAAGTCAAGTTTCTTAACATTCAATTCTTTGAATACAAGTTAAAGCTTTGCAGCCTCATCCTACTGTCAACTATTCTAAAGTGCAAAGCATGATCTACTTCGGTCGGCATTCTAAAATGACTAACCTCGAGTTGGTGATTAAGCCTGATTTACTTCGATTGGAAAACTGTAGACACCTAATTTTGTCACCCTCCCCCGGCTATGATGACTTATGGATCTTGGATGCGACTTCTCACTTGCGATCGATAGATGATAATTGACTGACGTAACCCAACCCAGAAACATTCCATACTCACCCAAAAATCCCATGCGAGAGAAAAAATGGTCCACTTATGACTTTTCATAGACAAAGGAATCTAGTCCAAAGAGACCATACGGATGGATAGTACTCAGAATCACGATTCCAATGATATATGGTGCGTCAAAATCGGACTATCGGATCTTCCGCAATCATTCCCAGAAGTTAGACCTTGAACACCCAAACCCCGCCCATGCAAGCACCCACACCTTGCCATGAGCACCCAAACCCCACCCATCTAAGCACCCACACCTTGCATTAGCGCCCAAACTTCGCCCATGCAAGCACCCATAATTGGCCATGAGCATCCGCACCCCTGCCCTGCCCTGCGTGCACCCCTGCTTTGCCCCGCACATACCCCTGCACTGCCTCACACGGGCCCTTGCCCTGCCATGCATGTGCCCCCGCCCTGCTCCAAGCTCCCCTTCCTTGCCCTGCACGACTGTTGCCCTGCACCCCCTCCTTGCCCTGTGTGCCCCTGCCAGCCCTGTGCACCCCCGTCGGTGGCCGAAATCCTCATTCTGATGATTGAATTTGTGAGAGGATTCCCTCTTCACCTGCTTGTGTACTCCACACTGCCCCGTTAGCATACCCTACACCACGACCTCCCATTGGCCCAAAAAATTATCTTTGCACAGTATTGGTAAAAAAAGCATCTTTTTTCTCCATTGGTCAAAAAATTACTCGTTTCACCCTATTGGCCCAAAAAAGCATCTTTGCACCTCATTGGCCAAAGAAGATTACCCTTCACTCCATTGGCCCAAAAATTCACTTTGTTACCCTATTGGCTGAGAAAATTCACTTTTTAACCCCATTGGCCAAGGAGATCCCTCTTTCCTCCCCATTGGTCCAAAAAATCTATAAATACCCCCTCCCTTTGGTTTTAGACACTCAAGCCTCCTAGTGAGCATCCCTTGTAGAGAAGCTTTGCCCTCTCTCCTCCCCTCCCCCCTTGAGGTTCTTCAAGTCTTCGGAGAGATCTTCATAAGATTCGAAGTGTTCTTTGGGCCTTCAAAGTTCCTCAATCATTTGAGTTTCGTTAAGCCCTCCAATAGCCTATTTCTAGCGGAAGCTCTGTCAGAATGCCACATCAACCGAGCCCTCCCATAGCCTATCCTCAGCGAAAGCTCTACCTGAGTGCCACCTCAACCTAGCCCTCCCATAGCCTATTCCTAGTAGAAGCTCTGCTCTACCGGAGTGCCACCTCATTCTAACCCTCCCATAGCCTATCTCTAGCAGAAGCTCTGTCAGAGTACCATCTCAGCCAAAATCCAGAAGTAGCCCATCCCTAGCAGAAGCTCTGCCGAAGTAACACCTCAGCCTAAGCCCGAAAGTAACCTTCCCTAGCCCTAGCTTTGTCAGAATTCAAACTGAAAGTAACCATTCCTAGTTGGAACTCTGTCTGAATATTACCCCAGTCAACATCTCTCAAAAAAGGAAGTTAGAGGTCAAGACCATCTACCCCTAAGCCGAGAGAATCCATAAGAAAGTTTGTGCCAACACTAATCGAGGGTCCACCCCTCTTGCCCCGAAACAGGGGTCAAGCTCAGGTATAATCTCTTACCCAAATTAACAAAATGTTTACTTTTTATTGACCTTGTTTTAGTGTACATAATTAATTAAAATTAGTTAATGTATATATGTGTGATAATCTAGCCATGCATGCGGAATATGAATAATTGTGGAAAATGTTCATTCTCAAGCATCTAGTAGGAAGACTGGTTGAACCGGGTAGATTGGGTGCCTAATACCTTCCCAATTCTACAACCTGGCACGTACATTAAATCTCTACACCAGACCAACTTTTAGGCCCTTTTCTCAAGAATTGGGCCCATCCTTGGGTCCTAGGCCCATAATCCTAGGTTGTGACTCCAAAACCTTTTATATGCTCCCGATCCTCTGTATTAGACCATCATCAAATACCCGTCTCAATGACGACCTTTACACTCCTACAAAATAGGCCTCTACCTATCTCTGAGTGGCAGTACGATGGTGCAGGGCCCGCGGGTAAGTACACATGACACACCCCTCCCTAAGAAAGAGAAAGAGAGGAGAGAGGATTGAATGCTAGCTCTTTTCCCCCCCAAAGGGGAAGAAGAGAATCTCCAGCCGCTACCCTCACACAAACCAAAAAAGATCAACCGAGTTGTCGACTAAGCACATTCTACTCCGATCGGTGATCCAAAAAAAGACCTACCCTGAGTTGGTGACTAAGCCTGATCTGCGTCTATTGGCAATACAAAGACCCACCTCAAGTTAGTAACCAAGCCCAACCAACTTCTATCGAAAATCTTAAAGACCAACCCTAAGTTGGCAACTAAGCCTGATCCACTTTAGTTGAAAATCTCAAAGGCCAACCTTGAGTTGGCAACCAAGTCTCTACATCTAAAGAGGAAAGCTTGACCTACTTTGGTCAATACTCAGAAACTACGAGAGGAGAAGATGAAAATGAATCAGCCTCAAAGTTGAAGAAGATGACTCAGCGAACCATAAATAAGTGATCATACAAAAAATTGCATTGCCACCCCCTGAACTTCGGTCGTTATTCAACGCCACCCCCTGTACTTTTCGAAACGTCAAAGCCACCCCCTAAAAATTCAAAAAATTTCAAATCGGTCCCTGTCGTTAGCCGACCGTGAGAAATGAATGAAAACCGGTTAGTTTTTTTCTCATATACCCAAAATACCCCCACCTATTGTGAGAGGACAATATTGCCCTCTCCTTTATTTCCTATCTCCTAAACCATACCCATCTCACATCTCTCATCTCTCATCTCTCATCTCACTCCTCTCACTCACTCGCCCGGACAAGAAGAAGAAGAAGACGAAGACCCTCCGGCGTGCGATTCTCCCCTCCTCCGGTGTGCGATTCTCCCCTCCTCCGGCGTCCGATTCTACCCTCCTCCGGCGTCCGAACCTCTATCCCAAGGTATGTAGGGTTCGGTTTCTTCTTCTTCCTTTCTAATTTAGGGTTCTTCTTGTCAAGTTAATCTAGGGTTTATGCACTTTGGAGTGGGGAAAAAAGAAAGTAAAATTTTTTCTTGGAGCTCTTTGGAAGAAGACCTGTGAAATGGTTGTTATATGTAGTGAAATGTGTTTGGATTGTCGTTCCAAGTTTTCTCCCCCTTACTCTTTAGGTAATTTTAACAAACACTCTGATAGAAAATGTATTAGGTATCAATTGGTTTTCTTTTAATTATAAAAAAATTCTGAAAACCATTTCACGGCCGTGGTAAGATACATTAAAAGTGGGTGCCCATTGCCCTCTGTTATCTTCTTTATCATGTGCTTGCCCTCTGTTATCTTCTCTATCATGTGCTTGTCCTCTGTTATCTTCTCTATCATGTGCTTGCCCTCTGTTATCTTCTCTATCATGTGCTTGCCCTATGTTATTCCTCCTAGTGAAAGACCCATTGCCCTCTGTTATCTTCTCTATCATGTGCTTGCTGCTCACAAGCTTATCTGAAAACGTGTCTATCGAAATGCCCTTGTATTCCATTTTTAAGCTATACTACAATGGCCCTATACAACTGAAAGCATTTTCAATGCACCAATTATGTTATTTCATTTTGGAGCTCTAAAACATTGCCAAACCTTCTTTGTGGTTATCTGAATGCCCTCCAGGTAGCATGATCAGAACTGAATTTTTTTGGCACCAACCAAGGGAACTTGACTCTGTTCAGTGTGTAAGAACCTTACCAGTAGGGTTAACAATACCCTGATCCAATAGGAAACCATAGTAGAAGTAATAATTTCTGGTTGTAGTCTTCCTAGAACCAAATGGAACTTCCATTGGTTCCCCCCCCCTCTTTTTTTCTCTTTCTTCTAACCTTTAAGGTAAGTATGTGACCCATTCATATCAGCTTAATGTGTGATCAAGTAGCATATATGTGAATTAGTCTTCAATCATCTAGAGGTTTTATAGTTCCTGCATCAGAGGTTCACGATTTCTATCGACTTACGTTCTGTTGTAAAACATATTCTTTCCCTCTCTTGTACATGATATATTATCTTATTATACGGCCAGATAGAGAGGGCAAAATGACAACCTCATCCCTCAAGGAAGTTAGAAAAGATCAATTATTTATGTTAAGTGTGGATTGATGATTTAACCAGATTATTTTGTTATGAGAAAATATATGGGAAAATAGTTGATATTTGAAAATTATTATGATTAGGTTCTCTGTATTATGCATTTCTATGATTGGTCCTTGACTTTGATTTGGAAATTTCTTTTTTGGATGTATAAATGCTTTGACTTGTATATTATCTAAAATCTTTGATGAAAAGTTTACCATTCTAATGAGTATTTAGTAATGTTACTGATTTTCTCTGTTTTCACATTTTTTTTTATAGCAATGAATGTTAAGTGTGCTATTGAATACCATTGGAGTGGGAAGACTATAGTTAAAATTGTTGATCCAGACTTATATGGCTACTTGGACATGGTGTATGACATCCACAATGAACTCATCACACATGTGCCTGTGGGTCATAATGTAGTTTTCCAAGCGAAGTGTATACTACCAAACAATGAGATAAAGGAGGTAACAGACGATACATCAGTGTATGAGTTGTTTGGCTTGCATTGTTGTGATATGATAAACATATATGTAGATGACATTGTTCATAGCAAGTCTGCAACTGATGAATTTACAGTTAACCGGTTCCCTAGCAGTTTGGTTAATGATAGAGATGGTGAACTTGATGATGAACCTAGTCGACAATGTCAACAGGCTCTACAACCATATGGTGATGGTCCTGGTCAGAGCAAGGGAAAAATTGTTGTATGTAGGGCTACTACTGATGCTAATAGTAGTGGAAGTGGAAGTGCTACTGCTTGTGCTACAACTACTGCTAGGGGAGGTAAAGATACCAAGACCATTGCAAGGTGTGTGAGCATTGCTACTTCTAGTGGAAGAGCTAGTAGCAGAAGTGAAGCTACTGGTAAGAGACTGAGAGTGTCTGATGAGGTTGTCAGGGCTATTAGCAACAACAATGCATGTTCGGATGACTCTATGGTTGGATCTGATGAAGAGTGGAAAATTGGCAGCGAAGACGAGTGGGATGATGAAAGTGAAAAAGAAGATGGTCAGAATGACTCTGAATCTACAGAGAATGATGGGTATGGGAAAAATGATGAGGATCCAATTGATGATGACCTATCTGGATATGAATCTGGAGAGTATTATGACAAATTTGGTGAACAGAACTATGTGGGTGAAGGTGGCAAGGTGAAGATTGCTGAAGGTAATGTATATGGAAATGTGCACCATTTCAGGGAAGCTTTGAGAGAGTATATACTACAAGAGGGGTTTGATATTATCAGGCTGAAAAATGAACAAACTAGAGTTACAGTTATATGCAGAGCACCAAATTGTTCATGGAGATTACATGCTTCACCTATATCAGATGGTATCGCCTACATGGTAAAGACATATAACCCAGTTCATACATGTATTAAGGCAACCAAGAACAAGTCTGCTACATCTAGATGGATAGCAATGAAACTTCTTCAACAACTGAAGGTTCAACCAGAAATGAAAATAGAGACCATGGCTGATCACATGCAGAAAACATACGGTCTTCAGTTCCACTATACCAAGCTGTATAGGGCACGTAGGATTGCCCTAGAGATTAATGAAGGAAGCCATTCCACGTCATATGCAAAACTACCTTCTTATGGTAGGTTGGTACTTCAGAATGATGTTGGGAGTATTTTTAAGCTACAGTTTGAGAACAGGAACCGTATGTCAGATAATTCGATTTTTAAAAGATTGTTTGTCTGTTTTGATGCTTGCAAGAAGGTTTCTTAAGAGGATGTAGACCATTCATTGGTCTTGATGGCTGCCACCTCAAGGGCCGGTATGGAGGGGTATTGTTGAGTGCAATATCTGTTGATGGGAAGAATGGTATTTTTCCTATTGCATATGGTGTAGTTGAAGTTGAGTGTAAGGATAGTTGGACGTGGTTTTTGGATAATTTACGCGATGCTCTACTCGATGACAGTGATGATATGTCACTCACATTCATGTCAGACAGACAGAAGGTATAGGGGCATATACTTTTCTGTCTCTTTTTTTCTTTTTTCCTTTTTTATATGTATTTTGAATTACTCATTTACATGTCATAACATTTGAACATATGTGTTGTATAGGGGCTGTCAGTTGTGATTTCCACTATCTTCCCTTATGCTCACCAAAGAATTTGCAGTAGGCATCTATATCAAAACCTGAAGGCAAAGCACCCTGGTATGCTATTGAGGCTACATTTTTGGGTTGCCTCACAAGCTTCAACTGAACTTCAGTTTCAAAAGGAAATGAATAGCATCAAGGAGATTAAGGAAAATGCATACATGTATTTGAATGAAACCCCCTCGAGGATGTGGTCAAGGCATGCCTTTGATGTAGGAGCAAGAAGTGACCATATAACGAACAATATGACTGAGTCATTTAATCAATGGATTGGAGACTTAAGGAGCAAACCCATTCTCACATTGGTTGATCACCTAAGGGTGAAAATAATGGGTAGGCTGCATAGAAGGTATGAGAAGGCAACCATGTGGGAGGGTAAAGTAACACCAAGGGTTATGGTGAAGTTGAACAAGGTTCAGCAAGAAGCAAGGCATTGCAGGTGTCAACCGGCAGGTGAAGGTCAATTTGAGGTCTTAGACAGATTTGGCAACAGATTTGTGGTTAATTTGAACCATTACATGTGTGATTGTAGAGTTTGGGAAGGCATTGGTATACCTTGTCTCCATGCTGCAGCTTCTATATCATACATAAGGGGAGAGTTGGTCAACTATTGTGATCCATTTTTCAGTATTGGAAAATACTTGGATACATACAAAGAGATGATCCATCTACTTCCAGATTTGGCAGTATTGAAGGATGATGCTCCTAATGAGAGAGTACTACCACCAAGTCTGAAGAGGTTACCAGGTAGACCTCACAAAATCAGGAAAAGAGAAGCAGGAGAAGCACTTCCTTCAGATTTCAGGAAGAGATCATCATCAATTAGGTGTGACATCTGCAAGAAGGAAGGACACAATAGGAGGACATGCTCGAGGGCTGGAGATGCTAAGCAGGATGGATGTACTAGTAAAAAGAAGAATATAAAGGTAAATGCAATTCACTTTATTTATTTAGTTGAAACTTGTTTAATAAAAATCTCATGCTTATTTGTTGTTGTGTAGGAGAAACATAAAGGAGAGAGTGAATATGGAGTCAACACATCTCAACGACTAACTAGATCACAAGCATCTATGAGCAAAGAGGACAGCAAGGGAGAGGGAGAAGAATTGAAGTACAAGCAATCTGGATGTTTCAATTTAGAGCAAGAGAACAATATTGTATAAATTTACTTTTTATGACCTTAAGACAGTTGGATCCATCAGTGTATGGTTTTGGATGTTTTTGATGGGTTTGGTTTTGTGTTAAGATCTATTTCTATTTCACACTATTTGTTGTTGTGTATGGTATAAGTTGTGATGAAAACAGGAATTTGAACCTCTTGGTGCTTCAGGGATATGTTTTGGACTTTTTTTTTATATGGTTTATATTGTGATGAAAACAGGAATTTGAACCTCTTGGTGCTTCAGGGATATGTTTTGGATTTTTTTTATATGGTTTATATTGTGATGAAAACAGGAGTTTGAACCTCTTGGTGCTTCAGGGATATGTTTTGGATTTTTGTTATATGGTATATGTTATGATGAAAACAGGAATTTGAACCTCTTGGTGCTTCAGGGATATGTTTTGGATTTTTTTTATATGGTTTATATTGTGATGAAAACAGGAATTTGAACCTCTTGGTGCTTCAGGGATATGCTTTGGATTTTTTTTATATGGTATATGTTATGATGAAAACAGGAATTTGAACCTCTTGGTGCTTCAGGGATATGTTTTGGATTTTTTTTATATGGTATATGTTATGATGAAAACAGGAATTTGAACCTCTTGGTGTTTCAGGGATATGTTTTGGATTTTTTTTATATGGTATTTACAGGTATTAAATGTCATTTTATAGCCAAAATGCTGCCCGTTTACAGCCAAAATGCTACCCGTTTTGAGTCTAAATGCTGCCCATTTGTTGTCGAAACTTATCACAATGTTAGCACTCTCTCCATCAAAATGATACCCATTCAATTTTGAGGGTCATGATTAATCAATAACTTAGTCATAAGAACAGTGAGAATGAACGATTTCATTTAGTTCAGATTCTTACATACTTGACACAACTTCATATTAATGCTTGTAAAGTCATTTTTTAACACATAGCACTAAACACACCACCACAAGCACACCAATTACAATTTTCATCGTTCTATACGCTTTCTCTAAATACTTAATTCTTTTCTTCAAGCCACGAATATCTTCTTTCATCTGTTGACTTTGGATTCTTTCACCAACAACTGCTTCTAAATTAGTTGCAGGGGATGACAAAAGTCTTGGTGCAGCTATAGGTTCACACCATGAGAAGTATCGACAACCTCTTGGTGCTTCAGGGCAACAGTAGTACAACATATTTGGGTGCGAACTAGACTCTGAAATTCACACCAATGCCCTTTTGGGTTCAGGACATTTGCATCTAACATTCACAAACCTTAACCCACTTTGACTGCTGTCATTGACACTCGCAGTAGACATCGGTTATCTGTAAATTAAACATGGTAAAAGTGGATTGAGTATTATTACTTAGCATCAAGATTATGAGAAACGCTCAAACACAGGGAACACAAGTCATAGATATTTCCTCAAAGAAAACCCTGAAACTTACAATGTAACTTCACCAGCCTCTTCAAAGCTCTACAAAGCAACAGAAACAACCATATTCATCAGCAGTCAAGCTATTGGAAACAGAACAAATTAAATGACAAAGCAGATTTTACTATGATGGCAAAAGTGATAGTAATTTTGCTTGGCTTGTGAATTAACCAACTGGCTGCTTGAATTACAATTGGGGATGCTTTCATTTTAGCTCTAAGATAAGACAATCACTGATCAGAGTCTGATTGTCCGAAGACTTTGATCATTTGGGTGAGCAAAAATGACAACCCATCTCAACAACAATGGTCTTATACTTCAACATCAGGTAATTTTACTAACATAATGGTAGTACGCTAATTTAAAGTCTAAAAGAAGTCCATGCCAATGACAATATTGTTAAAACCTAATTTTTTTGGCTATTTTTCAAATAGAGGGAGATTTGGAAGAAACCCTTCTAGTTGGTGATCTTGGCGTCTTACAAACTTTTTTCTTGATGTGTGATTTGAGTTTCTCCCATTTTGTTGATAAATTTCTCTTTTACTATCAAAAATGCTTCAGAGAAACAAACTAAAATATGTTCAAATGATTGGGCTTCAGTTATTATATTTCCAGTGAATGCAGAGTCAAGCATTCCTGCTAATCAAAAACATGGACTTGAGGATAAATTGGTTGGAAAATGGTTGAAGATGGGGAAGAAGGCTAAGAACAGGTTCGAATAAGCCAACGATGTATGATTATCCAGGGGTTAATGGGAGGTGCTCACATGAGCTTATAGCTGATACTGTCGCAGTTCACAGGCTTAAGAGATGTGATCAATGGTAGTATGTACTAAAATTCTTCAATGTCACCAAGGGGCTTCAACCTTCAAAACTGTACAATGGTATATTAACTTGACAAGAAGAACCCTAAATTAGAAAGGAAGAAGAAGAAACCGAACCGTAGGAGGGGAGAATCGCACGCCGGAGGAGGGTAGAATGGGACGCCGTAGGAGGGTAGAAACGCACGCCGGAGGAGGGTAGAATCGGACGCCGTAGGAGGGTACAATCGCACGCCGGAGGAGGGTAGAATCGGACGCCGTAGGAGGGTATAATCGCTCGCCGGAGGAGGGGAGAATCACACTCCGGAGGAGGGTAGAATGGGACGCCGGTGTGTCTTCGTCTTCTTGTCCGGCCGAGTGAGTGAGAGGAGTGAGCAGTGAGATGAGAGATGAGAGAGGAGAGATGTGAGATGGGTATGGGTTTAGAAGATAGGAAATAAAGGAGAGGGCAATATTGTCCTCTCACTCAGGGTGGGGGTATTTTGGGTATATTAGAAAAAAACTAACCGGTTTTCATTCATTTCTCACGGTCGGCTAACGGCAGGGACCGATTTGAAATTTTTTGAATTTTTAGGGGGTGGCTTTGACGTTTCAAAAAGTACAGGGGGTGGCGTTGAATAACGACCGAAGTTCAAGGGGTGGCAATGCAATTTTCTCTAATTTTTATAATTACAATTTTACCATGATTCGATACTTAGAACCTTGCTTGATTGTTTGTGTAAAACTAGGTTAATAATTGTTCTAGCAATCGTTTTATTTTAAGAACTTCATGTCGTGGATTATTTGAAATATTATAACTCATTGCTACAGAGAAGTCAATTCAATAACTGATATTTTGTCAAAAAAAGTGTAGCAACTCAAGTATCGATGGGTTTGGTGGACTATTTAGACTGTGATATCGGATTTGATTTGGGATGCTTAGGAAAAACCGAGATATTAGTTCTTAAGACTGATTTTTTTATTGGATTCTGGTTCTGCTGATACCTATTCCTAAGGTAGTTCAAGTTAATTATTTGGGTTTATTCGATTTCTCTGTGATGGCAATGTTGAAGGTGAAAAATCAAAGAGCCTTATGTTATTTATTTTTCAATTCAGGATTTTCTGGGCTTGTCCTATGCATCTTGTCTTTCTATTAATATACTATTGTTGATTCTTAGCTTAGCCAAAAAAAAAATGTTAGAGACTAGTTTAAGAATTGGTAAATTATCAGCTAAGAATTAATATACTATTGTTGATTCAGTTGCTTGATGCTTGTTAGTAGAGTGCAGACTCCCAAGAAGTATTATCACGGTTGAGCATGGTTTCAAGTATCGATATCAACTGAGATCGATTCAGATCGGTTATCCATATCATTTCAGCTTAAAATAGTAAAAAAAAAAAACATACTTTTTTTGAAAAGTAAGGGGCAAAAATGACCGAAACCCACCAATCCTCTTCGATACCAATCCAAATCAGATCGGTATCAATAGAAACTGATATTGGTACTGATACCGAGAACTAAATCCATGCTGTTGAGACGGATTAGTAACTTGGAAGCATATGGTTCCTAGCCCACTGGTCCTTAGGTCTTCATCATTCTATATGTAGACAAAGTGTTTAGTTGATTCCTAGCTCTTGGTAAGTTTGTTCAATTTTGTGGCTAAAGATGTACCAAAGAAGATAGTTTGTGGATAAGGATCCAAACACGAATTGTTCTATTTTCTTTGTTTCTATTCTCTTCGGTGTCGTTTTTTCAACAAAAAGGAACATAAAAAGAAAAGATATGTGTACTTTGAAAGTGAAGTTAGGAAAGAAGTTTGATAAAGCTACAAAGTTGTCTAATAAACTCATAAGAAAAAGAATTCTCATGTGTGTGTCTCTTTCTCCTCTCCATGCTAAAAAGACATATATACCCTTTAATTTGGGGAGGAGATAGATGGACACAGAAGAGCGTTAGCATCCTTAGTATATCCATGTATATTATCGAGGATTGGGGCCCTTTGTAGCACGACACGGTATGTAGTGTAGATCGAAGGGTTGGGATCCCTCGAACAAAGCTCAAGGTACTCCCAACCCTTGTCTCTGTAATGCTGCAGGAAGGGTCTGCACATAGGCTATTGTCGATGGTCTTGAGTTTTTCAATGCTTTTTTTCCTATATGGTTTACTCCTATGCCAAAAATTGATGTGAGTAAGGAGACCTTGGGCTCTAGATAAAAAATATTGATCCCTATCCAACCTACCAATTTAGCAAATGTATTGTTGATATCAAGGATTTAGTTTCCCGTATCAATATTTGTATATTTCATCAAAATATATATATATATATATATATTTATATATGGCTATCGATCTGATATCAATCTGGATTGGATCACTGCAGATTAATCATTTTTGCCCTTATTTTAGAAAAAAAGTACAATTTCTTACTATTTTATCCCTGAAATGATACTAATAATCGATTCGGATAAGTCAGGTATTAGTACCAATACCAATACAATATAAACAATATGATCCATTCGATATCAATACTTAGAACCATGGTTGATATAGAATTTTTTTTTCTAGATAGAATTTTGAGAAAAATATAAATAAAAAAGGAAAAAAAAAATTCCTCTCCCCTTCTCCTCCCCCAAAGAGAGGAGGAGGGGGGAGGGGAGGGGAGGGGAGGGATACAAGAAGAAAAGTGAAAAGGTGGTGGATTTCTGTTGAGCTTTCATTGTTACCTTTGACCTTTTACACAAGGTGACAATCTCATTCTCTTCTTTTGGAGAGAATGATTTCTTAAAGTTCTGTTTAAGTGTTGATTTGGGATTTAGTTGGCCGTCCATGTCCTGACAGCTTTTGATGTTTAAAAATAAATGGAGACAAGCCTATGGTACTGCCAAAATATAAAAGAGTTGTCATCTTCAATGTGCTGGATGAAGAATAAGAACTCCCATTTAGAAGATTAGAAATCAGTACCATTTTTAAGGTTTAATGTCACTCTAATTATATCCTGCTTATGTCGATATATTTATATGCGGTTGAGGTGATGAGGAGCGTGATTGTGCCCATTGTAGTGTCTTGGAGGACTTGGTGGGATAGTGATAAGCATCACAAGTCTGGTTAATGCCTGTCACAACTGATAAAGAAGACAATTGAAGGAGTCAATTGCAGATTAAGATTGTGATGGAGACATTTAGCAATCTATACCATTTTTTGATTTGTCCATTATCTTTGATAAAGTTCTGAGAGTTAGAGAGAGAAAGAGAGAGACTTCCCTAAAAGGTAGTATGGTCTTTACGTGTGGGGCTAATGGGATTGCCCGTGAAAGAATCAACATGGTTGGAATTTTCACTTTTCATGAAGGTGAGGTTGTCATTGTGTCTAGATGTAAGAGCCATGCTGCCTTTTAGGTTACTTTTTCACTATCATTCCAAGTTGTGTAAGTTTAAGGAGGAGGAACAGTATTCCCATGCCTAGACACAACCCCTGTTTTTAAGAGTTGGCATATTTTTTCCCAACACCCTGAAAACAAGAAAAAAAATTTCGTTGTTACCCGAGTAGCAACCAAAGAAATGGAATTCCAGGGGTAGGTTTGAAAATACCCTTCTAGGGTAGAATTTTCCACCCCTACCCCTGAGATACCATTCCCATGGTTGCTACCAAGTAGTTGCAACCCAGGCAGCTGCCAAGTTTCGTTTTAAAAACAGGGATCGTGTCTGGGCAAGAGATTGATACATGTGTAGAAACGCAACTCTAAAACGATGCAGAAGATAATGGAAAAACAAGAACAATCAATGCACACAGATTTATAAGGTTTAGCAAGATTACCTATGTCCCCGGTGAGATGAGATCCTGCTTCACTATCAATAGAGAATAGGGTTACAGAGCTTGTCCCTCACACTTCTCAGTATTGCTTGCATTTCAAAGAAAGAAACCCTCGCTACAAATATATATCAAAAAACCTAATCCGGAAAGTATACGATTGCCCTAAAAAAAAAAAAAAATTCAAGGCGCTGCACCAGTACTGTCTGTCGAGGTGCTACACCAGTAATCCCCGAGTTAAACTGTGACAGAATACAAGACATCATACACCAACATGATCATGTAATCCCTACAAGAGCATGGAGCCCACTAAGAGTGTGCATAGATGCATAAACAAAAATGGAGTTTTGTGATTTTACAGGAGGTGAAGAGATAATTTTGCACCATCTTGTTCAAGAGCGATGTCCACACAACTAGGTAGCGTTCTTTTCCTTTAGGGCTTCTTTTGAAACATATTCAAAATATATCATTGTATAAGGTCTTGGAACCTATGTAGGATAGTGACAATAGGTCCATTAAATCAAACCAATATGCCTTTCAATTTATCCCAAGCAAGCATGCTTCCTAAGTGGGCTCTAACTATACTTCTCCCATTTTTTAATGATGTCTGATATCGTCATATGGTCATGCTCTTTAGTGATGCGGCAAAGAGGTGAGTTGGGAAACGATCTCACACCAGTCAAATTCTAAGGATATTAATTGTGTTGTAAATAGAACAATGTTATGAGATATAGATTTATCTTTGATCAAAAGGAGTTTAATCTAGTAAAGCTGCCTGAATTTGAGCGATTTGAGCGATTTGAGCGATTCACAATTGTCTGTGGGACCATTTGACTCGAAATAGGATCAGATTCCATCCTTATTTAATTCGAGAAATACCATCATTCCTCATTGATAAAGCATCCTAAGGTGTCAAATAAGTTGTAACTTTACATTTTGTATAACATTTTTTTTTATTGAGTTTTCTTTTACTTGGGATTTCCCTATTATGAAATGATGAACATTCCAACTCGGTAGAGAAAAGCTTCTTACTATTATTTTCTTTCAATAAAGATAAATTATATGATTTCAGATACAGTCAAGAAATGCATTTTTATTAAGGTGTACTTTAAAACCACTACTTTACTAAAAGATACTACTAACCCTACAACATGCGCCCGTGGCTGAAACCCTAGCCGTATGGTGCAAACAGTTTCATTTAACTGAAAACTTAAACTAAGGACTTCAGTACTTCACTATCTTATTCTCGGGGAGTCAGGGTGACAAAATCTGAATAATGCTCTCTACCAGTCTCTTCGTTGAGACATTTTTACAAACATCTCTCTCTACCAGTATCTTCGTTGGGACATTTTTTCAAGCACCTCTCTCTCTCTCTCTCTCTCTCTATCCTAGAATTTCACATCTATTAAGATGACAAAAGGCAAAAAACCAGGGAACCCCAAAACCCATCAGAGCCCAGCCATTGAAATAATGAATACAGATGGGATAGTTTGACGGTATATGGGAGACGAAACATAGCTTTCAGTCACTGATAAGTGACCAGACAGACATAATGACAGTTACATAGTTAAGAGCGGGGGGGTGGTGCTGCTGGTGAAGCAAACTGGCATTGTTGCCTTGCTCTCATGAGTGATGACAAACCCAGATGGCCAATGCTCCTCATAACCATTATCTTTTTAATAGTGAGACATGGTTCTCTTATCACGTGACATGTATAAAGTTCTGAGGCACGCGGTACATGAGATATTGCCCTTCTAACAACCTATATGCTTCAATAGGAAGAGCAAGGAGAGTAAATTGTAGAAAGTGCCATCTTTCTATAAAAGTTTGAGATGGACCAAGAAAATGTTGTCCCTCCTAGTAAAAGTTCCGAATAGGCTAAGAAAGTCTTCCTGAACAAAGTTACGGAGGGGCCAAGCAAGTGTCATCTCCCCGAGAAAAATTCAAATTGGCTAAGATGTTAAGTTTGTTTCGAATTCTTGATCTGTTTTGAAGATTGACTTGCTCTGACATATTTTGGTGGAGACTCAAATGGAAAGTTTTCTGAGATCTATGATGGAAGTAGAGGGGTTGGGCCGATGGTTCGATCGGATCGACCGTGACCCAATAGATCAATCCACGACTTGGAGTATATAATGTATTGTTGTCTTGTTGAGAAAGTCATTGTATTTTGAGGGGTTTTTTTCGAGCTACGGTTTCAGGGTAAGTTTTCTCGCCACTGCTTAGGTGTAATCTCTGTTCTGCATAGTAAAACATCTTCTTCTTCACTCGAGGACGTAGCACACCACACTGGTGTGTGAACCTCGTTAAATCTCTATGTCGTACGGATCTTTTGTCTATTTATTTTTGTATTTCTTAGTGTTTGATCTAACATAAGAGAATGTCATCGTCGCCAGTAGAGTTCAACAATAGCCAGAGAAAGTGCCACTTCCTAAATTTAGTATCAAGTGTGCTTAAGAGTAGCACCTCTCACGAAATCCCTAGTGGAACACTATCCTTGGGTATGAGACTTCAAGTTGCTTTCAGATACCAATTGAGCACTTTGTGCTCAGTTGCACTTGTGTTCTCAAAATTTCCTATCAAAACTACCAATGTTGGTTTGACACATTCACACCATGTTGCGTTTGCAGTGCCAGAATACCGGATTGCATTCGGGACATTCACATCTTTCCATAGTCCAAGCCTAGTAGTTGAGTGGCACTTCCCTTACATTTTTTACTGAATTTGGTTCTGTCGCTTGCTTTTTTGCATTGGCACATCAATCATCCCTGAACAACATGTTGGCAATACATACTCCTAGTGAAAAAAAGAGGAATTCTTTGTCTTGGCCCTTTGGCAATTGTACAAATCCACAATCAAACAAAGGAATTCTGTAGACATCCCATTTTGCCACCCTCAGCAATGATGACAATAGGACACTGACAAATATCAATATCTCTCTCAAGAAGGACTTGGACCATTAAAGACCATCATACCTTTACTTAATGATAATATGAATTTAATTTGCAAGAGCCGATTTTGACATGTTAGTTCCCCCTTTTTTTTATTAAGCATTAGCCAATGGTGCGGGGATGGTGCGAGAATAGTTGAGTTGCATGCTGATGAGACAAGAAATCATATGGATAACAAAAATTTGATTCAAACAAACAAGGGAGAAAGCAAATTACTTTAGCTATATAGAAAAATGTCAACTAATCAAGTTTTTTGGAATTGGAGGATAGATCTCTTGATATGTTAGATGTTTGGAGTTTTTGTGCCATAAAAACTTGTACATTTAATGAAACAATGATTATTTTTTTTTTATTAATTAAGCAAAGTAAATAACAATTAAAAAATAGGACTTCTTATATGTTTTAGGGATTTAGATCTTTTCAACTAAAGGTAACTAAAGAAATACCAGCCAAACACAAAACAGGAGAGAAACAGGAGATTTTCTTTTCGCTATCCTCTTTTGTATCAACCGCCCCCAGTTGAAGAAGATCTGAAACTATTTTTTTGGCCTTTTTTGTTATATATATATATATAAACTGCAAAAACCAGAATATATAGGTCTCCATCAATTCCAATTTGAATCAAGCGATTCCATGAAATTCGGGTCCAATCTTTTGCAACAGGCCAAACTTGGACCAGTTCCAGGATCCAGCCCTTTTTTTTTAATATATTTTTTTCCCCAAACTTCAATAACCCACCATCTAAAAACTTCCAGTGGTACAACCGTCCTAAGCTAACTGGGACGGTGGAATTTAGAATTTGGAATTTGATTTAGCCCTCACAGCTCAACCGTACATGAAAGGTCAAACACTGAAATGTAAGACTCACAAACCCAAAACCCAAACAGAAAGATAAAACCGCTTGAGAATGAAGAATTCCCCAGTCACAAACCCAAATTAGTAGGAACCATCATTGTCACCATATTATAAAAAAAAAAAAAAAAAAATTCATTGTCACCTCATTGTCTATTCTAGCATATAAAAGAGATATCGTTAGGTCCACACAACCCATACAGCTATGCATTAAAAGACTTGTCCCCAAGCCAAAAAGGTGACTCTTCCTTCCAAGACAAATATCTCTCTCTCTCTCTCTCTCTGGATTTTGGTTACTGGGTAACCATCAAGTCATCATCCCAACCACCTAACTCATCAGGGTGAGGGATGAAGGATGATGAAGGATTGAGCTCCAACCAGCCACATACCCCCTCCCTTCAATCTTGCTCACTAATACTACTATTACTACTTCATTCATTTCAAGGCTCACTCTACCTCACAGTCCATTAACTGTAACCATCCAAGTCTGTGGGGATCACTTACATTTAAAGACCAACGAGATAACATGTACAGCTAGCTGTGTCCCATGGCTTATGGGGAAGTAGTGTAGGGAGAAGAATATGGAGGTTACCTACTACTAGGGCATTGTGAACTCTAGACATTTGTGGAATGTGGAATACCCATAACTTGGTTTTACTATTTTACCTATAGTTTTTTTGGGCCATGATGGAAAGAAAATCTCTTCTATACCATGATGTGATTATTCAATTGGACTTTAGTAGGAGATTTGAAAATACCTTTCCCTACTCTAATCCAAAGGTATTATTCAATTGGACTTTAGTAGGAGATTCGAAAACACCTTTCCCTACTCTAATCTAAAGGTCAGATGTTGTGACTTAAGAAGTTCACTTTTCATCTCCTTTATTTTTAAATCGACACATAACTTAAGAATGAATACTTAACTAATTAATTAAAAACCTTCTAGATTTATCTAACACTCTATTTCTAAATTTTCAAGTTGTCGTGGGAACTATATACCCACCCTAGTCAACCCCAAACGTATGATACGTCGACATATATGGGAGAAGCATGTGCCCTAACAGCCGGTAGAAGACCATGGATTAGATCATCTCCAAATAAGAAATATTTTCTTAATTAGACCTTTGTGCTATACTAATTAGAAAATTAATGAAAAGGGAATGAGTTGTTCATTGATTTTGATGTATATTAAAGTCCAAAGTCTTTGATACTTGCTATAGCAAGTTAACTTAATTAGTTTAATGTGTAACTAACTAGCTATCCTACATATTATACTATATATTTTATTTATTTGTTTGATTAGTCTTTCAAGGATGATTAGTTATGATAAATCACGTGATTAACACCATTCTCTCTCTCTCTCTCTCTCTCTCTCTCTCTACATAAAATGATTGCTTATAAAGTGATATATTCCATATACCCCACGAAGACCCACCAAAAAGAAGATAATGACCCTTAGAAACTTGGTGCCTACATGCAAAGCATATCACAGTTATATTATATGTGGCTCTACTAATATATCTATATCAACAATTTATTTTTAAGTAAATCGTCTGTATAGATATTTAAATTTACGTATAATACATGGTTTGTATGTGATAGCGAATTACGATATTGTAAATATGAAATTAACGACAATATAATAAAGGATTAGAAACATTAATTTTGTGCATGTTAGTATATAATTTTATTAATTTTTTAATTTGTAAGAGCATGGGTGTTTGCACATGGTTCACCTAAATTTTAAGAAGCTAATTAAGGTCAATTTTTAATGAAATTTTCACGTGTGATTGCTGTGCATGTCCTATGCAAAAATCCAAGGATTAAGGCTCCTAAGTTAGTTAATTAAATATATGAAATAAGCGATAAACAGAAAAAATCTTGGTTCACATGCTCCAAAGTTGATTAATTAATATTAAATATAATTGTTATTAGGGAACCCATTCAAAGTTTAGAGTTCCTTTATTTTATTTTTTTCAACTCTTTTCTCTTCCCTCTTAATACATACTATTAAACAAGTATTTTTTTAGTGTGTCTATTCACTCTTTAGTGTTCACTAGCTAGTTGTTGATATGGTTCTAAAGTCTCCATGTTCCTAAGCTCTAACCACACACAACAAAGTGATCATCCCATAGTGTAAGCTGGTCATCCTTGTCATGATTATCTAGCTTGTTGTGAGCTACCTAGGTTCAAATATATTGGTCAATTGGGTTTTTAAGGTTTTTAATATTCACTAAAAAATTTCTATTTCACCGACCAATTAGGAGATGATACGTGATCTAAAACAATACACCATGTAAATCAAATAATTATTCTCTCATTTACTACGAAGTATTTAAAATGATCTTAGACTTATGATTGTGTTTTGTCCAATTACTCAAAAAGTCATGGCCAGAAAAAATAGCCATCTTTCGTCTTTTTATATTTTATTTTGTATTTTGCTTTGGTCTTTGAGTTAATAATAATAATAATAGAATTACGGTTCTTTGTTTGTTTGTTTTTTCGCTAAAAGATCAGATTTTTAAATACTATATATATATATAAAGAATTAGAAAAAAAAATTAAACATAACTCGCGAGAGGAGAGTCCCGACCACCGTGATGGTTTTTATTAAGATGACAAAAAGGGGTGATGAATATGGGCATATGGGGGTCCTTCTTCTCCATCCAGAGCACTCACAGCTGGGAAATGGACCAAAGGGATCAAGAAGATTTGATTTCTTGTACACTATAGATCTAAAGAGGGTGAAGAAACCGTGTTCGGAAAAGGGTGGTGGGAGGAAGGGAAGTGGGTCGTTTTGGATTCATGCACAGTTGAAATACTGCTAAAACAAGAAGAAGTGGAAAGGTGTGATTTGTAACTCAAACCTATCTGATCAATTATTTGGCCTTACAAGCTCCAAAAAGGCTTCTACATGCATGGAAAGAGATATAGAACCCTAGAAAATGGAGTCACTGGCTATAAGGCCCCAATGGAGACTTTGAAGGACATATGAAACATGATAGATTGGGCCTACTTGCTTGATATGTTTACCATTACTTTCATCACGAGAAACTTTCTCACTCTTTTCTTCAGATCTTTCCATAGAAAGAATTGATTAATCCTAATGCTATATTTTGTTTTCTCAAATGATGAAAAATCTTTGGTCACTATGTTTTCTCTATTTTGTTTAATATAATTTCTTTTGAGACAAAAATATATATATATATATATATATATTACTATCATAAGCTTTTTTTTTTTTTCTAATGTCACAGACCTCAATGGGAGTGGTTCAAACTAAGCCCTCCAAAAACAAATTCAGTAGAAAGAAGCTCTGGAGTACAGTCCCAATTTCTGGCTCTCTTGATCAGACTGTCGTATTTTGGGGTAGGCGATTTCTAAAGCTCTTTTCTTGTATATTTTCAACGAGAATGCATCAATAAGATTGCCTTTCATATAGATCGACATGGCATGAACTAATTTCTGCGTTTCTCTACTTCTGCTCGAAATTCAGCTATGATGGGCGTCCCCTAATTAAGGTGATACTTTTACCGCTTGGATAGTTGATATGTTTATTCCGACTATTAGATAAAGAGGACATGATCTTGATCAACCACATACATATCAAATTTCGGAGACTAATTCAATAAAATATCCATTTTATATTAAAACACATCTTATGTACTCTTCCAACTCTGAATACAAATAAATGATTAAAATAAATAAAAATAAAAACTCAGATTTATCTTATGATTTTCTAAAACATTGTGTTCTATTATTATATGAATAACTACCCAAAAATATCATTATTCTATTACAGTTATACATTATAACTGCCGTGAGATATATATAAAGTTCCATGACCTTCTCAAATTTAACTTTCTCAATCTATATTTTTTCTTCCTTTGTCCTTATCTCACCTTCTGTAAATGATATTGTAAATAAAAAAGAGTGTTAGGTATAGTAGACTACGTGTCTTGTGAACTGTTTAATATTTTATTTTTCTTTTTTTGTCCTTTGTTGTATTATTTTCTCTACCAAACAAATCCTTCAGATACACCGTCATATACCAACTTTCTATTATATTAGAAAACAAATAAATAAAAGGGAGTGGACAAAAAATAATAAGAAATAAAGTAAAACTCCTATTATGTCAACATGTATATATACTGACTTCATGAATGCCTTTCATTATTGGAAATCATTTTTCGAATTTCAACTTTAGTTAAAGATTAAATATTTTAATTATGGTAGATAAAAATGGTTTAAGGGTAGCAAAGCACAGCCCTTTGGATCGGGAAGAAAAGAGAATGGAAGGAAGCAAAGATGACATTCAATATTTTGTAAAAAAGAGAGTTTTTCACATCGTTAACGTGGGGGAATCTCCCTTGCTACACCAATGGTGGTGTGAAAAATAGTATAATCTACATGGTCAAGTTTGGAGGGAAAAAAAACAAAAAAATTATATATTTTTGTTATAGAAAAAAAAAAAAAAAAAACTTATATGAATGGGCAATAGTATACCTTCGTCAACTGCCTAGTGTAAGGATGTTAATCGGTTTGGTTTCGGTGTATATGATACGATTTGATTCGGTTCTCATTTATTTGGCTGAAACCAAAACCGCACCATTTACTAAACGGTTGCACTTTCTGAAACCGCAAAACCATTTAGTAAACAGTTGCGATTCCACGGTTTTTAAATGGTATCGATTTCACAGTTTTGATCACGGTTTATTCTATACAATTAGCAATCGATTTGTTAATTTATTCGCATCCTTACTAAAATTTACTTTTGTTGATAAATGCTTCAATCTTGTATCAAATTAAATGAGATATTGAACAAGCAAGGACTTAACTATATAACTACATAATATAAGTAAATTATTGAATAGACTATTGAACAACCTCTATGGTTCTTAATTCTTCCATAAATTAAACCATTATGTTTTGTCAAAACAATCAAATATTTAATTATTATACTGGTTAATCGGATCGATTTTGACAGTTTAAATGGTTTAGTTTTCACAGTGCCAATTCTGTTTGAAATCAACAGGTTAAACAGTTAAAATCGACCCATCTCATTTAACTAATTGATTTTAAACTTGAAACCATAACCGAGCCATTCACTAAATGGTTTCGGTTTCAAATTCACATCCTTAGTCTAGCGGAGTTGGTGAAAAACTTATGTATTAAAAAGGAGAAATCTTCTTTTAATATGTTTCACGGACCTTTATTAAGAAAAATATATAATAATAATAATAATAATGACCCCCTTTGATTTAATCTAAGGGGTTAGAGAAATCATTTCATTAGGAAAAAAAAAAGAGACACAAAAGAAGGCAGGCATGGAAGCCCCGCTCATGGACAAAAAACTTTCTTCAATAAAAATAAAAATCTTGAGCTATGAATTTTGTTAAACTTTTTAAATCCTAATGTACAATCTCCTAAATGCCAAGTCGATACCAAAAAATGAAACGAAGGAAAAGGTACTAAGATTTTTTTTTTTTTTTAAATGTATTTTCCATTCTTATTATGTGGATTGGCTATGTAGAGTTGGGAATTGGGACTGGTTTCTACTGCCCAAATTTTGTCTCTTAGAGTATTGTCTCTTCCTTACGAAAAAAAAAAAAAAAAAAGAGTATTGTCTACTCCTTTTCAATCAATCAAACCCTAAATTGTGAATAAAATGCACCTATAAACACTCATAGTTTATGGAAAGCCTTTCCTTAGAGGCTATTACCATAGTACGGTAGACCGTCACTTTCATACTTTCCCCATCTTTACAAAGATAAGTTTCCATTAATTCCTAAACCTTCATTGTACAATCTTTTTTTTCTTTTCTCTTTTTGGCTACTCATCCATTCTACTAGATTCAGGAGATACCTTTGAACTGAGGAAACTCTAGAAGTCTTGTTAATTTACCGGAAAAAAGAAAGTTGCCTCGTCATGTGGCCCCTGCCTTTGACATAGAGGTATGCCAAATTTCCACCCCACCTCATGTAGAATAAAAGATTACGTTAATGCCGATGCCGATAATCGTGCTTTTCATTGGCCCTCGTGCTAATGCAAGGCCATGCGACCTGAGAGTGATCTTTGGCCCCAATTTATAAAAAGTTGTGCTTTGTATAGGAGCTCTCCTTCTATCTATCTCTTTCTTTTACAAAAAGTAAAGAACATTTATATCTTTTCACATGAGGAGGTGAGAAGATAGACATAAAGAAGCGCTATCATAGGCCATGTTTCACAATAGCATTCCCAGATAGAAAACATTTTCCCCTAATTTATTATGGGGAGAAAAAAACCTTGTATGATGTTGTCTATGCCCTGAAACAGGAGAGCATGAAAAGACCGCATCACCCTCCCATCCCGTGAGCTAAAGATGCTCCTATGCACCCTCCCATTGGGCCCGTGCACTGGTGTTGCCTACATCAGACTGACAAGGTTTCTCTCTTTATTATGTTTCATCTACCTTGGAGAGTAAGTGGAGAGTAGAGAGCGGAGAGTATGGTTCTAAAAAAGAAACAAAACAAAACGATCAACATCAGATTGGAATTGGAATGGTATCGACCTTATCCGTTTCATGATTCTAACCTATTCAATCTTGATCCACATGTGTGGTCAAAACCTCTAAGGGTAAAATCATAATAATATATATATTTTTTTGTTTTAAACCATGCGAGGTAAATCTATCCAATCTAAAACGACATCAAAATGGTATTAACCTTGATCAATCCCATGTCTTAGAACTTTAGTGAAGAGTGGGGAATGGCAAGACTAATACCAATACAATAACTGATATGAGATTGGATTCTATGCACATACGTTCACCAGGACTACATGTGAACATCCAACATATGTCCCACTTTTTATAGCATTTATAAGGTGAAGAGAGAATATATATGAAAGCAAAACAGACTTGCCGTTGGATCCTCAAATGGGTGTGAAGAGGGGTATATATGAGAGCACGTGGGCGTCTTATCTCATCTGATGCTAATACCGATCTGGCCGATACCAAACCAGGAGAACCATGGGTCACCACAAGAGCTATCCGTGTGCTTTTCTTTTCTTTTTTTTTGGTAAAGGAGCTATCCGTGTGCTCACTACCAGATTAATGCACAGAGAGAGAGAGAGAGAGGGAGAGAGAGAGAGAGACCCCTGTTTGAACGACTTTGGAAGCTTTTGAAATTAACACTCTGGCAAAGAAAATCTATGACCTTTTGAAAGTAGAATTGATGAATCATCTCGACAACCCAAACTCATTTACTCTTTTTTTTTTTTTTTTCTGATTAATCAAACCCATTTACTCCCATCACAGTAGAAACAAACCCAATTACAGATTCATCATTGAGTGAATTATTAATATGGTTTCAGTTTTTAACGAGATAACTTCAGAAGGAGTTTAGTTTAGCTTCCATAAGAAACCATATGAACTGAACTTCTATGAATAGAGAGAGAAGCTTCAAAGTGTTTATTAATGGAAACTGAAAGCTTTGCTCAAGAAAATATCACAACCACACAATCTAATAAAAGTCTCTCTTTTTTAGAGAGAGAAAAGACTAAAACCAACTGACTAAGACAGCTTCTGACATATTTCCTCTTTCCTTGCTAAAACTGTACAGTCGATTTCAGTGAAGAGGGAACGGACAGAAAGAAAGAGAGAGAGAGAGAGAGAGAGAGAGAGGGAGGATTTTTTTCAAGTTTTTAGCCCTTCAAAGAAAAATTAAAGAGGACTAAAGATTAAACAGAGAAGATAAATACAGAGAAAGGATGAAGGACACACCATCAGGTTCCAACTAGTAATCCCAAAGTAAAGCTTCAAACCCACTTGTTACACTCTCCAGCACCGGAACATGATCGGAAAAGTAAACACAATCGTCAGGGCTAGGCAACCACGGCGGCGGATACGGCCACCCATCAACAGAGTCGAGTAAGAAATCATTTTGGCACTGGGGGGAGTTGTCTAAGCTCGTTCCTAGTCGAGGTAACTCCACAATCTCGCTCAATTCATCTGATGTCGACCCCAACGATGACGAAGACAATGATGAAGATGACGAGGAAGATGAAGTTGGAGCATCAAATTTGTCCATGGCAGCTGCTTTGGCTGCTGCAGCTTGAATATCACGAGGAGATAGACTTGCTGGCCTTGGTAACGATCCAGAGAGTTCTGGGAAATTGAGAATCGCTGAATTACCTTTGATGCTTAAGGCGGCGACGTCGTGGGCTCTGGCGGCCATTTCAGGTGTTGGGAATGTGCCAAGCCAGATCCTTGATTTCTTGCGAGGCTCTCTAATTTCAGATACCCATTTGCCCCAATTTCGCATTCGAACTCCTCTGTAAACAGGGTATTTGCTGTTGCTGCTGTTGTTGCTGTTGCTACTGCTGCTGCTGCTGCTGCAATCTCTTGTCCTTTTAGATTTCTTCTTCTCTTCTGTGTCTTGTAATTTGGTCAGTTTAGATGATGGGTCTAAGACTGGTTTGAGAAGAGATTGAGATGAACCAGGTGAAGGAGGAGAAGATGGAGATGATGTGAAAGAGTGGCCACTGCTCTCTGCTTCTGAGTTCAATGGTTCTGCCATTGCCAGAGGATTTCTTCTGAAATTGGGTAGGAACTTAAAAACCCACCAACCAATTGGTCTCAATTTCACAGTATTTATGAAGAATCGAAACTTCTTTCAACTATTTTCGCATTGTGAGTTAATATAGAAGACTTGCAGTTTCGAAACTAACATTGTCAATGCAGGAAAAAAGCCAGAAATCAAGGATCACCAGAGAAACAGAGGAAGAGAGAGTGAAAAGATAGAAGAAACAAATTTATTTGTCTTCTTTCTTCAGCTTGGACTGATTGGAGGTTTTGCTTTTGACTTTGAAGCAGAGAGGTGGAAGGGGAGAAGAGGAAGAGACCAATGAGAGCTAAACCATTAATTTGTAAAGGGTGAGAGCAGAGATCAACATGGAAGAAGAGAGGGAGAATGAGAAAGTGGGTAGAGAATGAGAGGGTTTTAAAAGTGGAGAGCAGAGGAGGACGAAGAGGAGGAAGAGGGAGAGGGGGATACGTGCACCTTCAAAGCGACCCTCAACCGACCCTGCCCTTTCCCATCATTTATCATAGACACAACTAGAGAGAGAGAGAGAGAGAGAGAGGGACCCAGTGCACAGATGGGTTACCCTGCGAGAGCTAATGGCATAAAGGAGGGGGTCCCTCTTCTCTTGTACCACGCAAACCCTCACTGAAAGATAGACAAGAGTTGCCAGTTTCACTCGCCAAAGTTTTCCTATTCATTCATAATTTCTTCATTGGCGTTGATGTGTAACTCTCATCAGAGTCTCATTCCAAACCCTCTTACCATTTTAGCCTTCTTTGTCTTCATTCACCCAAAATCACCATTAAAAAAACTTGGGTTTCTTTCCACTCAATCCCCTTCTTCTCTCACCTTGAATATCAGTCATTGCTGAAAATTTTACCTGCAAAAACTCATTTTGGACTTCTCTTTTTCTATATATTTTGAGATGTCAAAATTTTTTTTTTTTTTTTTTTTTTTTGGGGGGGGGGGGTTGTGGGGGTGGGATTTAAGTATAAAAAAAAGATATAGATTTGTCTCCATGCCTCCTTCACATGAGGTTGTATAGATTTTTTGTCCTATAGCCCACCTACTGGAGCAAGAAAACAGCTAAGAGATTTTCATCAGTGGGCCCTTTCTATCAAAATATAATAAAATTTTCATTTTTTTTAATCAATAATTTTCATAATTCTATATATGCACTAGATATTTTTTTATTTCTTAATTATTTCTCAAAAGTTTAGTAACTTGGGGAGGAGAATAAGAAATCTTTTTCCTCCTAAATTTTGATAGTGAAGTCATTATTTTGGAAGAAATGATTTCATATCTATTCAATTGGGGTCCCTTAATCCCCACATTAAGCTTTCCATCACTAGCTAATGGTCCAGTTTATGGTCCGATTAATAGTTGCATTGGGCCCAAGCCCCAAGTCCCAACCTTTGTCTTGAGAGAAAAGCCTCTCTCTCTCTCTCTCTCTCTCTCTCTCAATTATCATATTGAACATGACTTCAACCAACCAGAAAGGAAAAGAAGAACCTCACCACAAGAGAGAGAGAGAGAGAGAGAGAGATGATAAGGGATTGTGAAGGATTGAAGGGCTATGTCCCTAACCCAATAAACAGTTATAAACAGTGGTGTTCAGTGAAAATTCATGAACAGGAGGAGACCATTAGAAGATAAGACTGAGTGTTAATGAGAGAAATTATGAATTTGATGTTGCTAAAAAAGAATGTCAATGTCACAGAGCAATTTATGAGGGTCCCTAACTAGTCCCTACTCTACTTTGATACCTATAGATGGTGATCATTGTACTACAAGGGACACCTGCATTGTACATTATAATCTGTTGATGATAAAAGAGTTCAATCACAGAAATAAGTAGAGACAGAAACAAAAACAAAACTACAAGGGCATACAACAACTGGATTTACCCTACCTTTGTGTGTGACCCATATATCTAATCTGGATCCACTAAGGAACTCAGTTCAGGCTGTAAAGTTCTTCCATTAAAGGAGCTACTATCAGGAGTACTAAAACATGTACTATACTACATTTTTAGTTTTGATAATCACAAAATAGGTCCATATTGTAATGGATGATATCCTCAACCCCACAACACCCCCCCCCCCCACCTCTTCATCTAACAATCAAAACTTGCAAAGGAAGGCTTGAATTAATAGTGGAGACTAAGGTGTTGTACACTTGTACTCAGTGTCACATTTCCTAGAGAATACAGAAATGTCAATCTTTAGTTCTTTTATGCATGATAGGGGTCCTCAAATTCACTTATTATTTGATGAAGCCCACATCAATTATGAGATTGGTATTAGTCCAACAAACTGTCAATTCTTTGTATAGTAGACACATCTTGACTACCTAAATAATGTCTCATTAATCATTCATCCTCAACAAAATAAGCCCAAAAACCGCACGAATTCTATAAAACCGATACAAAATCTAACTCATTAGTAGTATGGACTATGGAGATTAGAAACTTAGGTTTGGTTCAACCAAGCTATGTTCGAAGTTCAATATGGTAAGAGTTAAGATTCCCCAACTAATTGTGTTTGTGTTGAATTCGTAAACCACGTCACCATCTTTATCATCATTAGTGGTTAAGAAATGTCATTAATGATCTAATCACCATCAATTCATCATTGAAAAAGTAGTAAAAAACAAAAGAAAATACATAGAGGTTAACCATGTTTTAAAAAAGAGATTAATGTAGGGCATAGAGAGAAGTGCTAAATTGGGCTGGACTAGATGTTGACATGTTTTCCTTAAGCACAAGCAAACCCAAAAGGGGAGAAAAAGCCCAATAAGTTTCTTATTAATGTAGAAAAAGATTTGGAGCAACCTTATAGCTGAGGGCTGAAGAACTATTAATGGAATTAGATAGCTCTAAATAGATATTGCCCTTCACAGTAAAGACAAAACAAAGTGTGGAAATACCCATCTCCATGTGGTATGAGGATTTGGTGTTACACAATTGAAGTGAAGCTTATTTCTTTCTCATCTTCAAGCAGTCATTGGTGTCCCTACTTCTACTACATTTGATAAGTTTGGCTTGCAGGTGTTTGATACATTGGGAATTGCAACATTAAACCTAGATTTCCTTGCAGGTATTTGGGTGAAAAAAAATGATGGATACTATAATAACCAAGGAATAAAGAACTTCATGGGCATTTAAAATCCTAGGTTGGTGGGTGGATTTTAAATTCCTCACACTTCAGTTGATAAAACTTGAAATATATATAATGGGAAAAGGAACAGGAATGCTATCCGCTTGCGTTCCAATGCTCAGACACAAATCCTGAAAATAGGGGGCATGCATTGGGCATCTTTTTACTATTCTTCTATTTTCAGGGGTTGTGTCTAAGAAAACGTTAGCATTCTTTCTCTCATATATAATTTAGTATCTAAAATCTTATTTTAATAATATTTTTTTTTTATTTTTTGGATGAATATGAATTTTAATTTTAATATCATGGTAGTTTTGATTATTTTAACCAAAAAAAATGTAAATAGTTTTCTAAGTCAAGTTTGTGAGTTTTGGCTAGGCCAAAAATATTTGTTTTAATACTTCAAAATTGTCATTTGGTAAAAAAATAAAATAAAATAAAATAAAATAAAACAAAATAAAATAAAATTTAAAACAATTCATATATATATAATGAAATCAATTTTTGTTAATTTAACTATAATTTTTAAATTATATCAATGGAAAATTTCATTAAAACTATCACAATGTCAGAAAAAAAAGTCATTTCAACAGCAAATTGAAATGACCATTTAAAAAGAAAAAAAATGACCTAATTTTCTGTTGGTGTACGATGCCTTGTATTTCGTCACAGTTCAACCCAGAGAGTACTGGTACACTGCCTCGACAGGCAGGACGGCGATCCCGCTAACCGGTAAACAGGCCATGGAGGTTGCAAGGGGGGCAGGAGGCCCCTTGCATAGCAGGGGATGTAGGGGGCACAACCCCCCCACTCAAATTTTTTATTTGAGGGTAATTGTGTACTTTTCGGATTAGAGTTTTTTTTATATATATTTGTAATGAGGGTTTCTTTCTCTGCAATGCATGCAATACTGAGAGGTGTGAGGACAAGCGATGTAACCCTATTCTCCATTGATAGTGAAGCAGGATCTCATCTCACCGGGGACGTAGGCAACCTTATCGAACCTCGTAAAATCCATGTGCATTGTTTGTTCTTGTTTTTCCATTATCTTCTGCATCGTTTTAGGGTTGCGTTTTTACTTTCCCTCAACCCAGAAGATGTAGGCCATTGACTATGAGGAAGAGAGATACTTTCAATATTGTCTAGTAGGAAAAATAACAATGACCCTAAATGAATGAATGAATCCTCCTCCACGGGTGTAGAAAAGTTTTACTTAATCAAAATTTATAACTAATCAATCTTATCACTTCTCTTTTACAAATATTGTGATGAAACTCCACTAGTCTTGTCGATATAAACACATCAATATACCAACAATATCTACTTTATTATGGGGTCTACTAGTCTTTTTCATAAGATTATTGAAATACCCTACACTTTGGGGTCTACTAGTCTTTTGTTGTTAATTTCCTTTTCCTTAATGGTTGTAATACGTGTCCCTCCCGTGTTTTGGGGTCTTAATACACATATCTACCCCTTCCCTTCCTCACCACCCCTTCCCCCCCCTAAAAAAAAAATACTACATTTATCGATACAATCAAAAAAGAATAATTCAGTGCACGAAGCTCTGGTACCTAAACCAAGTTTGAAGTGTATATTCCTTGAAAATGATCAATATGCCATTATCTCATTTATCGTGAGTCTTTATCAAAGGAAGAATGCCCATAAAGTTCTTAACTTCACATCAAAAGATGCCTTTAAATTGGGAGATGCCTTGCGCTTGTGCTCAGGTGTAAAGTCTCTAGTTCATTGGTGATCACACTTGAATTGCCCATTCCATTTGATGATTCGCTTGAATTGAGACTATTCTTAGCCAAGTTTAAACCGAGTGAACCAAGCTAAGACTGAATTTGTATGAGATTGTATTGGTATCAGCACAGACTGATCCAATTTTCTAATTCGAACTTTAAATCCATGACCAAATTCCTATCTTCATCAATAGTGGTAGCTTCACTAGGAGTCTCATTCTTCTTCCTATTATTGATGGCAATGAAGATTCCATTGCAACAAGAAAAATATGAAGCACAAGACATAATAAAATTATAGGAGAGGGGCTGCTACAATGTCAAAGTGCAGTTTCCCACTAATGAGTGGTAAAAAGATCGAATCATCTAGAAAATGGGTTCTAATGAGGAGAGAGAATGTGAAATCCACATGTGGAATGTAAGAGGGCATGCATACAGGAATATGCACATTGGTATCAGGTAATCTAGAACCCTCATAAAGTTTAGCTCATCTGATAATGACCCATACATAACCCATACATTACATAGACCTCTTTTTCGAAGAAAAAACTGAGTTTTAGTTTTCTTAACCCATGGAAAAAGGAAAATTTTCCTTACCACAGACGTTTAAACCCACCTGTTGAACTCAAAAATAAACTTTTGATCTTGAACGATAGGATATGGGAGTTAATGATCATAAATATAAAATCCGAAGAGAGGGTCACATTGCGAAGAGTGATTATTGTTTGTTGCGGGTGCAACGGTGTGACAAGAATTGGACGGCCAAGATAACATCGGCACATACCTCAATATCGTTCCAACCATCGGATGCTTACCACACCCACGGCAGAGGATGTTTTCACCATTGTGGGTGAAGGAAAACTTTTGCCTTAAATTTTGGTCCGAACTACAAAGGACTTACTAGCATTTCTTGTGTGAGATGAATGTCCTCTTAAGGTCCACCTCAAGCCTTGACCAAAGGCTCCACTCAACCAATAGAAAAGGAGATTTCCAGGCTGCCCTTGTTTGTTGAACAGGATTATAAATGATCAAGATACCATCAATTCATGGTTGTTAAAAGAGATTTGATTTTTGATTTGATGGTACAATTTGCTTATTAGGTAATAAATGTTTTTGATCTTGACATGTAACACTCAAAACAATTATATGGCACCCCTTTTTTTTTTTTCGGTTCAAGAACAACTTTGACAAGAAGATTAAAGGCCACGAGAAGGCACAATGGCCAACAACCAAAGGGAAAGAGCTACAAGATCAGATAATGCCCCGAATACTTGAGTCCATAACATCAATCTATCTTTAGTTTCGACATGACATTTACTAAATGATTGGCATCCAAGGAAAAGTAAAATTTCATGCAAACGTATCCACGGACTTATAGCCTTAATTGTTGGATACTTATTGCACCTCATTACTTATCGTAGAAAATTCAGACTCGTCCACATTCTGTTAATGAATAATATTCTCTCTTCCACCGCTCCCCCCTTCCCCCTTTCCCCTTTCCCCTTTCCCCTTTATCATCTATGGTGTCATATTCAGTGTCACATTTCCTGGAGAACATACAAATGTCACTCTTGTAGTTCTTATATGCATGATGGGTCCCTAAATCAATTATCAAATTGGTTTTAGCCCAATTAACTTTCGATTCATTGTATAATAGACACATCTTGACTACCTAAATCATGTCTCACTTGAATCATCCATGCCTTAATAAAACAAACCCAAAAATCCGCATGAATTCTATACAACCAATACAAAATCAAACTCATTAGTACTATGAGATTAATTAGAAATTTCGGTTTGGTTCAGTAAGGCTATTTTCCATTTCCAATATGTTAAGAATCAAGATTCCCAACTAATGGCGTTTATGTCGAATTCGTAAACATGTCACCATAAACCACGTCACCATCTTCATAATTGTTAGTGCTTCGAGACGTCATTAACGATCTAATCATAATCATTCATCATTAAAAGGCAGTGCAAAAAAAATTAATAATAATAATAATAATAAAGATTAACCCTGTTTAATAAAGAGATTGATGTAGGGAATAGAAAGAAGTGCTAAATTGGACTAGATGTTGACATTTTTTCCTTGGGCTGTGAGAAAAATCCCAATAAGTTCCTTATTAATGTAGAAAAAGATTTTGAGTAACCTTGTAGCTGAAGCCTTAAGAACTATTAATGGAATTAGATAGCTATAAATAAATATTGCCCTTCAAATTAAAGACAAAACAAAGTGTGGACAAGCCCATCTCCTTATCCTATAAGGATTTGGTGTTAAATTTCCAAAAACTGTCACATAATTGTTATTAACTAATATAATATGAACCTTTTAAAACTATTTTTATTAATTTAACTATAGTTTTTAAGTTAATTATATCAATGGAAAATTTAATCAAAATATCACAACATAAAAAATAAAAAATAAAAATAAAAAGGAAAAAAAAGATCATTATGAGAGAAAATTGAAATGCCCATATAAACAAATGGACTCAGTTTTCCTGAACCCAAGATGAAAGAGGATCTTTGACTGTGGATCATTATAGTTTTACAGTAGTGGGATATGCATCATTACGAGGAGGAGATGTTTTCAAGTTTTAACTTTGTCTAGTAGGGAAATAATAATGCCCAAGATGAATGGGTGAAGAAAAGTTTCTCCTAAACAAAAGTTATAACTATGCTTTCTTGTCACTTCTTCCATTAGTCTTATCAATATGCATATATTAATATACCAAATTTTTACTTTATTATGGGGTCTACTAGTCTTTTTCACAAGATCATTGAAATACCCTACACTTCGGGGTCTATTAGTCTTGTGCTTTTGATTCCCTTTTCCTTAATGGTTGTATTACACATTTTCCCCGTGTCTTAGGGTCTTAATGCATATATCTACTCAAAATAAATAAATAAATAAATAATGATTCAATTAAAATGTTACTTTTTTTTTTTTTCTTCTATCAAGACAATACTAAAACAGAACAATCTCGTGCATGAGGCTTCCACACCTAACCCAAGTTTGAATTGTACCATTCTTTAAAAAAAAATGTCGTTAGCTCATTTATTGTGAGGTCCTTATCAAAGAAAAATACCCATAAGGTTCATAACTTCACATTAGGAGATGCCCCTATGCTCAAGTGTAAAGTCTAGCTCGTTGGTACCAAACTTGAGTTGGAATCAGGGCTCTAGAATTTGGGAACGAATCGGCCAGGAGTTAGAATCAGCTGCGGCCGATCTAAGAAAATTTTACCGATTCTAAATCATTATGGCCAATTTTATCGATTAAAATCAATGGTGACTAATTCTGATGTTGATTCTGATCTCTTGAACCATGAATGAAACTCATAGATTTAAGAATCAAAATCGAATCGGTCATATCAACCCAGCTGAATTACCGATTCCATTTGATGATTCGCTTGAATCGGGACTATTCCCACCCAAGTTTGAAGCAAGTGAACCAAGTTAAGGCCGAGCTGGCATGAGATCGTATTGGGATCAGCAATGACAGATCCGATTCCTAAACAAACTTTAAATCCATGATTAATTCCTATCTTCATCACTAGTGGTAGCTTCACTATAAGTTTCTTAGCATATCATCCTTTTTTCTATTGTTGATGACAATGAAGGTTCGATTGCAACAAGAAAAATATGAAGCACGAGACATAATAAATTTATGGGAGAAGGACTGCTACGATGTCAGAGTATAGTTTTCCATAGTGAGAGGTAAAAAATCGAATCGTCCAATGAAGATTGGATTTTAATGAGAGAGAATGTGGACTTCACAAATGGGATGTGAGAGGGATGCGTAGGAATATGCTCACTGGTTTTATGGCAATCTTTTTTTTTTTTAAATCATAAAATGCAACAATTATAATATCAATAATAGAGAAACCAAGAACCCTCGGAAGGGTTTTTTTTTTTTTTTTCTAACAATGGGTATTCAAGTCTTCGGCTTGATTAGTTCCACGAGTCCATATTGACTCCACAACCTCATGACCTGGGTCATATCAAAGTTGAATGAGAATCATTCAACTTTTACCGAAAGTAATGAAAAGTACTAAACACACCATGTGAGTTTACCAAAGAAGGAGATGAGTTGAACTCAGAACTACATGCTTCTTGAGGCAAAGGTTCCTTGCCAACTCGGCTATCCCCTTAGGGTTGAACCCTCGTAAGATTTAGCTCATCTGATAATGACCCATACAAAGACCTCATATACGGAAGGAAATTAAAATTTGAACGGAATTTTTCACAACCTATGGCAAAAGGAAGAGTCTCTTCACCATAGACATCTAAACCCATATTTGTGACCATGAACTATAGAGTGTGAGAGTTAATGTTAAACTTAAAATCCAATCAGAGGATCACATTGTTGGTGAAGGTACCTCTATGTTCCACCTCCAACCTCAACCACTACTTGATTGTTAGACAGGATTATAGGGTTTTCCACTTTAAGAGACCAAGATACCATCAATTTATGGTTGTTAGAAGAGATTTGATCTTGATGCTACTATTATCTTATTAGCTTATAAATGGTTTCGATCTTGTCATTTAAAATTCAAATTATTATAAAGCATTTTTTTTTTTTTTTTCAAGAACAATAGCAACAGGAAGACCAAAGGGCACGAGAAGGCACAATGGCCAACAACAAAGGGAAAGCTACAAGATCAGGTAATGCCCCAAATACTTGAGTCAATAACACCAGCCCATCTTTAGCTTGGACGTGACATCTCTTAAATGATTGGCATCCAAGGAAAAAGTGAAAGTTCCATGCATTCATGGGTAGAGATCAAACTCTTCTTTCTAAGATGTATCTTCAAGGTGGCAGTGTTCATCAAATTTGGATTGTATTTGGAATGTATTTTAAGATTAGATTTTAGGTCAACAATGTATTTGAAGCAAGAAAATAGAAAATAATCGGATTTCAGAATGCGCTTTTGTTAAAATTTTAAATTCTTCAAAATATTAGTTTTTTTTTTTATAAAATTTTAATTAGAAGGTTATGTTTTTTCATAATAGCTGCACAAATGATCAATATGTATCAATGTATCATTATTGAAAGATATGTTTGAATAGTCAACAAATATATCTTGTGGAAAAGATATGATTCACGATTGGTCGTGTCTTTTCGAAACAATTCTTGGTGGTGTTTTTCCTCCTTTATTATAGAAAGAAGGTCTAGTTCATTTCTTTTACAATTTTTTTTTACAGAAAATCTAAAATAATGTTTTCTCTTGATCGCAGCTTACACTACTCATAATTTTGTTTATGTCCAATTGACTACTACTCTGAAGTGTCTCAACATGGGCCAGTAAGTGATTACAATGACTACTAATAAGCCTTTAGAGATGTTTTATCTTGAAGGTTATTTCACAAGAACTCGATTTGCACCAAAAGAAACATCTACATTCTTATGTCCAAGAACCTTTTCTCTTTGAGGCTAAAAAAATATTTGAATTTTGATTTCAAACAAAGTCCACCAGAAAATATCAGAAATGTGTTCACAACCTTGCTCATCACAGCCAATGATACTCATACTTATTGACCTGCCTTACATTAATTCCTTCGTTTTTAAAAAGGGTAGAAAGAAAAAAATATACTTCTCTTCAGAAGCTCTGCCGCCCAAGTGGAAAAGACCAGGACCAGCAAAAATCCCTCTTAGGGCCCGTTTGATTTGGTTTTTAAAATCGGTTTTTTTCCTTTTTCTGTGTTCAGAAACGAAAAAATATTCCAAAAACCATTTGATTTTTCTGTTTCGTTTCACTTGTTTTTGGAAACGAAAATAGAAATTTACGCCTATTTCTATGTCTAAAACAAGAACGGAGAAATATGTTAGACTTGTTTTTCTATTTCTAGAAACAAGTGGGAGCGACAAAAATTGTTAAAAACCCGATACGTCACTCGACCTACGTAAACCCTCAACCCATTGCTCAAACTTCTCACTATCCAAATGCGGTGATTCTAAACTGGTTGTGCAAAGCTCATTTCCATGAAACATACATGCAACTTCAACGTCATGCCTTCACTCGTGAATTGCATTCCTATAACATCATGCCTTCACTCATTTCCAAAAAACGTTTTTTAGTACAAAAATGGCAAAAACCGTTTTTGCTATTTCTAGACACAAAAAAGAGAAACAAAATCCAACGGGCCCTTAATATGAATTTTTTTTTTTGGTAGAACTAATATGAAACTTGTAAGATCTTATAAAAGGGAAATTTAATATATCACACCTACCATGCTACTTAGATATCTGGTCAAAGATTCTACATCACTTGTTTTTAAAAAGCCGGAAAATGTTGAACCATTCTGGCCTGATGGCCTGGGACGTCAGGCCCAACCAGCCAGTTAAGTACCATAAAATTGAGAGTTATAAATAAATAATAATAAACTACTATAAATTGATTGATGTGCGTCGTTTGACAAGTGGCATAATATAAGAGGGTTTCAATTAGGGATGAAAGTTTGGCCCCGAAAACCCGAATCTGCCCTAGTCCGCTTGAGCCAAAACAGGGCTTGGGTCAAGTTTTTTTTACCCTGAGGGCGAGTTACGGTTGAAAAACCCCAACTCTAGGTTAGGGTTGGGTCGAGCTAGGGTTGAGGCCTCAGTCTGGCCCAACCCGACCCAATCGGCCCGAAATTTAACTTTGAGTTTTTATATTAGAATTTAGGACTCCTATTTGTATTTCATTTTCTATAATTTTGTAGTGTATAAGATATGAATGGAAAAAACAGGTCAATCAAGGTTAATCCAACCATTGCAGAAGCCAAGGTCAACCCAACCCAGTCCAGCCCGAACCAACCTAGCCCTGAAAGGGTCAATTAGGGCAGGGTTGGGTTGATATGAACCCAGCATGGTTGTCTCTGAACATGAACTCGGCAGGATTGGGTTGTGTTTGGGTTAAATTTTGAGAACCTAGGGTTGGGTTTGGAAACCCAACCCAGCCCAGTCCTATTTTACCCCTAGTTTCAACTATAGATGGGGGCTTACGTCAAAGGTCCAACTGTTTGGTGAAATGGTTTGTCAAAAGCAGGGGATTATTGAAAACCATCTAGCCTAACCAATCCACATCAGATATGAACTGGTTACAGAGTTGTTTGATTCTTTATGTGAAGTGAGTAGCCTTTGAGAAGGAACTAGCTGTTGTAGTGACTTTGTTTATTTACCTAATGCTTCTCTTCCTCTCAAAATATTCTACCTAATCATAATCCAATATACGAAGCAATCAAAAAGTCAACTAACCTTAATGAAGTGGGCGTAACTTTCCTGTCTGCAACTTGAAATAGTAGCAGTTAGCAGTAGGGGGATATTGGCAACCAACCTCCATTTAAGTTTAAAACCTGAGAGAGTCAATGAGATTGGTTTTTTCCCTTTGTGGGCCATTCTTCTTTGGTAAAAGGGTTGTTGGACTTGAAATTTACTAGGCTTGGAGGAATGAATATGATTTTGTTTTGGTTTATGGGCTCATTGGCAAACTCAAAAGCTAAATTTGAACTATATGAAAATGGGCCTCAACTTCGCTGTATTTAAAAACTTGGAGTGTTTTCTATGGGAGAGCGCAGCTTTCACAGCACCCTTCAGAGTCTGTCTGGCTCCTTTGCTCATATAGGTCATTTCACATGGGGGAGGAGACAGATAAAGTATGACGAAGACTATGGTCCCCATTAGAGAACATTATCCCTTAAAAAATCTAATGCGTACAAAACTCTGTCTAATCACATGCACTGCAAGTGTAATCACAAGACAAAATTGACTCATCTAATTTTACTTTTTTTTTTTTAATCTAAACCGTTTCCCACTTGATGATGGGAGAATGTACAATAATGACTAGAATAATGGTATTCATACATGAACATAGATAAGATGTGTGCCAATATAAAAAATGGATACCTACGCTTAGACACAAGAAGGATAAAATAACCCCTTGAAATGAAAATCACACCCTTGTTGAATGCAATCTCATTGGACTCGACGTTAGTGCAAGGGCCACTTGACTTGGCAACCATCTCCTCCTTGGGATTGAATTAGATTATGAAATCTGACAAATGGCCAATCTAAATCACATCCTCTCTACTCAATGGTCAGAATAGACATATCATCTGACTTTTTGACATTTTGAAAAATTAAATGATCTTTGTGACTACAATAATTCACCTTATATTTAAACTAAAGTTTAGGAGAATAAAACTGTTTATTTTATTTTATTTTTTTATGGATGAGAGAGAATGAGAGGGGGTATGGGCAATTGGGCATGCTCCCTAATTTCGGACTGAGGAGATAGTGGTTCTGTTGCATGATGAGTACATGACACCATCATGCACTTCATTTCCCCCTCCTAAAACCCGTTTGCATCATCTTTATATTTCCAGAGATAGAAGCTTCTACATTTTTTTTTGACAACTCTACCCTTCATTTGTACCAAACCAAACGGGGACTACGACATAAAATTCAGGGGGTTTATGGGGTAAATGAAGAAATATTTTTAAAAAATAAAAAATAAAAATCTCAGTATTGGATTTGTTTAACTGGGGAATATATAAATGTGGTATACGCATCAACGTCTCCTTTCAAGTTTCCATTTTCAACAGAGTTGTCGAGGCTCTGTTTTGGGGAAATTCAAGAGTGAAGGAAATGTCGGGTAGTTTCGGCGTCAATGGTGGCGGTATGGATGATGTGTATCGGCCACTCCCTTCCGTCTACCTGGGTTTCTTATCAATCTGGTTCCTTTCGGCATTCTCTTGGACATTTAATACTTGGAACAACCGCCATTATCAGGTTCAAAATTTGAATTTGAAATTGTAGATATGATTGGAAAGATCCAATTTTTTTGTTTCATTTTATGAATTCTGGGTTTGATTTTTTTTATTTTTAATGTATTAGCGCAGTCTAATAACCATCTGCAGTGGACGCTCGCCTCTGTTCCATTGATTAAAGTTCTGCAGCTTACACTTTCCTTTCTCTTTTGGTAAGTAGATTGATGGACTTGTGTACATTGAAAGTTACTGGCTAAAAAAGTTATAAATTTTGTTTATGTTCACCCTGATTTCTTCATTTGTTTTGGATGAAAAACTGTTCTTTTGGGTAGTTTAGATCACGAAGGTTTTGCATGCTCGGGGAGTTTTTTTGTTTGTGGGGTCTCTCTCTCTCTCTCTCCCATGTGAGATCAGCTCTTCTGCCAGGCGGCAGGTAGCCCTTTCCTATAGGCTTCATTTTGGCACCAGATTGCCCCTTTTGCATGAGGATTGGGAATGAGGATCCAGCTACTCTGATACCACTGATACAAACTTGGAAGAACTCGAACCCATAAGTCGACTTATAAGAAGAGGGAACCAAGACCAAATCAATCCAAATCAAATCTCTTTAGAAACTGATGTTGGATCAACTCCCATATGATCGATATAGGATCATAACAAATACTCCCTCAAGAGAGTGTAAATACCCAATCTTATACTTCCTTTTTTTAATTATATTATTAGTCATTATTCCTGCCACACCAAAGGCCAATAAGAATGCCATTTGGGTTTGGTAGGAATAATAAAGAAATAATGCTCTTGATTGAGCGCAATCTCCGAAGATGGAATTCCAACTCTAGATCCTTTGACATGATTTTAAAAGCCATCCCTTTGATATTAGTTTCAAAATCTATGTTTTCTCCTGAAAACCTGTTAGGGACTCCCCAAAGAACAGGCTCATTGTTGTCTCCTGGGGTCTCTCTAGTATCTCGTGATCCCCTCGCTCCTAAGTGGTTGTAGCATTTCTTTCTTCTTGCTGTCCTCTTGGCTTTATGTATTTTTGTTTTCTTTTACTGTGGGGGCTGTATATTCCTTCCTTTGTTTTAATGCATTTTTTATTCACCAATAAAAAAAAATAATGCTCTGAACATGATTGATTTTCTCAGTTTGCTTACTTGCCTCTGTTTAGGAAAAGCTGAAATGTTTGAAATTACTCATCATTGGTTGCATTTCCATTTCTTCTTCTCTTCTTCAATTTCCATAACAGTGCTCTTGCAGGTATTCCTGCTATAATTTTCAGACTTGCTCCCTGTGGATGTCATTTGGGGTGTACGTAACAGGAGCACTCTTTCAGACGGTTTCTTTTGTGTCCTTTTTGCTCATTTCTCATGGTTACTGTATCATGTGTGAGCGTCTTTCAGTACCTGAGCGCCGTACTACTGCTGCACTTGGGTGTGTTTGCTATTTGACTCTAGTTGGTTACAGAGCTTCTGTACCTTACTTCACAGTGAGTCTCTTGCTTTCCTTCATAATGATCTTATATCTGCAAGTTGATACTCAGTAAAGTAGATTCCCGGGTGAACATATACATTTATTTTCATCTTTAACTGTTAACCTCTAGAGACTGTTAATACGCACTTTGTTGTTCAATTGGTGGCATTAGCAATCCCTGTGATCTTCTTTTCTGACTTTTAATATGATCTAATAATTCCTTTTACCTGTTATCCAGGTCCTTTTGATACTTAATTACTTCATATCTTTCTATGTTATCTTCCACCACATATCTCAGAATCTCCTGGTTTTGCGCGAACAATTAAGCTCTATAGAGGATGAAGACATACATACAATGCATAATGCTGTATATACAAAATACACTATGTTCAAGTATGTCTACAGATCTGATGTTGATTTAAATTATTTGATTAAGATTTTGACATTATTTTGGTGTTTTGTTTTTCAACTATCCAGGAAATTTCAAAGTGCAATGCAGATAGTAGCCATGGCAGAAACCGTGGTATGACATCTTCTTCCCTCGATCCCAATGGTATTTTTCAATGTACGAAATATGGGAAACTGTTATTTGAAACACTTGATGCATCTTGATACCAGATATACATAAATATGGATGATACCTCAGATAATTACTGGCTCCGTGTTTTAGTTCGGGAGTGGTCACAGCTCTGCATCTTCTTGTATATTGGGTATGTTCTACCAACTTGTACAAGTCATTGCTTATGCATTTCCTCTCTTTAAAAGAGAACTCAATATTCATATGGTGACCTATTTTCAACATGAGTCATGAAAACATTCTTACTTATTACAACATTTTTCCTTGTGTTATATCCTATGTCATTGATTTCTTTACATTTCAGGTGGACTTTCAGGTCACAAGAATTCTCATCCAATTTCTCAGTTGTGCCCAATCTAAAGTTTAAGGGGGAGAACATGATGCCTCCCATCTACAGCATAGTAAGACTCCTTTCCCTCAAATCTAAAGACTTTTAAGAACTTTGCTTCTTAGGTCTTCTTGGGCTCTCCATCACCCTAATGAAATCATAGAATAGTCTTAGGATCTCATGACTAGAAATTGTTGGTGTACAATGTCTTGTATTCCATCACAATTTAATCTAGGGAGTACTAGCACAGCCTCCTGCTCGAATTTTTTATTTGAGTGCAGTTTTTGTACTTTCCGGATTATGGTTTTTCGCTATATATTTGTAGCGAGTGTTTCTTTCTCTATAATGCAAGCAATACTGAGAGGTGTGAGGACGAGCGTTGTAACCCTATTCTCCATTGATAGTGAAGCAGGATCTCATCTCACTGAGGACGTAAGCAATCTTGTCGAACCTCGTAAATCTGTGTGCATTGCTTGTTCTTGTTTTTCCATTATTTTCTGCATCATTTTAGGGTTGCTTTTCTACAGAAATGTCTCATGATCAGAAGATAAGACATACCTACCATCAGGTAGGCCCCATATAGAACTCCAATAAGACATGCAAGGTAGGCTGAATGCCCAGAAGTACAAAACTAACCCCAAATAAGAAGAGATAACTGACACACACTAGACAAGGTAAAAGACTAAAATGTCAAAACCATTTCTCTACTAATGCCAAACTTTATTACAGGAAATGGATGCTGCAGCTTTCAGAAATTTCAGCTCTCATGAATGGCACATAGGGGTGGTAAGTGAAATCTTTTCAACACAGACACTATTTGGCAGCTAGGTAACAAAGACAATGATAAAGATGTTGGTGTCCAAAATGGACACCAGGTATCATACACAGTACATATTGTAAGAAGTATTTTTATTTGGAATTAAGTAGACAATTGAAGTGCCAATCTTGCTCTTGCTCTTGCTCTTTCACATCAATGCTAAGAGTTGATACGCAAAAAGTTTTGAATACCAATATGTCCTTTATAATATAGCTTGGCAGTTGGTATTAGTACTGAAAGTTAAAAATGAACTGTTGCAGCAAACTTCCTCTCCTCCAAATGCAGAAAGGTCTGCAGATTCGTTTCTAGTCATAGTTCAGCATCCTCATGCTCATAAAGCAACCACTGGAAGCAAAATAAACCACACCTAGCTGCTACTGTGCCACAACTACAATCACGGCACCAAAGATTTGGATCAGGGTTCGTTTTCATGAAATAGCAATATGGTAAAACAATTAAGGACCTGAATTGATTGATACCTTTTGCTTCTACGACTACTATCGGTGTCGAGTAGGGGCTTTGACTGCAAATATCTCATGAAGGCAGAAGGACAAGTCTAAAACTTCTTTATCCTTTATACAAGTTATTTTCTGTTGCAGCCACCTGAAAGCAAGGTCTGCACACTTGAGAGTCTTTAACTTTACCCTTTTGTGCTAGAATATTGAGCTCATTCACTCCCTCCCACCAGTTAAAATGTATATTATTGTATCATCTTTCTGATTATGGGAGCATAAAGTTATTTGAAATTGCAATTTATGAACTTAATGTTCAACAGAATCTTGTATACTGTTTAAAGTCACTAAATAGGTGGGTCTGCCTGTGAATGCAGCATAGCAAAAGATTAATTTCCTGCAAGATTGTAAGCTTTCTATCTACATTAAAAGTTTGCCACAATTTGGAACTAAATATGAAAATGGGAGAAAGATCTCACAATGTATGAGAAGAAGTATCCAATTGGTCCAATTTCTGGGGCATGCCCCCAAAAATCGGGAAAAAATAGATATAGCAGAGACCGGAGGGTTTATATTTAAGTTCTATCCTACCTTCTGTGACTCATTGAGGATGATGAATCCCAGGTCTGTCATGTATACTAATTGTTGAATTAGGCTTGCACCTTAAAAAGAATGTTCAAAAAAAATCTCATTAAGGAAGAGAGGGAAGAAAGCTACTCAAAACATCATTATGTTATGAGTCCACAAGGCTTGCAATATGGTACCTTACAAAGGCACAGAATTACCTTTATTGAAGTAGTAGAGAGCATTGATCCATGCAAGGATGAACTCTTGCCCCAGAGGGAACTGTTCAAAAGGATCTGAACTCATCACAGGAACGGCATTAACCATTTATAGAGACAGAGAGGAATGATAATGAGTAAGAAGGCTGGGAGGGAAATCAGAGCTGCACCAAGATTTTCTTTTTACCTGCATTCTTAGCCACTTCTATGGACTGACTTTGGAAGCAGACCCTTTCTCGGCTAGCTATTTTCGGTATTTGAAAAACATGGCTTAAGGATAAGGTATTGTATTTTGAAACACTATCCTTTCAATGTTGGTAGGTCGGCACTCAACTAAAGGGAAGGCTATTTTACATGTATGTCCCATCTCCACACAATACGTATATTTCTAGTTACAAGAATCTCATAAATCTGTCTGAAGCTTTTATAATATATTATCCATGTATAAGTCCATGTCTCACACCCACTCATGATTGTTAAATGTCAATGTTAAAGGCTGCTAATACCATGATGATCCCTTTCTTGGGGGAGTTGTATATAGTGCAGGTCAATTAGAGACTCTTGGACAAGCAATGGTAACTTGTTGGATTTGGCCAATCTATTAGTTTCAGTTATTTGTATGGTAATATTTGCAGTCACTCTCCTGCATGTTCAGCAAATTGCAGCAGAAACTACAATAATCTCTCATAAACTGTCTTTTCCAATAGACTTTTATATGCAGTTCTCCAAAGATCCATAAGAATCACATCTTAGTGTCATAAACTATGAAAAAAGATGCTTCAGGTGAAGAAGAATCCAAATTTCATCTGCTTATATATATTTATATTTATTTCCCCTTAGAAGGTACAATGAATGTCTGGATCTACCATTTTGTAGATGGATGTCTAAAAAGGATTGCCTTTTGGCAGTTCATCTGTTCAAGTTGTATGTTGAATCTAAACCAATTTTTTCTGCTAGTCTAGAAAAAAAAAATTAGCCTTACATTGCTAGAAACCAAGGATAAGTCTTAAATTTGGTTTTCTCATCCCTTTGCTTTCTTATACTTCACAATGAAGTCGTCGTCATCATTTCTCTCGGTCATTATTCTTTTCTTGACTTTTAAGTCACTGCTCTTTGAGGCCTGCTGCTGCTTTTGCGAGCTTTCTTGTTTATTCAGTTGCGGAGGCTTAACGGGAGTTCCCGTCATTATTTGTTGTTGCCTCTTTTTCTTTCTCTCATAGGCTTTTTTCGATCTTTCAGGAGACAGCAAGCCATGTTCCATCATCCTGTAGAGAGAAGTTGGTTATCCTTCTGTCATTAAACCACAGAACAGTCAAACACTAATTAACACAATGTGCAGTGGATTGCCTCATCTTTACCTTAATCAATAGCAATGTTTGACAGCCCTATTGCATGTACATATTTACTTTAATACTTGCACAAATGTTTTCAGCAGACACTAGGTGACAATAATTCCCTCCTACTGAATATGAATAGATTGATTGAGAGCTAGCACAGAAAAATGACCTTGACATAAACTAACGAGGACATTGTGAAAAAGGAACATCACAATGTTGAATAGTAGTTTGAATGGAAAACACAACCCTATTGGGCTCCTAGAGAGGTGAAGTTGTGTTTTTTCAGATAAAAGTGACATGTCTCTTTCTACAAGATGTCAAAAACAAATCTCCTGAGAGCTGTGAGGTATATTCTTATGCTCTTTGCAATAGAACGATAGGTACTCCTCATACATTTATGGGGGAAAAAAAAAAGATTTTTATCTTATATTTTACTTGATCCATGGAATGAAAAAGAAAAAGAAAAAGGAAAAGGAAAAACTAGTAGGAGGATGGGAATCCAGCCTCACTGATCTATCCCCACCATCAAGAGCTGAATTTATTTATGGTTCTCCCCTTGATGGCACTTTGTGGGTATAGGATATTGGCCAGTATTTTTCTACTAAAGGAGCATCAAAATGCCCAATTGGTGAGTCGCAATACCTGGTAAGACATCCACTGTCATCATGAAACATGAAGCAACTAAACATAAATTGAAAGATGGGAGGGGGTAAAAGGAAAAAAGAAGGCTGGTTTCTTTCCACCAGCCTTTACATGATCATGCGAAGAACAGTATTTCCAAGCTCAAATATTTAGTTCACTCAAATAAGGCAGCATTCATGGAAGAGTGTCACCATATTTAGCAGTTGATCCAGAGACAAAAATGACCACATGATCCAGAGGTAAACTGCTCAATGGCAACGAAGTTCACATTAACTAAAGTTGGGAAGGTCATGTCTTGAACTTTTTAACCTATCAAAAAAAAAAAAAAATTGGGAAGGGCCCAAAAAATAATGATCACATGCAGAGCAGTTCCAATATGAAATGACTGAGGCAGTCAGCCCTTCACTAACTGCCTTTTGTTTGTCTTAACTAAATTTTGTTACAGAAGTTGGTGCAATTGTTGAATCAGTCGGTCAGTCCATGGTAATTAACCATATAAATCCATTGGTCTCTCCATTGGGATATAATTAATGAGTCTGAACCATCTTTCAAAAGGCACCACGGCTTCTTGGTCTTTTCTCTCTCCTCTTTCTCGCAACTTTTTTTTTTTATTCGAGGGGGTGTTTGAGATTCTACTTGTTTTGTCAGCCCTAAAAGCACTAGTAACTCCAACAGAGCAGGGCCCAAGGAAGACTATTATTTTGCTCAACTAGGAATCTTTCTATATTAAGAGGCCCTGGTGGCTGTCCTGTATTCTGAAAGAAGTTTGTATTGTGTCATTTCCAATGAATATCCCAATCCCTTGTATCCCTAGATGAGCCAACCAATTGACCAAATTCTTGTTTATTATTAAAAGAAAAAAGGGCAAACCCGGTGCACAAGGCTTCCGCATGTGCGAGGTTTGAGAGGGGCGAGAACTACATAGTCTTACCCCGAGAATGTTGAGAGACTATTTTGACCGTTTAACCACCAGGTCACAACATTTGTACCTTACCGTTGAACAAGTGCGCCCCTTTATTATCTTCCCCTCAAATATAGTACTGGTGCTTTTGTTGGACTTTTAGCATTCTTTGCTTAGCCTGGCAACTTATAGAAAAACAATAGAATGCATCCTTTTCCTTTTTCCATCATTAAATGACAGTTGAAATCCTCTTTAGAAATCTTTTACCAAGCAAGTCTACTTCAAATCTGTTATTAATGCAAATAAGTTCCTTGTGTCCAAGGAGGAAATAAATGAGCTACCCTCCATCTATGAAAATTTTGGGAAAACCCTAAACATTGCTATATGGTTTCCAATCTAGACATAGTCTGACAGTGACAAGTGTTGTGAAACAAGTGATAACTGATAAGCCTACCTACACTGTGCTACAGACTTAAGCTATTGAAAGATATCATCAGTTATGTAGAAGATATGATTCATAAGAGAGAAAGGTTATATAGAAGCTACGGCCTTTGGTAGACCCAGAAAGGAGAAACAGGATTCTGATAGAGTAGCCCAGGTAGTTGTCATAAGACTTGAAACGATAATGAGCGTATTTACTAGTCACAGAGAAAGACAAGAGTTTGAAGACCTTTATATCATATGCTTTGTAATTGTTACACAAATCGAATATAGACAGAATTAACACATTTAAGTTAAAGCACGATGACGGTTGGATTTTCAATATATTGGAAATGATAACTCTGTCTATCAAGAGAAAGGATGGGATATCTCCTCATTAATGACATTGTTCTAATTTTTAAATGGAGATATTTTGAACCTACAAGTAAACTAGAAATGCTCAAAAGAAAAATAAGTAGCTTTATCTATGATAAACCTTTTTTTTTTTCCCCTTTTCTTGGTTGATCTTGATAATTCTTTGCTGTTCTCATACAAATCCAACATCTAGTCCATGTTAAATCCTAGTTTTCAAGATCCTTTGTCAAGCCCAGTGCAGTCATTTTAATACCCAATGCCAAAGCCTGGGCTAGCTTAAATCAGACTCGGTACCATTGCATCATTTGCAAGTCTTACAGTTACGGATTGACCAGTCCCTGCAGGATTGGATATCTCATGGCAAAGGCTGTGATCCCTGATGTGTCACCTTAGGTTGCAATCCCCGAGTAAAGATTACCACTTATGGGTCTCCTGCTTGCAGAATTGCTGCATGGTTTATATTGAAGACAACAGTGCATGCATTGACTTTGAGCAGAAGAATGTGAAACCAGAACATCTGGGGCAGATAGCCGTCATTCTTCTCATGAGTTTCTGAACCAGACTAACAGAGTCTTGTCTTGGCTATTCTCAGGACCAGCAATGTTTGATATTGCAAGGGTCCAGCACTGGAGCTGTAAAAGTTGACCATGATGCTGCTTGCAACACAACAGGTAGAGCTAGTTGGGGGGGGGGGGTTGTTTTCAGTAATTCTATGGGTCAATGTAATCAGTACATTGGCTATGTACTCTTCTCTTTCAGTTTGTCAAGGAGGCATTTGCAATGCACCAAGGTATGTAACCGATGGTATCAAATACCTTGAATTAGAGCCTGATCACTGATGCACCATCATTTTTAACAGTGCTGTTACAGGCAGTTCAAGATAGATTTTAAGGGAATGGCCTGCTCAAAATCATAGGATTCCAGAGGCATTCTCAGTTGACTTCGCAAGTGGTCAATTATATTTTTGGTTCCAAGTACAATATGGGTTCTGGTTGATTATCCTCCCAAAACTGTCGGAGAAAACATTCAGGAGAAGCAGCCCATAAGTAGATGGATTGATAGATGTGGTGCCTCACCTTAATCTATCTTGACACAATTATTAAAATGAATCAATAAGTGATGGAAGTGCAAACAAAACTGAAGAAAGGAAGGAAATTAAAAGACGGTGTGGCTAAAGACAGAATGCGATATCCAAGGCAAATCCTTCTTGAATTTTGACAATGACATAATGGCTGAATTTTCTGAAGAAGGTGCAGTACATCTTCAAGTGATTGGTAAGATATTAAGAAGTTGGATGGGAAATTTGATATTGAAAATGAATAAATGTATTAACCAAGAAAAAGAGCCCAATTCAATGTCAGTTTTCAACGCATCTAAATTGTTCCTGAACCATTAACCAGCATGATTTCATGGTACAATCTGCTGCGGTGGTATCAGTGTCCACGGAAGAGGTAATATAGATAAACGAAAATCTTCCAGAAATATAGCTAAGCTATATACTTATATGTCCATGAACACACCAGAGTGAGACTCAACTCCAGACTTGTACAAGATTAAGATAGATTGGTTGATAAAATTCCAGTTGAAATAAAAATTAAGGCAAATGTTAATTAGAAGTACAAAGAAACGCACCAGAATTCAGCCATTTCACTTGAAGGTATCTGTTTCGACAAGGACTCATAGAATATCCTGAGGGGTTCCCTCTGCAAAAGCAAGAAAAAAATAAAGAGGATAAACAAAAGGGCAGTTAGATAATGGAAAAAACATGATATGGAGAAGATCAAGAGAGCAGAAATTCGGATCTAAAGAACCTCTTCAGGAGGATCATATCTCTGGCCGGCTAAAGTGTAAACTTTTTTCACTTTCGCTTTAACAGTTGTTGTGGTCTTGGTAACTGATTTCGATGAATTCGATGTTGATTTCCCCTTCACCTTCAATCGAGAAAAAACAAATAAATTCACAAAATCACTCCAATTCAAAGAAACGAATGTATACGGAAAACATCTCAATACTCAGAACCCACTATCAGATCAGAAAGACACAAGAATCCCATTTTACACAACTCATAATCGGAAGTAATACAAAACCAAATCGATCAATCCAGGAAAAATTATAAGAGGAAGAAAGAAGAAGGTACCTCTGGTTTTCTAGCAGTGAAGGAAGATTTATTCTTAGAATCAACCATTTGTTTGCTTGAGATCTCAATCTTTTTCTTGTTAATTGATTGAATCGCCTTGCCCTTGGAAGATCCATCTTGGTTGGCTTTCACTTTCGCATTAAATTTGATTCCTGATGCAGCCATTATTTACGATCCTATCAATCTGATAAATCCGTTATCCTTTCTCCCGATTTAGAATTAGATCCTTAAATCTTGCCATTGAGGATCATCAGCTCTCTCTCTCTCAAATCTGTATACGTTTAAGTTCAGACAAATGTCATAAACTTATTTTGACGTGTCAACTCAGAGTCAGAAAACAACGTTCAGTTCGTTCAGCTCGGATTCTCTCTCTCTCTCTCTCTCTCTCTCTCTCTTAACTGGCTTGTTTGCCCCTCTGCTTGTAAGGTGGACTTGAGGATGGAGGGTAAAGGGGATGCTCTCTTATCCACGTCAACCGGTCGGGTCGGCTCACCACTTATGACCTAACTGTTTTCACTTACTTTCATGAATAACATGTCCGTCGGGCACGTGTTACTTTAGTGCTTCGAGAATTGGGTAAAAAAAATGAACAACTTACTTGATTGGATTAAGGTTTTGCTGTGGGTGAAGAGAATCTACTCGGATCGGATAGGTCATTATCGGCTGGGTTGAAACGATGATTGATCTTTGATCTTGATTTTTCTGATCTCGATATACATATATGGTTCAAACGTATAATTGTAATAAAAATTGATTTTTTTCTAAATTAAAAAAAA
>NC_056558.1:35319456-35361952 GCF_013358625.1 Macadamia integrifolia | reverse complement strand
AGAGGTAAACTGCTCAATGGCAACGAAGTTCACATTAACTAAAGTTGGGAAGGTCATGTCTTGAACTTTTTAACCTATCAAAAAAAAAAAAAAAAAAAAAAAAAAAAAAAAAGAGAGAGATGAATCTAACCGAGATCGATATCAAAATGGTATTCACCTTGATCGGTCCCATGACCCTTTCTAAGTTTTAGAACTTGATTACAATCTCATTTGGCCACCAAAGAAATAACACCTTGAAGGATATTTTTATAATACAAAAACTTAGAAAGATATATGTGAATCAAAAGGGAAGGTAAAAGATTTTATATCTTTGATTGCCAGCACAGGCTGCAACCCTTATAGCACCTAAATTTTTTCCCTTTTATTGTATGAAGTCCAAAACGTCTTGAAGTCTATTCAACCATATGAATCCATGGATTAAGGGATTCTCTCTTCACCCCCAAAATAAAAATAAATAAATAAATAAATAAATAAATAAATAAAAACGCAAAACAATCGAGAGTTCGAGACACCTCAGGTCCCATGCTTTTCATGGATCTTGAGCCTTTGTGGTCCATGTGGGTTGTGCCATTGTAGGGTCTTACTTGAGCCAGAGGTTTGCCTTAGTCCACTTGAAGGATGTGAGCTGGCGTTCTTCATTACCACAAAAGAATATAGGAATAATTGTAGCCAAAAAGCATTTGTAGAATTATGTAATGGAAGGTTGGGATTCGACCCCCGCCATGGGACCCACAATCGAATGGCTTGTAGGAAATAGATCGTGACCTTGCAAGACTTTATGTGGCCGTGCTTGGACGATTATGATTTTCCCCCATCACATCATCTTCATAGTTCTCGCAATTTGCTCTAATGGAATAGGAATTGATGGTCCCACTCCTTAATTGGAACTGTTCAAATTATTCCACTGATTCCTAAGCTCTTCCACTACTCTACAGAAAATACCATATGGACTTATTGCTTTACATTTTTTCATCTTCTTTAAAAGAATACTTGATAGGCTTGTCACACTCTAATATGATCCAGAGAGACTTGTCTTAATACTTTGGGTGCCACTAAGGATTGTATTTGCAAAGGCTTGTCCAGTAGACCTGCAATGAAGCCAAGGCAGATCAAAATATTTGGTCTAATGATGTGTGTCATTACCTGTTTTGATAATGAGTTAGGATAACCTAGAATGTGCATTCCAGGGATAATCCTCACATGCCACCTTCAAGCACAAAGGAAAAGAATCAAAGCCTTGAATGGATGAGAATGCTTCTCTCCACTTTGAATATTTGACATGCAAATTGCAAAGCCATCAATGTGATGCATAGTCGATTGGATATGCCAAGCAGGTAGTAGCAAAAGCAAGCTCTAGCTGAGAGATAACTAATTTGCAAAATTCAATCGTGAAATTCACCAAGATAACCTAAAAATAGGGCATATCCAATGCATGAGACTCCCACCAAAGCAGGGTCTAGGAAGGGTCATCATAAGTAGCCTAAAAATAGTAATTGTCAACTTGTAGCCATCCGATAAAATTGGACTTGTACCATAGTAATTTTAAATTCAATACAAGATACTGTTTAGGGAAAATGTTCCCAACATGTTCATAACAAACAAATCCTGATATTTATCTGACAACTAGAAATTTCCTGACATTAAGAATTGAAACAGCACCCAATGAATTATAAATAATATGAATCCACACCAATATAATGGAACATAGTTTTGGTGCATTGGTATTAGAAGCTTCTTGGGCATGAAAAAAATCATTCTTTGATTGTTTGATTCAACTGTTCAACTAAACAAGCTAGAGTTGTGCTGTGCGAGGCATCTGCATGATTCTGACTGTTCTTCACCTTTCAAGCAATTTCTTCTCTCAAATGTCATGATTTTTGGTGTATGCCCCAATACAAACCAACACTAGTCTTGTGGATGGAATAGTTTCAGTTGATGCTGAGAGGCCTTACAATTTCTGTGTGGCGATTAAATTGCCACCCTTCATTAGTATTGTCCTGAACAAGGTAATCATATAAGAACCCACATCAGAAAAAGAGACATGGAGACCAGAAGGAAAACAATAATTTGAAAATGCAGCACTATATTTGACTTTGTATGTTTCACCACATACTATAGAAATCATTGGGTTGAGTTCTATTCAAGGAGGAAATGTTAGCTAAGGGATTTTTTTTTAGGACGACAGAAAGACTAATGGTTCTATACTAAACTACATCAAACCAGCTACAACTTTCCGGTAGATCACATGGAGTGGCCAATCAGACCACCTATCATGTCTACCAAACAGTTGCATCAAACCTTTAATTGTTTCTCATTCTCCTCTAGTACCTTACTTAGTTGTTCGGATACCTTCATGGTCTTGCTTCACTTGCCAATCTCCACAAGCAGAGTCAATAAAGCCTCACACACCTCGCGAGCATCAGGCTCATAAGGATCCTTCTTCTGTGAAGAGTAAACCATCCAGGCATGGTTGAGCTTCCTCTCGGGTCGGACAACAACAGATCCTGGAACTTCAGCATCAGAGCGGGTTACTAACCCATCACTCTTCTCTCCATACCGAAGTTGTAAGTGCAGGGCAGACACAGCCATGGCAGCAGCAAGAGGGATTAACACAGGCACCTTATGGCTCATGGGTACACAATTAGACTCCTCACCACCAAAGCTAGCAAAGGGAAACCATGGAAGCTCAGCATGGCCTATGTGAGACATCATGGCAAGAACCCCTGGGGCCACACTAGCCTCGGAGTGGAAGGAGACAAGAGGGACTTGTTCTGGTAGCTTGTGCTTCATGATGAATTCTTTCCGCTTCTCGTATGTGAGATCCTCTAAGGCCCGAATATCACCCTACAATGGAAGTCGCCATTTTCATGACAAAACATTTACTGCAGTGCTTGCCTCATTCAGATGTTCATGAAACTTTTATGAATTCAAAAGAAGATTTTGGTTCCATTACCCTAAAAAAATGGCACAGTTGCCGCATTGCAATATAGAAAGGATTATATAGAGGGAGGGTCAAGGTCAAACTAAGCCAGGTGTGGTGACAGCTCCAAGGGCATCTACACAAGTTGCCCAAGGAACTGAAAAATGGTGAACTTCCTAGAAATACAAAGAGTTGACCAAGTTGACATGTGTCGCATAAATCATGCTGTTTTGGGGCTCATCAAATTATACACCAAAACTTTATTAGATTCAATGCATAGTTATAATAAGAATACCAAGCAAGTGAACAAAGGAAAACCATAACAGGGCCACCGTCCTGGCCAGGCCAACCTGAAGGCCTAGATCTGCATGATAAGGGATAGAAACCATATAAATCAGAAAGACTCAATTATGGTGCTTTTAGAAATCATACAAGGACAAATTTTTTATTTTATTTTATTTTATTTTTTTTTTTTGGGGGGGGGGGTGCCACTGTTAATGTCTTAGATCAAGAAATAATTTCATAATTTTTTTTTATAAGCATTGCTCATAAAAATCTTGTCTCTAACTTCTTAAGAAAAGGGATTTTGAAGCATCAATGTTCTAAGTTGGTTTAAAACTAAAACATGAGGGGAAATGGTTGAATTCAGAGTGAAAATTAAAAAAAGGGAAAAATGCTTCCTACATTTCTCCCTTTACACATAGAACAAACCTAGGTCAAAAAGGCTTGCCTCCACCAACCATAAATAGAAGAAGAGGTATTTCTAATGGGAAATTTTGATCTGATAAGTTTGGTGCTTTTGAGGGACTGCAGATATCCTGTCCAAATATGTGTCAGTACATATGAAATTTGTCCAAATCTTAAAATATCTATGAAGAAGCTATTTCTATTTTCTTTTATCAGCTTTGTCTTTCTTTTTATTGGGAAAAGAAAGTTATATATTAATCAGAGCACCTAAGCAGGAAACTGTGATCAATTATTTTTTATACCCAACAGTGATCAGATTTATTTGATGTTAATTGGTGTATGTTGGATGTAATTAAGTTTTTCATGGCTGTTCTGATAAACAAAAAAAATTATGCATGCCTTTCTGGCAACATATTTATGTCAAAACTTAAATTTTAAAAAGGCCAATCTTTTTCATTTTTATTTGATTTTTATGGGTCAATTTCCACTAAACTGAGCTAATTCTCATGCCATTTACAGCAATGCCACATTCCACTTGTAACAGTTCAACCATGTTTTAATCCTAAGGTGATGGAAAAACCTTGATCAGCGTGCAGATCAAGAGTTCCATGATTCTCCTGGCTTCCTTGTCAGCAATCTGGCCTTCTCGGAGAATATCAGAAGCAATAGGGGTTCCACCATATGGACTTTGCACCAGTGCCAACCCAGCAACTTTGTCCTCCAAGGCAGACCAGTAAATTGACAACGCAGCAGCAGCATCCACCCCACCCTTACTGTGTCCAAGCAGCAAAATGCGCTTGCCTGATCCCCAATAAAGTTCTTCAATGTATTGCTTCAATTCCCAGGCATTGTGCTCAACTGATGCCTGCCAATGAAAGAACAAAGAAATAACAAAAATAGAAGGTTAAAAATGGTTAGATCATTCTTCATCTCCATACAGAAAAAAAATAATACAATACTTGTCGGCAGGCTGGAGTTCAGTCCTAGTCTAGCATAAAAGGAATTTATCTATCACCTCACTATGAATCTTCGCAATATGGCAAGCAAGACCCATCTTCGAGAAAAACCTTTTTGTGCTCACAAAATACAAGGGACTATGGTTGCTAAAAAGACCTGTAAAATCAGAGTTTGAAAAAAACACAGATCATTGAACTTGCTAAGACAAGTTGATTAATGAAAAGCCACACAAAAGTAGTCAGAAGAGAACAAAATCTCCTCACCTGGAATAAGTAAGTATACAAAAGAGTTAGGTAGAGTGTGCTCGCCATTTCTTCAAGCAAAAACAACAGAAAACAAAAAGCAATCAGGCTAGTTAGTATCTTGAATTGATCCCGAAGGATGTACATATCCAATTTTGCTGAGTTGTAACAACATAATTGAAAGCAATTTGTTGCTGACTAATGGACACCAACACATCCAATTATTGTGTAAATCACCAAAGTTTACAAACTTAAGTACCATGTATTTTCACTCCCTAGCCATATACTTTTCTTTCTTAGAAGTTAGAAGAATTTGTAAGGGTTTATTTCAGATTCAGTGACACAGGAGCAGATTTAACTATTTATAGTAGAAATAGAAGGATCTAACTTGTATGTTTGGAGACTAAGCCAGAGTTGACTGTCATAAAAACCACAATGCTTAGAGTCAAGGAAACAGAAAAGAAAGAAGAAGAGATTAAACATAGGAATAAAATTAAATAGGCACCTTATACACAGGATAATGTTGAAATGGTCAAAACCCAAATGGAGAGCTAACAATGTAGATATGGGCTTCAAACTGCTGCTGTGGTGGATGATTCAACAAGAGTTAGTTATAGCCCACATATGACAGGCGCATGCCCTCTTGGTGCTTAAGTCTCACTATGGATGTAAAAGATTCTACGTTGCCGAGACCTCATAATGAGCTGGATAAGTCACCATAACAACTAGTACCACAGGTACGAGTTGAAGAGATTTCTTTGGCACAAGGGTTTTGGCTGCACATCTCATCCAGCATTGCTCTTCCTCAAGCATTTCTTGAGATAGCAGCATCCACTTATCTCTGGAGAAAAAAGGTTATTCCCAGAGGGATGTCATAATGAGAACCTGGCACCAACTCTTGCCAGTGCAGATTTGAGAATTCAAGCCACATTTAGATAACGTGGGGGTTATAAGTAATTTACCATGATGCAAATGCCAGCATAAAGTCACAAACACCATTTTAACATTAAGTCTATGTATCTCTAGTGACCTGTACTTGATGTCTGTGTCATGACTCAAGGAGACTTTGCATGTTATGATATAACCTAACAACCCCCCCCCCACACACACACACACCAAAAATAAAAGAAAGATATGTCTATTCTTCACATGTTACATTTCCACATTATGATGGGAGAAGGTTTTGTTTCCTGATGAGGCAAATTTTGGCCAAGGAAAAAGACCCAAAATTAAACTAAATGCTTAAAATACAGGCATCATCTGAACATGAAGAAGAAACCACAAAAAAGTAAAAATTATTGTCATGGAAAAACTGTTTTAGAAGGGGAAACATAAGCCCTCTCATTCATGGCTTAACTTCTCTACCACGCTGTGGAGTTTTCTATTATCTTGTTGATACACAAGATATCATTACACAAACATGGCCTAGTAGATTGCCATGGAGCATGAAATGTCTCAAGTCTCAAATCTGTTAATGTCTGCCTGATAAATATCCATTGGCCCTTAAAAGTTTACAAGAAAAAAGGAAGAGAAAAATAGTCCATAGTAGAGACCAAGCTTAATTTTGTATTGGGATCACAAAGTCCAGCACAAAAAGGAGCTTCACCAGCGCCTGGGAGTGACTGGGACACACATGGGATTGAAGAGATGAGATGTTATGTGGTTGTCTGGATTGGTTGGCCATTGCTAGTCTTTATTTCATTCAATTTCTCCTAGATTTGCAATGAGGGGGGGGGGGGTCTGAATTTTTGGTTTATAAAACTTTTGTTTTAGGATAGCAATTATGTTAGTCTACTGTCTTTTAGTTTTGTTTGGATCTTATTTCAGTTAGGTCTATTCTGGAATTGGGATTGTTTCGACCTAGTTGTAGTTGACTCTTGAAATGGGAGGTAGGATAAGTTTTGAAGTCTGAAGTGAAGTAGGAAAGGCATGACAACCAGCAATCAACTTGTATCCCCTTTTACAACTTTTCTTCTATCTGAAGAATTCAAATTCTAGCAGTGCTTTGAGATCGCTATCAAATCCTAATGGAGGTGAGAGGTGGGAGGTGGGAGGTGGGACATAGGAAGCTTTCTTCTTCTACAAATGAGCTGCAAAATCCTAGTGTAAATTCAAACTTTTGTCCTGCACCTAACTTTTGTTGCTTGAATCCAGCAGAAAACTCCCTAACTAAATGTCCAGACCTATTTTGTCACCAATTTCTCAACCCCTAGCCTGTAAACATTTGCTGGCCAACCCAATCGCCCACTTATTTTCCCTTAGTACTGAGCTTTCTTTAGTAAACCATCACTAGTAAGTAGTAACAATCAGCCAGGCACTACCCCAATTGAAATTTCCCAACTTCTAATAGACCCCTACTGTAAAACCCATAAAAATTTAATCCCTCCTAAAGTCCTACAACAGTTCCACATTAACTCAAAGGTGAGAAGACAATTACAAATTCTAGAACGATATCTCTGTTAATCTGGATCATTATTTTAGTTGCAATTCATTTAGGAGGCAACTACAAACATTGGCCAGCCTTTAAGAGGACAAAAAATCTATTCTATATGCAAAAAGTGTCATGATAGTTAGGTCATATCTCTATTCTTCTAATCAGTAAATATCAAAGCCCCTTCCAGTGATAATTCTGAACCATGGGAACACTTTATGAACTTGGAAGGGTAGAAAATGCAGAGGTAGGAACCATGATGATGAAACTCAGGGTTTACGGTCACAAAAAATATCAGATTAGATTGCTACCTTATGCCATCAAGAAGTTCCATGAATCTGGTTGTACCATCCTTAACATGTGGCACTCCAGGAGCTCTTTGTAGCCATCCAATTTCACTGGAAGATCCATGCAGCGTCCTCTGCACTCGAGATATAAAACTGGCAAAAACAAAAATTCTTGTCATCTCAAAAAGAATCAAGTGATGTAAACAAATTCAAGAAACCCATCAAAACCGAAGAATTTAACCCTTTTTTAAGTTTCTTTACCTACAGACTCGAATTTGAACATGTCTAATATGAAGAAAAAAACTCTTCCAACAGGTAATGGCCAATCTCCAGGCTAGTCTGAGACCAAATATCGGGAGAATAAACCTGCACACAGATGAATCAACTATGGCATAACCATAGAAATAGATAAGACATGTAACTGAAATAAGGAAGCATCTCCCAATTTGGCCTTCCAGAATGTTAAAGGATTTAATAACTCGCAGCAGCATTGCCTTCATGGCAAACAAATTTATGTGGTAGGGTTGACTTGTTCCTTCTCAAGTTAACTTCCGTTTTTATATCTCAACGCCCATTCAGATCAAGACTTTCAAGTGTTATTTGGCATCTAAAAATGGAAATACTTGAATTGGTATACATTAGACAAAGACAAAATTAAGTTAGATAACATCTATATAGAGCCATGCCCTTTTCTATGTACATTGGAGCATATTGTGTCTTCAAAGAAAACATCTATCCTTTAAGACAAGATCTGGATACAAGTTATAAGTAAAGAGGACACAATCAAGGAAATTTTCAGGACCATAAACCAGCATGATGGACAAATCAGTAACCATTAGATCTATGCAATGTTTGATTTTTTACTCTATTCAAAAGGAATAAGAGTAAAATCAAGTAAATGAGAGAGAGAAAGTATAAAAACTTAGTCTCACCAGACTACCAACAGAAACAAGAAGTTGGAGGCGTGCAGCACCAATTAGTCAACTAACTTGAATTGTAATACACAAGAGAATAATTCATACATCCCAGGTTCCTACTTATTCTTTTTTTTTTTTTCCCCTCTTTAATAATTGACATAAAATCATAATCACGTCATCAGAAACAAGTACAACTTGAGCTCAAATTGACGGTCAAAATTATCCATATCTGCAATATTGAGTAATTAAACTGAAGAATTCTGTTAAAAAGAGAAAAAGAAAAAAGGAATCATACCCTTGGAAAAGAAAAGGACCACTCCAACGGCTCTGACAGGTTTCTACAACTTCAGAACAATTTACAGGCAACTGCTCTTTTAAGTCTGACACCCTTCTTTCACGAGCTTGGAGGCTCCCACCTGCATTGGAAGGCTTAGGAACTGTTGGACAATTATGGAGAATTGACTGTGAAATGCTGCTGCCCAAATATCTGAAACACTGCCCAGAAGATGAGACCCTTGCATCTTGTGAACATATATAGACATCTCTGGACACAAGATCCTCTGCAATAACAACAATATTCCCACACACAACCATCATGCTTACAAAAGGATGAGTTTCAGTCATCAGTTAAAAGCAGAAAACTCAGTTGAATGCCATAACAGAGAAACAACAGAAGTTCACAACGTGATTACATCAGAAACAAATACACAAAATCCCATATAGTATTTAAAAACAAAGCAAAAATAAAAGACTCACCAACAAAGCGAATGAATTGGCGGCTTATATATGAAGTCAAGGCCAAAAGATGAGCAAACAAATCTTCCATTGAAACATCTAGGGGTAGCTCAGTTGGCAAGGACCAACACCTCAATTAAGATGTCTTGAGTTCAACTCTCCATGGGGCCTACTTGTCGAAAAAAGTCCTCCATGTGAAGATTTGCAGAATGAATATTAATGGTCCTCATAGCATCACAGTAAACCTGGAAAGATGACTTGTGGGAGACACTACATGACTTGAAGTCCAGGCTTAAATCAAATCATAAAGTAAGCAAGAAGTGGTCATTGCAACATTCATGAAAGCTAGAAATTCCAGGATGTGTTCTTACGAGAAAAGGAAAACGTTAAACATGTAAAATTTGAAGAAATAAATATGACACAAAAATCCTTCTAGGTAAAAAGCTTAAAAATTTAATCTCACCACTTGCATTCTTTCATGCCCATGTTTTCCAAAGAGGCAAGAATTCCTTGATACACACCCAAACTGTTGTAACTTCAATGTAAAGAAGAAATGGGTGTTTAGATATACAGTGGGATAAAAGCATATGTGGGTATTGAGAAAATATGCGGAAAAAAGATGTTATAGAGCATATATGTATAAAACAATTGCCCTTCAAAATATGAATTTCCAATAAATGTCCCAATCCTGAGATAAAAATGAGATCAGTCTTAACATAATATGCAAGATACTATTAAATTAATCCATCTCAAGGCAGATGGAAGAGAGCTCCATCACGGAACAGTAATGAAGGCAAGCTTTGGAATCATTTAGTGATGAAAAACTATGCAAGGGAAACATAATAATCCATAATAACAAACATTTCCTAATAAAAAAAGTCATTCGAAGGGGCTCAAAACCAGGGAAGAGGCCTAGAAAACACAACTGCTGAAGGAGCACATATCATATTCATATTAAAGTGTCATGATGTAGATTCAAAGTTCACTGTCAAGGACATGGATCTGAGCAAAAACCAATAATCCTCTTTATGCAAAAGAACCAAAACACACAAACGGACTTCATATATGACATGCGATGAGATAAAAAGATCTAAGTGTGCAGTCTCTGCCAGGCAGTGTGCCACCTTCAAGGAGAGAGTAGCTGTTCAGTGAAATTCACATTTCACAAAAAGAAGATTCCAACAGTCTTCTTTTGCATACTCCACAGGATTGGCTATTGAACCTGGGTCTGTTCCATCTCAACCTATCAAGGTGTTTTCCCTAGCGGAAAGTGGAATATGCAGTTAGACACACTCTTATACTGAACTACTTCGATAACTTTGATTACACTAGATGTGATCATCTATTTACAGAAAACTGTGTCACAGTACATCCTTGTGGCAAATTAAGTAGCTCAAAACGTGGCAACCAGAAAGAACAGAAAAAAAACCAGTAGACCAGACCGAAACCCACAACAATATCTTTGATATACACCAAAGTAAGCAACTGTGAGTTCAACGCAAATATTCTAAAACCAAATAATTCAACAACAATAGTACAGTACTCTGTTACACAGGCTGATACATCATCCCAGAAGCTATTACAGTGAAATGAAATGGAATGAGAAAATAAACATCAATGTAGGCATTAGAAATGAAGAAGTTACAGCATGCTAGTAAGTAATACAAAATCAGAAGAGAACTCTAATTACCAACTGCAAAATCCAAGAGAGCGCCAAATGAATTATACAAACAGACGCCAAAACCAGAACCGATAGAGCATAAGGAGACCACAATCCACAATCTGCAGAACCCACGAACATATCACTCTGCCGAATTCGACCAACACCAAATTACGTATAAATAAATGTATGGGGGTGGGGGAAAGAGAGAACTATCATCTCTATCATCAAAATGAACATTAAAATATAAAGAGAATTAAATAGGAATATAAGAGGAGGAAAAGAAGGAGGAATGGGCGTTGGAAGCAATAATTGAGAGTTATCCAAGAGTATCTTTATGCAATTCACCGGGACAGGACCAGATGACATCGTTATCTGATCCCTTGTAATCTTCTATTCGCTCTCCTCTGCCCCACGTAGACACGATGACGACGACTTGGTGGGTCACGAGAAAAGGACGCCAAGACAACACGAAATTTAAAAAATAAATTCTTCTTAGTTTTCTGTGAATAGCGTTTTTACATAATTCAGGATCCTGCAATTTTTTATGTTTGAACAAGAGAAGCAACCCCATGAATAAGGATTAAAGTCGAGTCGTTCCCAGAAAATTCAAATTTTTAACAGTCCAACCAACGACCTCACCTCCCGCCCAACCACGCATCTACAGAGGCCATTCACTATTAACCATGGCCGACTGACCGACTGACCGACTGACCGATCGACCGACAGACTAGCTACATCGGAACCCTAAATCTAAAACTTAACTGAAAATCGTTTCAACTTCCAACCAATTTAAAAATTTGCGAGTTCGAAACTTGTTTCCATTTAGCAGGTTCTCTCCACCGTCCACACACATTGCACTGGAATCCAAGAAACAGTTTAAAATTTCCCGCCATAAAAAGAAAAAAACCCTGGTTCCGTTAGTCCACTCCAGTCTTCCGTGGAGAACACTCCGCAGTGCCAGCTTGCCCTACCATTCGATCTGATCTTTGGTTTTATCTTTCGGAGTTGAACGGATTCACACGTTCAAACATTTGAATTTGAATTTTCCATGTCTGCTTTGAGTTCCAAACGGCGAAAAGGTTTCAAGTTCCTGCTAGATGACTGATCTGCAGATTCTCCAGTAAAAGGACTCAGCTCCCAACTTTCTCTGATATGAAGTACTCGATTAGTACTGCGGCTGTGAAGGTTTTTAAAGACGTTCGTCTTGAGTTGCTCCATGTCTCCGCAGTTTGGACTCGTCATATCTGATTACACAGCCTTGAGGTCCGGGACCGGGGTCCAGGCTTAAAGTTGTGGTTTGGTGGTTTTTATCATGGTTTTTAAATGGTATGAGTTTCATGGTTTTAAATAGTTTTGATCCCAACTTAATCCAACAAAATTTGTTTTTGTTTATAAATATTTTAATCTTATATCAAATTAAATGAGACATTGAATAAGCAAAGATTTAACTACATAACTATATAATGGGAGTAAATTATTGAATAGACTGTTGCACGGCCTCTATGGTCCTTAGTTCTTCCATAAATTAGAGGGAAAATTACCTGATTACCCACATTTGGATTTCTCATCACCAAATTACCCAATTCATGTTTGGGTTTACAAAAATACCCAAATCAGCGATTACCTCTACCCATGTATATTCTTGGACCATTTTAACCCTGAGGTACTCCACCCTCTCTACCTCCTATCTCTATGTCCACCCTTCCCTGCAACTCAACCCCAACGAGGCATCACCGCCCCCTTCTTCTTCTTCCCCGCCTTCACCCACCCTCCCCTTGATGTCTCGCCCCTCTCGTCCCAACTTCAATGCTCTGTCTCCGCAACCATCCCCACTCTCCTCCTCCTACAACAATTTCTTCTTCAACCGTCTTCACCAACTGTTTCCTACAATCCCCCAACGCTTCTTCTTTTCTCTTTTTATATTCCCTCCTCAAAGTGAAACTGCACACACACACACACACACCCACGCATGTGCACACAAAGAGGCGCTCTCAGTTTTGCAATGGAGACCAAAACCTTAGAACCTGGGATGGCAACGCCACTGTCGTCGTCGTCGTGAGTCCCAGTGAAAAGGGGTGCTTGCAAAGAAGGGAGAACAGGGGCAGGGAGTGGATTGAGGTCCAACGTGAGAGTGGTCGGAGTTGCAAATGTCAATAACCAAAGAATCATCTACTTGATATGAAAACCTAACGACTAAGGGGAATCTTAATGGGACTATCCAATTCAAAATGACAAAAATCAAGATCAATCCTGATCGATTACGAGACGAATCAGCCAATTCCGTATTCGATGCATCGGTTTTGGAAACCCTGGCAGCAATGATGGGGGCTATGGAGAAGTAAACATACAAGGGTAGGGAGTTGTAGGGGTGCTTGCGGAGAATTGATAAAAGGGATTCTGGGCGAAGGCAAGGGCAAGTTGCAGGGGGCCAGCACACTCCATCCCCCAACCATCCCCCCTTTCTTCTCTTTCATTTTTGCTAGGATTGATTTCTTGAAATTCTGACCTGATTTTCTTAGAGGGTGTTCACGGAGAATGGAGAACAGAGGCGGGGAATGGATCGGGGTACCTTGTGAGAGGGATTGGAATTGAAACAACGATGGGTTGCGAAGTATGGAGAACAGGGGTAGGGAATGTCTCTAAGTTCCTCGAGGCAAACAAAGAAGCTCTTATAGCCAGGCTTGCATCAAATAGAGAACTTCCTATTCATGTTGCAGTTCTAAAAGAAAAGGTGAGAATTGTAGAGGAGTTGATGAATATGATGCGTCCAAAAGATCTAAAGATTCTGGAAAAACAAGGGAGAACAGTCCTCCAGATTGTTGCCTCAATTGGGAATTTAAAGATAGTGAAGGCCATAGTAGCAAAGGAAAAAAGCCTAGTGATGGGGAAAAGCATGTCTTACAGCATCCCAATCGTTGTCGCTGCAAGGGCTGGCAAAAGAGAAGTCGTGCAGTTTCTTTACTTCATGGCCCATTACAGAAGTGGGTCGAGGAATGTAGAACAGGGGTAGGGAATGATTCCGGAGAAGGGAGAATAGGGCTGGTTCATTTCGATGCCATTGCCAAGAAAGGTATACCCCAACCCAAGGCAATCAGAAGGGTGATCAGAGAAGTGGTTATTGGGGGTAAAAATGGTAATATATATTCTTAATTGAGTGAAGGCTACTATTTTGGACAGTTATGTAAACCCAAACATGATTTGATATATTTTTGTTAATTGAAACGTAGGTTGGATAGTTTTGTAAAAAGAAACCCAAAAGTGGGTAATCATGTAATTTTCCTTAAAGTATACCCATGTTTTGTTAAAACAACCAAATAATTAAGCAAAATAAAATATTAAATGAAAAAAGTGAAATACAAACAAAGCTGCTAATAAACGCAACTCAACGTTAGTGTTCTAAAGTTAAAGAGCATGAGGCACTGAAAACACATCAATTATCCCCTCATTCTATTAAATCATTATACAAGTCGATTTTGATAGTGTAAACGGTTAGATTTTCACCGTGTCAATTCGGTTTGAAACTGACAAGTTAAACCATTAAAACTGAATCAACCCGTTTAGTTAATCAGTTTGGATAAACGGTTTCGGTTTGAAATTCACATCCTTAATTAAAACATAATGTTTACTTAACTGACTATATCTCTCTCACAGAAACTCCAATCGACCTGATTCTTTCTCCAACTAAAAATTGCTTGTTGGATCGGGCTCGTCTCCAGCGATTGACGCTCCAACTAGAGTCCAACAAATTCTTCAAGTGCGACACCTGTCCTCACATGAATCCAACAATTTACATTCATTCCACCCACATGCCTCCCACATCCTGCTAAAATCGCCTAGAGAGAGAAACCATCCTTTTAAACTGAGCTTCATCCCTCTGCTCTATGGGGAAGGTCTTTGAAGAAGGAACGATGGGAGGTGGAGGAAATGGATTATCATCTGTATATGAATCCATACTTCGATTCAATCTACTGAGATTTTCAAGGATTTTCAGTATTATCATCCATAACCCAGATTTATAGTAACAAATTCGAACCAAGTTTAATCAAAGTTCACCATGAAGATTAGTTGGAAATCACTCAAAAGCTCAATCCATGATCTAAAAATCCAATTTTTAATGAATGAGAGAGTAAGATCTAAAAATAAGAAGAGAAGGGGGAAAAACAAATCCAATAAGCTCCTCTCAAATATTTTTGTTTTTCAAGGGGATTTTCTCAGTATGGTTTCACCCATAACCCATAACCTAGCAACGATTAGAAATCACTCAATAGCTCAGACCCATAAATCAAATTATTACGCAACAAGAAATAGTGGAACATTTGATAAGGAAGAAGAGAGGGGTAGAAATCAATTTGATAAAACCCCATGTCAAACAATGATTTCTTTTTCTTTTTTTTCTTTGGGTATTGGTGTTGTTGTACGATGTCTTGTATTCTGTCACAGTTTTAATCCAAGGAGTACTAGTGCAGCGCCTCGACAGGCAGGACGGCGGTCCTGCTAGTCGGTTAGCGGGCTGTGAGGGTTGCAAAGGGGGTAGGAGGCCCCCTACATAGCAGGGGGTGTAGGGGGCGCAGCCCCCGCTCAAATTTTTTTATTTGAGGGCAATTGTGTACTTTTTGAATTAAGGTTTTTCGCTATATATATATATATATATCTATTTGAAGCGAAGGTTTCTTTCTTTGTAATGTAAGCAATACTGAGACGTGTGAGGGACGAGGTTTGTAACCCTATTCCCCATTGATAGTGAAGCAGAATCTCATCTCATCGAGGACGTAGGCAATCTTGCTGAACCTCGTACATCTATGTGCATTGCTTATTGTTGCTTTTCCATTATCTTCTGCATCGTTTTATGGTTGCATTTCTACAATTGGGTCATACAATGGAATTAAGAATCAAATCTGTAGGGTTGAAACCCACAACCTTCACACTGCAACTATTCTAAGAGGCATATGATGTTGCATCGTCACCACTTTGAAGGAGGAGGTTGTTGTGGATTTGGTGGCTGTCGTCAAAGTTGGAAGGAGGGTGGTAGTACATCCTTGCTGTCTGAGACAATGAGAGTTGAAATGAGCAATGATCCTCACCCCTAAATCCAATATCTCCACATACTTTCGCATCTCTATCTTCTCTTCCTCTTTCTTTGTTGCTTTAATTTCTCTCTTCTGAAAAAACTGTGAAGAAGCAACAAAGGAAGAGAAGGGAAAAAGAAAGAAATCAATGAATGATTTTAAACGTTAGAGCAAATCCCATATATCAGAGTCCATGAGAGAGCTCAACAAAGATGAAGAAAGTTAACATCTGAGGGCTTTATTTATTGGGAGCCTCCCTTCTTTACATCACCTTAGTCAACCCTCTTTCCCTTCTTTTCCTTTTTCTAGAGTTTTTTTTTTATCCCATTTATCAGAGTCGATGAGAGAGTTCAGGCTTGAATCTCTTTCCTCCTATTGTTCCTTCAAAGATCTTCCCTACAAAGTAGAGGATGAAGCTCGATTTAGAAGGATGGTTTCTCTCTCTAGGCGGTGGTTTTAGTAGGATATGAGAGACATGCGGGTGGAATGAATGTGGATCATTAGATTCATATGAGGACAGGTGTCGCACTTGAAGAATTTGTTGGATGCTAGTTGAAGCATCAGTCGTTGGAGACGAGCCCCATCCATCATTGTTACTTTAAAGAGATTCTCCTTCAATAATTTCTATCCCACTATCTCAGTGATTCACGATAAATAGATTCTCCTTCAATGTCGGTGGATGAAGGGAAACCGGATACTTTACAACTTCCCCTAAAAAGGTTGCACTTGGTCCCAAACCTTTTGATTGAATCTACCTTTTGATTCTCCTTCAATGTCTCAAATCTGTGTCAGTTTTGATCGATATCGATTTGTATCTGACAAAATTTGCCCTCAAAAATATCGCTACCTTATCACTGTATCACTAATCCAGTATGTGATGTCGAGTGTGCAGTGCTTGTCCTGCTTGTCAGGAATCTCTTTAACCTTCTTTAGGGCCGTCTAAAGGAATTATATGAGGTTGCCTTTTTAGTAATCATATTTTTCCTCAAAATATACAAAGTTACTTATCGACGATGCATCAGTATGAATGTCAGCCCTATGTGGACGGTCCATCGCGTTATCCTTCTTGGAATTTAAATCGTCTCTCGTGAAATGAGAGTGAAAAAAAAAAAAAAAAAAAACCTAGGAGTCCTGGAATTAAAATACGCAGGACCTGTTTTTACCTATCCAGGAGCAACTGTTTTTAGCCCCCCCCCCCTTTCCGCGTCGACTAGCTGCTTTTACTTTCCCCTCTTTTAAAATCTATCGTGTTATTGCTTCTTTGCAAACTTTTTCCTTTTCCTTTTTCTTTTTCTTGTCCTTTCCGCGTCAGAAAGCTGCTTCAGAAAGAAAGAAGTGAGTCGGAAGTCTCGAGACTAGAGACTTATCCCACAAGCCACAGAAGGAAAAGAATTTCATTTATAATCTATCGTCCTTTTTTGTTTTTGGTAACTAAAAATCCTTCACCCTTACATTCTTACACTTAAAAGATCGTAAAAGAATGCTCATTATTTGTCACGTGTCAACATCTCGGATGCGTATCCCGGATAATTTCAAAGTCCCCTCATCGGTTCAGTACGGAAGAAGACCCCAACTGTCATAAAAGTAAGCGGGACTGCGGGAATGCTCATTCCGAATGCCAGACGCGAGCAACTGAGTCCTTGCTCCGAGCCTCCGCCTTTCAAGTTTCGTCTTAAATCGCCATTAAAAAACCTTCGTTCTCTACTTCTCTGTGTTAAAGAGTCACTCATGGGGGATCATGTTCCTCTACCTGCTTCTGTTCAACAAGTACTCACAACGATCTGTGAGCGGCATTCAATTTCACCGCCGGACGTCGTCGGAGCTAAAAGCCAGCTCGCTTCGCTTGGAGAGGAAGAATCTCTTACGATCCTCCGCAAGATTTCGAACTCTACTCATATTCGAACTCTCACCGGTTATATCATTTATATGAAGAAAATTGCTCGTGGAGAAAGCAATTGGTCTCCTACTTCTCGACCTAGTACATCCGGAGGCGGCACACCATTTTCTTCTCCTTCTCCTGGTAAAAGCATCTCCACTCCTCCTTCCCGCCCAAGTCCTTCCGGAAGCGGCTCTCCTTTTTCTGCTTCTTCTCCTGGTAACTTCGCTATCATACATTTTCCTATTGTTTACGTAATTAATTGCTTTTTCTGATTCAAGTTTTTATCTGAACATGAGTTTGTCCTGAATTTCTGAGGGGGCGTTTGGTTTGAATTATGCATTGGATCAGATTCCAAGGATTCTGGATTCTGAATCTAACTAAAATGGATGAGTTTCTTTGGAATAATTTTCTTCCGGTGAAAAAAACTGTTTGGTCACTTGATTCTGAGTGAAAATCTGTTTGGTTACCTTGATTCTATCAATTGATTCTGAGTGCAAAATTAAGCATTAATTCTGAGTGGAAAAATTGTTTGGTTAGCTGTGAGTATGTGAACCCATGTTCTGTTAGCAGACAAAAAAAATCCAAAAACAATAACAAAAACAAAATCTAAAATTTGTTCCACAGGTGTACTTTATTCTTTATTTTTTATTTTTTTCTTTTTCTTTTTTATTGTAATATGTAAAAAGAAGAGTGGCACTCGTGAGCTATCAAGTCCAAGAGTATAGTAATTATTATATTTTTCTTTTATTTTGTAAATTGAAGAGGAAAATAAGGGGAAAATTTCAAGGCATGATTGCTTACAAATTACAATTATAATTTGTGAAGAATTTCTCGTTCAGTTGGTTGGCAATGGCTGTGAACTGCTCTTTTTTCATTCCATTGTCCCCACCTTTTCCACTCTTGTATTGGTTCAACACACACTCCAACATATAGTGTGATACTGCACTAGGCCACGGAGCAATATCACATGACCTACTATTTGAATCTCCAGTGGCCTCCATTCTTACAAAACTAAAAAATACATCGCAATACAATACAATGTGAGTCTACTAATGAAATACAAAAATAAGAACAACAATTACTAATTGTGAAATCCATAAACCATATATGAAAGTAAATAATAGTCAACATGCTTGCATGCCACAACATGAAATTATAAGTTATACAGTCATCCCAAACCATGCAAATTATGGGTTTTACTTTTCTAAGAACTACCTCACATGTTGGGTACTCTTCATTGAACCCTTGATTGACTTTTATATGATTGATATGGAATAAATTAATGCGCAATTGGAGCCAGTATTTCTCAAAAAGGTTTCTTATAACATGTAATGATAAAAAAATACAATGGAGAAGGGAATGCGAGAGAGGAAAAAATTAGGGGGGGGGGGGGGGAGAGTGGTGTAGAACAGGTTTGGGATACCTTGAAAATTATCCTAATTGGAAATTAGAAAGGCTAAGAAGGGTATCCAACTCATATATCTCAACATACATTTAGAAATTCTCAACTAGTACAGCAACAAATAAAGAGAAACAAACAAATCATATGTACAAAATTTCACAGTAAGTATGCAAGGGAATATTTAATTAAAGAAACATGATAGATCAGTACATTCCTTTGTTGTCCGATGGATTAGAATGCTGTGAATAAGTGTTAAATCACTACCTAACTCCATAGGAGGGGAATATTGGATTTCTTGGAGATTTGGCCAAGGTGGATAGGGTATTTGGGATACCCCATGTTGCATCGGGCTGATATGGTTGAATGAACGAATGGAAGGCTCTTGAGAAATGAGAATGGAGGTAGGGGAAATATGATGGAACAAACGACAATAGATTTGGGGGTTTGAACAAGGATGGTTTGCTATAGATAGAGTTTAAAAGGGAGGAGTGGATCGAAGAACAAGAAAAGATAGATTTGTATATTGACTTCACATCACCTTGGATTCATGCCAAAGATTGCACATAGTCACTCATGATGCAGAAAAAAAAAATAGACTAATATAACTAGATCCAAATACTTTCATTGTCCTCCAAAAATGCGTACAAAAGGCATCATAACATCAAACAAAAAAAAAAAGGTTAAATTTCCTAAGATAACTACTCATATAACTACATATCAAACATCTAAATAGTTATTTTCTAAAATATCTACCCGTATAAGTACTCTCACCACTTGACACTACAACATAATAACAACACTAAAACACATTAAGATAATAGTCTGGCCCCAAATAAAAGTAAATCAAATAATTAAAAGTAGCGTTTGATCTATTCCAGCAAAAGTTCATAGAGAGTATGCAAGACCATCTAATGGCAGCTTCTGTATTCTCGTAACATGAAGAAACAAAGAAATCTATTTGAAAGGCCTGAATTGTATTACCTATTCAAGGCTGATCTATTTGCTGCAAAAGCTCCTTCAGCTAGTAGAGAGAACTCTCTGGTCTTGTGTATGACAAAGATTCAAAGTCTCACAAGAATGGGTTAGGATCGAGAGAGAAGATGTCTGTATACATCAACCACAACTTATCAGAGAGAGAAGAAGAAGCAAAGGGGGGAAATCGATGTTATGCTACCTCTCAAACTTAAAAACACACAATTTAGGGTTTCACATCTAGGATTGAAAAGAGAAATGACCATATCTCACACTTTAGATGGATTCTCAATACCTACGTCAGTTGATCGTCTAAGCTAAAAAAAAAAATCTAACACATTAAAGAAGAAACGTAAGGTAAACCCTAGATATGAAGTTAACAACCTGAAAAATAGAAACCGAAGTTCCATAATCTTAATAAAACACAGACGAAGAAAAAAAAACACATAAGAAGGGAAATCTCACCTCCAATCAACTCGGTTTTCAAATTCTTCTCAGCTGCAAACGTCTATCATGTAAGGAGGGTAAACGTGAGAAACCCTAAACACATACAAAGAAGAAGAAGAAGGTAAGAAGTGCAATCGTCTTTCACCGTAAGAGGGCAAAAACCTGATAATTGCCCTCTCACCGTGAATCTAGGCTTTTTATATCAACCCTAGAATCCGTGACTCGATCTTGGATTAACCTGTTGAGGTTAATCCAGTTGAGTCGTGGATTTTAGTTCAAGTGTCTGATTCAACTGGACACCGCGACTCCGGATGACCTTTTCGGAAATATGAACCAAAAACTTTAAATTTAATGAGAAACTGAATCCCTAGAATGTGGTTCCATGGAAAATTCGAACCAAACACCCCTTGAAATATTTTAGTTCGAATCATTATCATGTTTTCTCTGTATTTGCATTTCAAATGTTAGTTTGCGCTGAGTTGAACAATTCATTATTTCAGTGTGTTACTGCACGTTTTCGTCACTTGTTAACCTATAGAACACATGTCAGAAACTGACCCGGAGGAGGCTCCGAGACCAGGCTCTGATGCAGAAGTTAGTTTTGGTGAATTGATATTGCGAGTGTTCAGCGAGAATGAGCGTTTACCTTCTTCCTTGGCTCTTCTTGCCTTATATTAAGCGCATAGGTCCCCCTATTGGTCGAGGATCATGGGCACGTGTCTCTTCCTCATTGGGGGAATCTTTCCTTATTGTGGTTGATTATAACGGCTAACTCAACCCAGGTTGGGAATCAAAACCGTTAACCTAACTATGGTGAAATTCCTCCAACGACTAACTCTACCGCAGTCAACCCTATGGTTTAGTGGCTTGAGTGTCAAGCAACCGGATAAGCCCGCTCAAGTCCCTCAAGGTCTTAGGAGAGGTTAGGTGATCGTGGGATCGGGTTCGACCTACCTACCCTGGTCCCAGCGGCTTTGGAATCAATTACCCGGCCATTGACCAGTCAATGGTTATATGGTATAACATAGGCCCTCCACTCCTCAGGCTGCTAGCATAGGAGCTCGGGGAGTATTCAGTGTCTCGAGCATGGTTGTTTGTCGTATCTTCTGCTCGTGTCATTTTCGAGCCTATGGTTGAGTTTGGGAGTATGCTTTGGCGATATTATGACCTGGGCCTCTCGCCCATCTTGTGTTGGTATTTGCGCTTTTGTGGGCGAAAAAGCTGCCACCAGCCAACGTTCATAAATAGGGGTTATCATCGTCAGACGAACGTGTTGATTAGTGGGTGGTTCCTACCACGAAATGAGAGATTGGGTAACTATATGTCGTTAATTGTCTCTCATCGAATGGATAAGGAGTGACCAGATATGTATTTCCTTTTAGGTTTTTCGAACTGACATTTTGGGTAATCAAACGTCCCCCTGTCCAATCGATTTCTTTAAAAGGGGACATCTCCATCCTTGTGTCATTTTGGTTGTGAGGTCCGGTAATTTGGAGTGGAACGGAGCTTTAGAGACGTTTGAAGCGGAGAGCTTGGTTACAGACTTGCCTCGTACTTCGTTCGAAGTATCTGACTACCCTTTCTTGGTAAGTGTGTTGCTTAGTGTTGTTTGTTTGTAGTGAGTTTTCGTATGGGTTCTAGGACATCGGAGTCTTCTAGTTTTGATGTTGTTTCCCTAGGGTCTTCATCTTCTTCGTCATCTTCCCCTTCAGTTGTTGTCCGAATGCCTCGGGTAGTGGTTAGGGATACCAGTAGGAGTCACCAGCCTTTGGCGGCAGGTCTTTCTCCCCCCAGGGGTCACAAAGGATTTCCATGAGGATACAGGACCCCACCGTTGGTGTTTCTGTGGGGGATGTGGCCTCTAGGATCACTCCTATCGACCTGAAGAAATTCCGTACCAGGTATTATATCCCGACCTCAGTGGGACTTCGTGTGCCAGAGGTTCACGAGAGGGCAAGCGCACCTCGCAAGCGAGAGATTTGCATTTACGAAGCTGCCTTGATAAACGGGTCGCACTTTCCCTTTCACGCCTTTGTGTGCTTGGTGTTGAGGCACTAAGGTCTTATGCCTGCTCAATTGGTTCCCAATTTTTGGATGAGTCTGTTAGGGTTCTTCTGTCGATTATCTGAGCTCAATGTCGAGCCGACCATCTGGTTATTTATTGCCGTGTATTGTTTGTCCACACACATGTTTCCCGGTTGGTCTATTTCCGTCGTCGGAAGAAAGTATACCAAATTGCAGACGGAATACCGACCTCCGTTTCTCAGTGGAAGGACGGTTTCTTTTCGCCCACCCTGTCAATGCATACGATATTCCGAATCGATGGTCGTTGTTGAACATGGACAGGGCGAACAAGATGCCCAACCTACGGTCTGAAGAGAAGGAGGTTCTTACCCTGTTGGGCAGTCGTGCTCGGGTGGTCCTTGCCACACACCTTGGTTTTGACCAATACCTATTGAGGTTTGGTCTAAGTTTGGGTAAGTTTCTCTGAGTCCATTAGGTTGTTCCTACGTTATGATTTTCTTTTTTCTTTCTTTATTGTTGTTGTGTGCTGGTTTTGATCGGGTGTTGTGTTCTTGCAGCGTCAATGGATCCAAACTTCATGCTCAACATAATGGACCTAGCTTTGAGTCAGGAAGCTTCTCAAAGGCCAAGTGGTGGAGGAAACCGAGCCAGTGCTAGGCCAAGTCACCAGCCCGTGGTCCTCGAGCAGGAAGTTGGGAGTGCTCGTAGCGACAGCGAAGCACGAGTAGATTCTACGGATGATCTGCTTGCCCAGGTCACGTCAAGGAAGCGTCAACGTGAGGAGGAGACTTCGGCAGCTCAGCGGAGTGACAAGAGTGGTGGTCGCGGAGGATTACTGGGGCCTTCACGCTCGTCCAGCCTAGAGATGATCGGTACAGGTGCCAGCCTTGGTCCCGATGCCGTGGAGCAAGAGGTAGGAGTTGAACCAACTGAGGACCTAGTGAGGCATCGAGAAAAGGGGAAGTTGGCTGAGGGGACGGCTGTGACCGTCGGGGAGCCCTACGTTCCTCAATACGGGCTGACAGTTAATCAATCTATTTCTGATGACCCGGAGTATGCTCGAGTCGTTGTTCTAGAAGGTTCGCTCCCTAGAGACAAAGCATATTATAAGCGGCCAACCTATTACAAGCTTCTTGGTCAATGCTTTACCCAGTTGGCAGAGGTAAGTTTCCTCTTTTTCCGTCTTTCCTGTTTCATTTAGTACTTCCTCTCTTTTTATTGCTATGGCTGATAATTGTGATGATTGTTCTTTAGGGACAAGCCATGTTTGGAGAGATGCTTGTTCGCGCCGATCAATGCTACAGTGCGTTGAAGGAGTGTGAGAAGAAAGTTGATGAGGGTTGGTCAGAGGCTACGAGGTTGCAGGAAGCCTTGAATGCAAAAGAGAAAGAGAGACGGGACCTGGAGCATCGGCTTGCTAAAGAAGAGAATGATGTTCACGGGTTGCAAGGCCGGAATGATGAGCTCCATTGTCAGAATCTAGCTGCCATAGCCAAGGCCGTGGAGTTTGAGGAGTACGTTAAAGAAAGAGATCTTGAGATTCACCGTCTTCGTAATGACTTAGATAAGGAGAAGAAAAGGATTGCGATGGTAGAGACAGCGCGAGATTATGACAAGCAGCAATTGGTTATGGTTAAGGCACGAGCAGTGGAGAGTGAGCAAGCAGTGATAAGGAGGCATAAGGAGTCGCCGCAGCATCGAACTGAGGTGGCTCTTGCCGGTGTTCGTTTATATCTCCAAGGTATGTTACGAGTTCGTGACGAATCTGAGCGGAGGAGTCCTGGTATCGACCTGAGTGCGTTTAATGCTGAGTGGGAGAAAGCGGCGTCCTTGGGAGTTGTGGCATCTCCCCCCTCGTTGGTTACTGCTCCGCCTTCTTCTTGGGTGGCCAACACCATTCCAGACTCTACACCCACGCTGTCGTCTTCAACAAAGGATGTTTCTGTCTCAGGTGCTACTTTTGCTAAGACTTCTTCCCAAACTATCATTCCAGATGTTGATCCTATCCAGCCTTCGTCGGAGTCTAATGTTCCAACATTGCCTTCTGTCGAGGTTAATGTCATTGTTCATGAAACCGAAGGTGTTCTTCCTGCCTCCGAGCCAGTTACGAATGTTCCTGCCTCAGTTACGGACGTCCTTACTTCTCCCTTTGAAATTGTAGAATGATTTTTGTGTACTCATCTGTTTGTAAGGCGCCTTGTAATTTTCTTGGAATGAAATAAACTTCAATTTTTTCTTTAGGTGTTGGAGCTCAAAATTTTCTTTAAGTGTTGGAGCTTGTGGTTTGCTCAAGATCTGTCTTAGTCAATCCTTTTCGAGGATAGTTATAGATCTGGTGTTTTAATGTGCTCGAGCTCGATCCTTGAGGAACGTCGAGTGTCTCGAGGTCGTGTGTATGCTCAAGCTCGATCCTTGAAGAAGGTCGAGTGTCTCGAGGTCGGTTATGTCATACCCTGCCCGCACAAGGCCGAGCCGGTGACCAAGTTAACACCAGTTAACTCACAAACCTGTCAGGATCAACAATGCAGTAACTGCGATAAAGCATACATCTACTATTCTAAGATAAGACCTGTATTTTCAGTAGAGGATATGTTCATAATTATACCTATAATTGTTTCCCAAATAATTGATACCCAAATTGAGTTATAAAAGTTACATACATTTGGGCCCGAAAGTATGATATATATACAAAAATACAACAATTTAAGCATCAAGTAATAAAAGGGAGTACATCAAAAAGAATGAAAAAGAATCACTCAGGAGTCACAGCTACCATGCAGCACAATCCTCGCATGTGCAATTGGCATCGTGCTCAAACTCGTCAAGGATCCACCAGTCCTCAGATGGAAACTCCACAGTGGGGACCGACTCCTGATCACCAGGCGGGTAACCTGCAAAATCACCTAAAAAAAGTTGTGCACGTGGAATGAACTCACTAGCCCAGTAAGTGGAAAGGAAGACCACACAAGGAAAACCACACAAACAATCACAACACAAATGTGCCTATATGCAATTCATTTTAACCCTATTAGCCTAACAACATTACTAGGTCATAGGTTTTGTGCTACTCACAACCACAGTGCACGTATGCCTCGAGTACAAGCTGCGAACCCCATCCTGCGATAAGCCCATAGGGTTGTCAGAGAAGGCCTACCGTTGGTACCAAAATTTAAAATGCAAGCCGAGTCCCAGCAAATTTAAATGACAGAAAGTAATGGGTGACTTCACCCAAAATAAAAGCAGTACGATCGACCCTCTGAATATACCACCGGGTTACTGACTGTCCTAACGATCAGCCGTGCGTACTTCTAACCGCTGCAGGAGTTCGACAACCTTAACCCAATGCTTTCCCCCAATGGTCCCCCAACACGTAAACCCTTGTTGGAAAGGTCGTAGCACAAGGGTAAATCACATCCTAGCCATATGCCTTTACATGAGTATAGTACGATTACATAATTGCGTCGCGTCCCATACCACGAGCCATCATGCACTCGTTTCCAAGCCGACTACGGCATCTAAAATCTAGCATGCTTATCATGTCTAAATGAGATTCTTCCATCACATACATCAAGACATAATGAATATTCCATCATAACACAAAGCATAGCATATTATGTAAATGCACATTCAAATGCATGATATGGCATACGTGATGTCTAGTCTACACACAAGTGATATGATAACATGGCTAGACTAACATATGTTAAATGATGCATAACATTACGAAATGAAATCAGAGTCCACTCCCCACTTACTTGTATCTGTACATGGTGATTGTACCCGGTATAAAAAAAATCCGATGTGTGGGTACGCGTATATTGAGTGTAACCTATCATAAACATAATGGTTTATCATTTCACTATTTTGGGGTCAAAATCATCATGTTTGAACATTAAAATCGGGTTTAGAATCATAAATGGGGGTTACCCATCAAATTTGGATCAATTCTGAGAATTCTAGAAAGATAGGTGGGCTAGAGCCAAAGACCAGCGGGCTACACGGTTTTAGCCCGTCGGTTACTCCAGAGCTCAGAACCTGAGTTCTAGGAACTCAGGTGGGTTAAAACCAGAAGACCGGTGGGCTATGTAGCCAGTCGGTATTAGCCTGTTGGTTTCTCCAGAGCCCATAACTGAGTTCTGGGAACTCAGGCAGGCTAGAACCAGAACACAGGTGGGGTAAAAATACCCCCTAGTCTTTAAACGAAATTTTTTCAACATCATTCTTGACTTTCCTCTGGCATAGGGAACTTGTTTGGGTTCGATCCGACGACTCAAATCACTTATCTAAGGTCCAATCATGTACCCTCAACCTAGATCTAAGATCAAATCAAAAGAAAAGGAAGATTCTTACCTCTTTCTTAAGAACACCAATGAAACCCCCAAATTTCACTTCTTTTGTTCAAGAACCTCCAAATACTATAGATCTTCACCAACACTCCTTCTAAATCCTTTAAAATCATTATACACACCTTCCATTAGACCTTAGATTTGATTATTCAAGTAAGATTAGCAAGATCCAAGTGGGTTCTTTCCCAAAAATCAAAAAGAGGGTTTAAGAAAGGGGTTTTCCTAAGAATCCTTGGAATGTGTACAATACCTACCTCAAATCGAAGACCTCGACGAGCTGATGATTAATCTGGGCTCAAAATACCAAGACCCAGCTTCGGTGAAGCTCTATGGTCGATTTTCCCTTCTTCTTTCTTCTTCTCTCTTCTTCTTTCTTCTTCTTCCTCTTTTCCTTTCTTCTTCTTTCTCTCTTTTTTACTCTTCCACCGACCAACTAACATTAATGAGGGAAAAGACAATTAATATCTCCCCTTTTATACCTGGGCCTCCAAAATATCTTCTAAATCTCAGGTGGGCTAAATCTTAAGTGGGCTATCTCAGGTGGGTAATCTCAGGTGGGCTAAATCTCAAGTGAGTATATCTCAGGTGGACTATCTCAGGTGGGTTAAATCTTAGGTGGGCTATCTCAGGTGATTAAATCTCAGGTGGGCTTCAATGAGAATAAACTCCCACATAATATTAGATTACGTTGGCCCCACAAATACTAGTACGTACCTTTACTTTTTGTACATGGCCTCGTGGTGCATGCAAGTGCAAGGCTTGGGTGCACGTATTACACTTGGTACCCACTCAGTCATATTAGGTAAACCTCGGGTCACTGTCTGATACAATGCTCACTGGTACACCATGTAAGCATACAACATTATCCATATAAAGCTATGCCAGCTTATCTATGGTGTAAGTGGTCCTGATCGGAATAAAGTGAGCTGTCTTAGTAGGCCTGTCAACCACCACCCAAATTGCATCCATTTGCTTGGGTGTACGTAGTAGTCCCATGACGAAGTCCATTGTAATGTTATCCCACTTCCAATCAGGTACTAGGAGCGGTTGAAGAGTGCCAAAAAGTCAGTGCCGTTCAGCTTTGACTTTCTAACATGCACATGGTAGTCCCGTGACGAAGTCCATTGTAATGTTATCCCACTTCCATTTAGGTACTGGGAGCGGTTGAAGAGTGCCAAAAAGTCGGTGCACAGCTTTGACTTTCTGACATGCAAGACAAGTCGACACATGCAAAGCTATTGTGGACTTCATTGTTGGCCACCAGTAATGTTGCTTTAGGTCTTTGTACATCTTGGTACTTTCAGAGTGAAGAAAATACTCAGAATTGTATGCTTCCTTTACTATTTTGTCTTGTATTACTTCGTCATAAGGTACACACAATCTGCCTCGGAACAACAGTGCCCCATCACTGGCTAATGTAAAGCTAGGGTCATTCATTATTTGCTCTTGAATCTTCTCTCTGATCCACTGCAACTCAGGATCTAAAGACTGTTTCATTATGATTTATTCCCTGATGGATGAGTGTACCTGTAGAGCCTCCAAGGACATAGTCAACTATTAAACATCATCTACCTGGTGCTCTAGTTCCAAGGTTGCTCCCTCATACAAGAGGATTTCATCCATTAACATCGCCTCCTATACGAGCTTTGGACTAACAACTAGATGGGAAAGTGACACAATTTGAGCTTTCCGGCTTAACGCATCTGCCACTACGTTGGCCTTCCCTGGGTGATACTGAATATCACAATCATAATCTTTCATAAGCTCAAGTCATCTCCTTTGTCTCATATTCAAGTCTTTTTGGGTGAAAAAGTACTTAAAGACTTTTGTGGTCACTGTATATTTCGCACTCTTCACCATACAAGTAGTGACGCCAAATCTTTAAGGCAAAAATGACTGCTGCTAGCTCCAAGTCATTAGTAGGGTAGTTCTTTTCATAGTCATTCAATTGTCTAGACGCATATGCTACCACTTTGCCGTGTTGCATAAGTACACAGCCCAATCCGACTTTGGAAGCATTGATATACACTGTCATTCCACTTGTGCCTTTAGGAATAGTCAACACTGGTGCTGACACTAACCACTTCTTCAGCTATTGAAAACTTTCTTCACACTCCTTTGACTAATCAAACTATATACCCTTCCTAATCAGCTTGGTCATTGGTGCTGAAATCCTAGAAAAGTTCTTGATGAAACGTTTATAGTAACCTGCCAAACCCAAAAAACTTCTAATTTCTATTACACTCTTGGGTACCTCCCAGTCTACTATGGCTTTCACCTTATCTGGATCCACTTCGATTCCATTTTCAGACACCATGTGTCCTAGGAATCCAACATGTTTGAGCCAAATTTCACACTTGCTGAATCTCGCATACAACTATTGCTTTCTCAGTCTCTGTAGTACCATCCCCAAGTGTTTTGCATGGTCTTCTTCTAGAGGTGTGACCCTTACATCTAAATCAATCACCGATGCTAGGTACCCCTGACACCCATTTTCTAACAATTTCACCGCTTGCAGAGCGGAAATGAGGACCTTCTTAGCCCGCTTTATCATATCTGCTTGATATATTAGTTCCTTCCCTTCATTATCAATCACCTTGATCTGTTTCTCAGCACACATCACGCTTGCTCGATGTGCTGATAACCAATCCATGCCTAATATAACATCAAAGTTTTGCATGTTGAACTTGATGAGTTGCGCATCTAATTGCTTTCCACTAATCTCAATTGTGCATTACCCATATACTTCCTTTAGCTGTGAGATTTTACCCGTAGGTGTACTAACTATCATCTTATGCTCTAACATCTTAGGTGTCATGTCAAGTTTCTCAGCAAATCTCTTTGATGAAAATGAATGCAAAGTCCCTGAATCAAATAAGACATATGCTGGTATACCTGATACAGGTAGGACACCTAATACAACAATGCACATAAGTATAGCATGTCATCAATATTTACCAAAAGGCAATGCTCAATTAAATCGTACCTACTACCACTTCTGTGCTAGCTTCAGCTTCCTCAACTGACAAAACATATATCCTTGTGGTTGACTCCCTTGAATCAAAGCAGGTATGTATCCAGAAGGCTGATTGGCTAGTAAGGCCGGTCGGGCTCTGCAATCTTTAGCAAAATGCCCATATGAATGGCAATTAAAACAACGGTTCTACAAAGCTTGAACCAAAGCAGGAGCTCTCTGAGCCTGACCTGTAGCAAGTGGAGGGCGAGGTGGCCTAGTAGCTATGAGCACCATACGGGTATTCGGGCAAAAAGATGTAGTACCCGGCCCACTAGCGGGTCGAGGAGGATAACCCGATGGCCTGTAGGGCTGCCTGTATGAAGGACCAAATCCGTATGATCTACGGAAATTCTTACTCGGCCACCCGAATCTGCATAAGTGTTCGCTCTCTTCCATACTCCAGGTGTAAGGGATGATTCACCTTTCATCTTATTTGTGTTAATTTAGCATCCACATTATGATTTTTACTTGTTCTCATTGCAATGTTAGGCTTCTCTTGTGTTCAATAACTGTTCCTTTGCAATTTACCCAAATTTGGATGGGATGATAGCCCTAAAATCCTTATATAATTTGCCCAAACAGAGAGGGCAACAACATTAGGAAAGTTTATACCTAGCCATACCTTGAATTCTTTGTTTACATTTGAATCATAAATCTTCAAGCATAGTAAAATCATCATTAATTGTTTTCTTTGAATGTAAACCTTTTATTTGGCTAGATTCCCAAAATTTGAATTTCTCTACTTGGTTGATATACTTATTTGGGATCCTTCAATTTCTTATTCTAAACCCAAATAGGGATATGCTATCTCTTGTTTAATCTAGTATAGTATCTCGTGTTCTCTTGAAAGGATCTATTCATTGTATATATTCTTGGAATGTTCACGCATCAAGACCACAACTCACTTGGGTCATTGTATACCTCAATCCACACATGCATTATCTCATTCATCACTTTGCATCTCCTGGGTTTGCTTGTTGATTTCCATCACCATAATCTTTTATATCCATGTATTTTCACTTAGCCGGTTTAGGTATCCGGGTTCAATGATTTATAAAATATCAGCTTAGATCACATTTTCTAAAAAAATTCTGCCATATGTTGTTATAGCTCATTCTACTCATTTCTTTGATTCCATTTCTACTGTCCATCTCGACTTGACACTCCCTATACTTTGACTTCTTATTACATCATGTGTTTATCTCTCTTCTTTGCATTTTCAGGATGCCACCAAGAAGAGGCAAGGAATCCGTTGAGCCATCAAGGAAGAGAAAAACTTCTCAAGGCTAGAAAGAGAGAGGTGGGGTTTAGTTCTTCAGCCCCATCACCATCTACAGAATGGGAGGACTCATCCGACTACGATGAGATGGTCTTCCATAGTGCGAGATCTGCGTCATTATGGAGTACCTTCTGTTCACTACCGGTGATATTGGAAAAGCAGGTGATTGTGGAGCACTTTTCTCCCATTCACCTCTTGGAGAGGTTTTCTGCCCTTGGTTGGGAGTCCATCCTCAACATTGACCGGCCATGCTACAAGGGTTTGGTGAGGAGGTTCTACTGCAACCTAGAGGCCATGGAGGAGGGGGAGTTCGCCATAGTCAGTATGGTGAAGAGTGTAGAGATCATCCTTACCGTAGATAGACTAGCAGAGATTATGGGTATCTCCTCAGAGGGCATCCACTACTACTGTCCTCCTAGTACCAGAGGCATAGGCCCACTGATGAGCCAAGACATGCAGGAGCACATCTATGAGGTGATTAGTGGTTTACCAGCAAGGCCTGCATCTGAGTTGGACTTTTCTCCTGAGGGTAGGGTATTTGCTAGGTTAGTGCAGTTCAACCTAGCTCCTAGGAGTGGTCACCGAAATCAGGTAGGTTTCATGCCCACCTACGTAGCTGCGTGTCTGCTATCTGCCCTTGAGGGCAATGTACCTAGATTATGCCTCCCCTACTTCATGCTGAGGTCTATGCATCACCATGCCTTACATCCCGAGGATGCCAGCCTACCCTATGGCAGAGCTCTTACTCTAGTCTTCGAGCATTTCGCAGTCGACCTTTCTGAGGAGGAGGGATCGGTCCCAAGGGACAAGTTCTCTGCAAGGAACTTGAGGCAGATGAATCTGCGTGCCTTGATGGTAAAGCCACAGGCAGCTGAGGAGCAGGAGGAGGGTGTACCCATGGATGAGGATGAGCACACCAGAGATGACGGGAGTTATTTCCCGCACCAAGAGGAGGTTTTAGAGGAGGTGCCTTTGGATACTAAGGCCGCAGATCCTGCTTTCCATGGAGTTGGTGGTTCCAGATCAGCCAGAGCTAGTGGCCCAGACATGCCTACTGCTTCTGGCACACAGACTTCAGTTCCGCCACCTACTGGAGAGGCACCTATCCTACAGGATATCTTATCAGAGTTGAGGTCCCTGAGAGAGAGTCAGGCTAAGCTTAGAGGTCAGCTTGGAGAGAGTGCGACCAGGGAGCAAGAGCTTCTCAGGAGGGTGGAGGAGAATAGCGGTAGAGAGCTCCAGATGTGGAGGCAGTTTGGAGAGATGGAGTCCAGGTTTCAGCGACTTACCTGGGATATGTACCACTCTTCTAGGGTGATCTCCGCAGATATCCGATGCGTACAGAAGAGAGTGGTGCGCCTCCATGATCGATTCACTCATTGGGACATGCGTCTCGGCATCGACTCTCGGGTTCACTTAGGAGAGCCTTTCGATGCCTCCAACGATGACTCTGACTCTGACTCCGACTAGCGCTCTAGACTGATGGCCTATTATCCTCTTCTGACCTTTTACTTGTCATTTCTACTTGACTTTTTAGCTTTATTTGACAGTCCTACCTATTGTGGGTTTCATCGTTGACTTTTCTGCTTTACTTACGTGATCAAACTAGTATAGCTTTAAGCAATGATAGCGTCTATCATTTATTTTGTAATTTATTTCATTGGTGTACTTAAAGTTTGAATTGTGATCTTGATAGTAATTGTAATTTTTTTTTTAATGGTTGGCTTATATTAAACTGCGTGGTCTGATGGTTGCCTACAAGGCCTCCATATGTTATTATCTTATTATTCTTGTTGTCTATCAGGTTTTATGTTTGAAAATTTTTGGTTTTCTCATTTTACCCCCATTATGTTGCCGAAATTTTTTTAAAACTCCCATTATCAAATAATTCAATTATGACAATTCCAAAACTAGTTAACCAGGATTCATATTAACAATGCATGCATGCCATGAATGCAATGATTACAAATTTTTTTCATTTAATTTAAGGTTTTTTAAGTTTTCATAAGGTTTTTATCTTCACCCAACCCAGACCTATTATAGCTTCTATGTTGTCTAAGCAGTATGCTGTAGACAGGCAGAGCATCGCGCTCTGATACCATCCTTGTCACACCCCTCCCGCACAAGGCCGAGCCGATGATCGAGTTAACACCGGTTAACTCACAAACTTGCCAGGATCAACAATGCAGTGACTGCGATACAATATACATCTACTATTATAAGATTAGACCTGTATTTTCAATGGAAGACTTGTTCATAATTATACTTGTAATTATTTCCCAAATACTTGATACCCAAATTGAGTTATAAAAGTTACATACATTTGGGCACGAAGGCATGATATATATATACAAAAATACAACAATTTAAGCATCAAGTAACAAAATGGAGTACATCAAAAAGAAAAAAAAGAATCACTCAGGAGTCACAACTACCATGCAGCACAATCCTCGCATATACAATCGGCACCGTGCTCGAACTCGTCAGGGACCCACCAATCCTCATATGGAAACTTTACAGTGGGGCTCAGCTCCTGATCACCAGGCAAATAACCTGCAAAATCACCTAAAAAGAGTTGTACAGGTGGGATGAGCTCACTAGCCCAGTAAGTGGAAAGGAAGAACACACAAGGAAAACCACACAAATAGTCACAACACAAATGCGCCTATATGCAATTCATTTTAACCCTATTAGCCTAACAACATTACTAGGTCATAGGTTTTGTCCTACTCACAACCACAGTGCGCGTATGCCCCGAGTACGAGCCGCAAACCCCATCCCACGATACGTCCATAGGGTTGTCAGAGAAAGCCCACCGTTGGTACCAGAATTTAAAATGTAAGCCGACTCCTGACAAATTTAAATGATAAAAAGTAAATGGGTGACTCCACCCAAAATAAAAGCAATAAGATCGGCCCTTTGAATATACCACCAGGGTTACCGACTGTCCTAGCGATCAGTCGTGCGTACTTCTAATCGCTGTAGGAGTTTGACAATCGCAACCCGATGCTTCCCCCAATGGTCCCCCAACACGTAAACCCTTGTCGGGAAGGGTCGTAGCACAAGGGTAAATCACATCCTAGCCACATGTCTTTACATGAGCATAGTACGATTACACAATAGCGCCGCGTCCCATACCACGAGCCACCATGCACTCATTTCCAAGCCGACTACGGCATCTAAAATCTAGCATGCTTATCATGTCCAAATGAGATTCCTCCATCACATACATCAAAACATAATGGATATTCCATCATAACACAAAGCATAGCATATTATGTAAATGCACATTCAAATGCGTGATATGGCATATGTGATGTTTAGTCTACACACAAGTGACATGATGACATGGATAGACTAATATATGTTAAATGATGCATAACATTCCGAAATTAAATTAGAGTCCACTCCCCACTTACTTGTATATGTACACGGTGCTTGTACCCGATACGAAAAAAATCTAAATGTGTGGGTATGCGTATATTGAGTGTAACCTATCATAAACATAATGATTTATCATTTCACTATTTTGGGGTCAAAATTATCATGTTTGAACACTAAAATCGAGTTTAGAATCATAAATGGGGGTTACCCATCAAATTTGGACAAATTCTGAGAATTCTAGAAAGACAGGTGGGCTAGAGCCAAAGACCAATGGGCTATGTAGCCCGTCGGTTTTAGCCCGCCAATTACTCCAGAGCCTAGAACATGAGTTCTGGGAACTCAGGTGGTCTAAAATTAGGAGACCAGTGGGCTATGTAGCTCGTTGGTTTTAGCCAGTCAGTTTCTCCAGAGCCCAGAAACTGAGTTCTGGGAACTCAGGTGGGCTAGAACCAGAAGACAGGTGGGGTAAAAATACCCCCCAATCTTTAAACGAAAATTTCCAACATCATTCCTGACTTTCCTCCGGCTTAAGGAACTTATTTGGGGACGATCCGGCGACTCAAATCACTTATCTAAAGTCCAATCATATACCCTCAACCTAGATCTAAGATCAACTCAAAAGAAAATGAAGACTCTTACCTCTTTCTCAAGAACACCAATGAAACCCCCAAATTTCACTTCTTTTGCTCAAGAACCTCCAAATACTATAGATCTTCTCCAACATTCCTTCAAAATCCTTCAAAATCATTATACACACCTTCCATTAGACCTTAGATTTGATTATCCAAGTAGAATTAGCAAGATCCAAGTGGGTTCTTTCCCAAAAATCAAAAAGAGGGTTTAAGAAAGGGGTTTTCCTAAGAAACCTTGGAATGTGTACAATACATACCTCAAATCGAAGACCTCGGCGAGCTAATCATTAATCCGGACTCAAAATATCAAGACCCAACTCCGATGAAACTCTATGGTCGATTTTCCCTTCTTCTTTCTTCTTCTTCCTCTTTTCCTGTCTTCTCTCTCTCTCTTCTTTACTCTCCCACCGACCAATTAACATTAATAAGGGAAAAGACAAGTAATGTCTCCCCTTTTATACCTGGGCCCCTAAAATATCTTCTAAATCTTAGGTGGGCTAAATCTCAAGTGGGGCTAAATCTCAGGTGAGTATATCTCAGGTGGGTTATATCTCAAATGGGTTAAATCTCGATGGGCTATCTCAGGTGGCAAAATCTTAGGTGGGCTTCAATGGGAATAAACTCCCACATAATATTAGATTACGTTGGCCCCACAAATACTAGTATGTACCTTTACATTTTGTACATAGCCTCATGGTGCATGCAAGTGCAAGGCTTGGATGCATGTATTACACTTGGTACCCACTCGGTCATATCAGGCCAACCCGAGTTCAAGGTCACCCTTGCTACCATATTCCATATGGTACCTGTGTCGATTCTCTCTAGTTCAACCCCTATATGATCAAACCAAATCAATGCAGTTAATTAGACCGGGTTTAGAAAGTAAGGTATCATAGGTTATGTGCTCGAGCTCGATCCTTTAGGAAGGTCGAGTGTCTCGAGGTCTCGTGTATGCTCGAGCTTGATCCTTGAAGAATCTCAAGTGTCTCGAGGTCGATTGTGTGCTCGAGCTCTATCCTTTAGGAAGGTCGAGTGTCTCGAGGTCGCTTGTATGCTCGAGCTCGATCCTTGAAGATGATCGAGTGTCTCGAGGTCAGTTGTGTGCTAAAGCTCGATCCTTTAGGAAGGTCGTGGGGATTTTTTCATGTTTTTTGGTAGAATATGGAAAAATTTTGTGTGAAAGAGTCTGGGTAACCTTCTTCATTGATGCTATAACTTTTCAAAATGAAACAGTAATGGCCAATTTTCAAAGAAAGAGAGGAGCTTCTTTACTGATAGTATTGTCTAAGGTTTGTAGAATTCCAAGCTCTCTCGATCTCTTTTCCCTCTTAGGATGAGAAGTGGTACGTGCCTGGCTTGGTCACCTTTGTTATGCGGTACGGGCCCTCCCAGTTTGGTGATGATTTTCCTTAGTGTCTGGGATTTGATACTTCTGCTCGTCGCAGCACCAAGTCGCCCATCTGGAAGTGTTGCTCGGTGACCTTTTTGTTGAAGTGTCTTGCCACTTGCTGTTGGTACATCGCCATTTTTTCTTGTGACTATTCTCTCAATTCTTCAACTAGGTCGAGATTGTTCTTGAGCCCCTTTCCATTTTCTTGCTCGTCGTATGCTTGCAATTGATGAGCACATTTATTTGTGAAATCTAGGGTAGTAAAACATGTATTTTATATATTTAGAATGGAGCTACCTTGGGTTTTACTCTCTTTTTGTAGGTTTTATATTTTCAAGGCCTTAAGGACTATCATGCGCAATATCTCCAATTTTACACATAAAGATGTCCTATTTCTTTTCATGGTTGCGAAGAGGACAAAATTCTGAGCAAAATGGATGTGGTCAATTAAAAGTACACATCTGTTTAGTCACCCGTACAAGTGATTATTCTTTTTGGACCAAAAAAATTATAATGGATCAGAACTGAATTGAGATGCAGAACCAATCCGTCTGCAGTTGTCCTAAGGGTACAAGGAATATTCTAAATGCCAACAAGGATCAATGGATCACACCCTTAAGTGATTGAAGATTCGTTTTTTGTAACAACAACTACCTAGCATAGTTGGTCAGTTGTGGTATGCAAAATTCCTTGCTCATTAGGAGGTCTCAAGTTCTAACCTCTTGGCTACCATTTTTTGGAGTTTTTTTTTGAAAGATTCTCTCTCTTCTACTCATCACTTAAAGCAAGGAAGGGCATGGATGGAATTTCTAACTCAATTAGAAGATTTCCCTAATCAATTCAAGCAAGGAAGAAAATCGTTCAAAGCAAGAGAGGCTGCCAAACGTGGAGGAGAAAGAAAATATATAAATAAATAAAAAAAAAAAAGGGAAAAAATAGGAAAAAGGAAGGGAAATTCGTTGGATCTCCCCTCTCCCACATGATTTCTCTCCTTATCTCTCTTCTCTCTCCACCTCATCAAAAGGGAATCAAAAAATATCCTACTGTTTAGAAACCAAAAGCGTGGGGCTCTCTCTCACGTTTTCTCCCTTTTCTCTCTTCTCTCCCATATTTTCTTTCCTTTTTTCTCTTTATTGTCCTATTTTCCACCTCATCACTTTGGATCTAAAAAAATCTCACCTACCAATTGAGATTCCACCCAATTAAGAAACCCATGGACGTCCTCCTCTCTCCCCTATTCCTTATAAAAGGGAGTCTACCAAACCCTAAAGTGTCGTCCCTCTTTTATTCTCTTTTTCTCTAATTTTTAGTTGTGCTTTCCTTCTAGTTCTAGTTCTAGTTCTTCTTAGTTTTTCTTACTTTAAATACTTTTGCAATTGGTTTTTATTTCATTAATGCAATGTGTCTTTTATTTTTATGGTTTATGTTATTCAAGTTATTCAAAGGTGTAATAATTTTAATTTCTAATTCTAGGCTTAGTTCTAGGTGACAAGAACAAGTTGTGGGGCATGTCTTTCATGTTCAAGTTTCTCTTTCAGATTTGTTTTCTCTAGTATTAGCAATTTCAAATTTGATTTATTCTAGATATGATTTTTATTACTGGTAGTATTTCAAATCTTAATCAAGTTTTCAAGTTCAAGTAAGTAGGCTTCTACAGTAGTCTTCTCACCCCCCCTCTCATTCCCTCTTCTTGCTACCCTTTCATTCTTAAAGTAGGATTTAAATTTCATTTTTCACTTTGATGCTTTCCCTTTCCCCCAAGGTTCATGGCTAGATTATGCATTGGCTCTGCCCCTCTCTAGCTATGGAACCATTCTTTTATTTTCATTATTTATATTGCATCACTTCCCCAAAAGCCAAGTAGAAAAGCTCTTGGAAGAGTATTCTCTGGTCAAGTAGGGAAGCTCATATTATTTATGGTGCATCCCTTGGGCTAAGTAGAGATACCTACTTGTGTGCCTCTCTCTAGCTTTTTTTTCCCTTTTATTTTATTTATTTACTTTTTAGCTCTTTTTATATCAGTTATTTGCTTTTTAATTGCGTGGTTTGAATATTTAAATTCCTAGATGGTGAATGGTTAGGATGTTTTTAGATGCATTTGTGTTAGGACGGTAGTTAGAAGTAGATCACCATAATCAATCACTACATTTTTGCATTACTAAAAGAAGCTAAAAATAAAGTGGCAGCTCTCCTTGTGTTCGACCCGTTAGCTACACTGATCCGTACGCTTGCGGTTACTTTTAAATTTCAAACAGCCCTCATAGTGACATTGCCCCAACTTCAACTGGGCTAAGTGCCTCCATGCCATATGTGAGCAAGTACGGGGTCTCCCCGTAGCAGCCCTCTCTATCATCCTATGGGCCCAAACGATGCTTTGGAGTTCTTCTACCACCTTCCCTTAGCATCATCCAGCTATTTCTTGACACCTTGAAGTAGGGTTATGTTGGCATTCTCTGTGAGCCCATTTGTCTGAGGATTTCCCACTGCAGTCGATCCCCAGGTCACTGCATAAGTGTTTGAAGCTTCTCTTGTCGAACTGCTTGCCATTGTGGGTGATCAGTACACGAGGGATCCCAAAACGAAAGATTACTGTTGTTTTGAAAAACGCTGAGGTTTTTGCTTCTGTTATGGTAGCTAGTGCCTCGGCTCCAAGGTGCTGACCATAGATTCCTTCATGGACTTCCCTCATTGTGTATTCCGCCTCTCTCCTTCCAAAACATTTGAGGAGTGGACCAGCGAAGGATTTCCTGAGCTACGATCCATCTTCAATCAACACAAATCTTAGTGCTCGAGTTTGAATCCTCCGAGCCTCCTTGCGATCTGTTGGTAATGCTCCGTCCTTTAGATAAGAGATGATAGGGGTAATCCAACTACTTTCTCATCCACTTGCCTCATTTCCTGGGTGCTCAAGCTGGAATGAGGAATAACTTCGACAAAGATTGGTGGCATTATGTCCGAACATTGGGTGGTCGCCAACCTTGAGAGCATGTCTGCTGGGGTGTTCTCTGAGCGGGCAATCTCCTTTATTTCTACTCTCTCAAAAGTCTTTAACAAGTCTTTCGCCATCTTGATGTATTCTTCCATCCAGTTTTCTCGAGCTCTATACTCCCCGGTTATTTGTCGCACAACCAACTGCGAGTCGCTGTGGATGGACAACCTTCGTACCTTTAGTGATTTTTCCAATTTGACTCCCGCTAGAAGGGCCTCGTATTTTGCTTCATTATTAGTTGCTTGGAAAGAGAACCAGAGGGCACATTGTATTTGGAAGCCACCCGGGCTGACAAGGATCACTCCCGCCCCACTTCTCTTCGAACCTAACAATCCATCTATGAACAAGTTCTAGGTGGTCGGGGTTTCTTGGTTGGGTATGCCACCAGCCTGTGGTGTCTGGTTGTCTTGTTCCTGCTCATCCCGACCGTGCATTCGACTATGAAGTCAGCTAGAACCTGAGCTTTGACTGCGGTTCGAGGATGGAATACGATGTCGAACTCCCCTAGTTCGACTGCCCATCCAACCAGTCTTCCTGACTCATTGGGGCTTTGCAATATCTTCCTCAGAGGTTGGTCGGTCAGCACCATGATGGTATGAGCCTGGAAATATGGCCGGAGCTTCCGTGCTACGACGAAGAATTCAAATTCTAGCAGTGCTTTGAGATCGCTATCAAATCCTAATGGAGGTGGGAGGTGGGAGGTGGGAGGTGTGAGGTGGGACGTGGGAAGCTTTCTTCTTCTAAAAATGAGCCGCAAAATCCTAGTGTAAATTCAAACTTTTGTCCAGCACCTAACTTTTGTTGCCTGAATCCAGCAGAAAACTCCCTAACTAAATGCCCAGACCTATTTTGTCACCAATTTCTCAACCCCTAGCCTGTCAACATTTGCTGGCCAACCTAGCCGCTCTACAACCCAGTTGCCCACTTATTTTCCCTTAGTACTGAGCTTTCTTTAGTAAACCATCACTAGTAAGTAGTAACAATCAGCCAGGCACTACCGCAATTGAATTTTCCCAACTTTCTGAAAAACCCATAAAAATTTAACCCTCCTAAAGTCCTACAACAGTTCCACATTAACTCAAAGGTGAGAAGATGACAATTATAAATTCTGGAACAATATCTCTGTTACTCTAGATTATTATTTTTGTTCCAACTCATTTAGGAGGCAACTACAATTGTTGGCCAGCCTTTAAGAGGACAAGAAAGTATTCTATATGTAAAAAATGTCATGATAGTTAGGTCATATCTCTATCTTCTTATCATTAAATATCAAAGCCCCTTCCAGTGATAATTCTGAACCAAGGGAACACTTTATGAACTTGGAAGGGTAGAAAATGCAGGGGTAGGAACCAAGATGATGACACTCAGGGTTTACGGTCACAAAAAAGATCAGATTAGATTGCTACCTTATGCCTTCAAGAAGTTCCATGAATCTGGTTGTACCATCCTTAACAGGTGGCACTCCAAGAGCTCTTTGTAGCCATCCAATTTCACTGGAAGATCCATGAAGCGTCCTCTGCACTCTGAGATATAAAACTGGCAAAAACAAAAATTCTTGTCGTCTCAAAAAGAATCTAGTGATGTAAACAAATTCAAGAAACCCATCAAAACCAAAGAATGTAACCCTTTTTTAAGTTTCTTTTATTCCGTGTTTACCTACTGACTCGAATTTGAACACGTCTAATATGAAGAAAAAAACTCTTCCAACAGGTAATGGCCAATCTCCAGGCTAGTAGTCTGAGACCAAATAATGGGAGCATAAACCTGCACGCAGATGAATCAACTATAACATAACTATAGAACTAGATGAAGACATGTAACGGAAATAAGGAAGCATCTCCCAATTTGGCCTTCCAGAATGTTAAAGGATTTAATAACCCGCAGCAATATTGCCCTCATGGCAAACGAATTATGTGGTAGGGTTGACTAGTTCCATCTGAAGTTAACTTCCGTTTTTATATCTTGACGCCCATTCAGATCAAGACTTTCAAGTGTTATTTGGCATCTAAAAATGGAAATACTTGAATTGGTATACATTAGACGAAGACAAAATTAAGTTAGATAACATCTATATGGGAGCTTGCCCTTTTCTATGTACATTGGAGCATATTGTGTCTTCAAAGAAAACATCTATCCTTTAAGACAAGATCTGGATACATGTTATAAGTAAAGAGGATACAATCAAGGAAATTTTCAGGACCATAAACCAGCATGATGGGCAAATCAGTAACCATCTGATCTATGCAATGTTTGATTTTTTACTCTATTCAAAGGGAATAAGAGTAAAATCAAATAAATGAGAGAGAGAAAGTATAAAAACTTAGGGCCCGTTTGATAATGTTTCTGCCGTTTCTGTTTCAAGAAACGGCAGAAACATAAATTTTCGTTTCTAGAAACAGAAACGGAATTGAAGGTGTTTGATAAGTCATGTTTTTAGAAGTCGATAGTAACCAATGAAAGAATGCCACAAGTCGTTTCCAGAAACGGTGAAACAAGTTGAACTTGTTTCGCCTGGATCGTTTTTTGAACCATAAATAAGTAAAAATTTTTATTTCTATTTCTGAAAATAAGTGAAATGAACAATTTTATCAAACGCTTTTTACTCCGTTTCTGCTGTTTCTAGAAACAGAAACGGCAGAAACGCGTTTCTTGAAACGTTATCAAACGGGCCCTTAGTCTCACCAGACTACCAACAGAAACAAGAAGTTGGAGGCGTGCAGCACCAATTAGTCAACTAACTTGAATTGTAATACACAAGAGAATAATTCATACATCCCAGGTTCCTACTTATTCTTTTTTTTTTTTTCCCTCTTTAATAATTGACATAAAA
>NC_056558.1:35309627-35313505 GCF_013358625.1 Macadamia integrifolia | reverse complement strand
ATTTGGACGGTCCATCACGCTATCCCTCTTGAAATTTAAAATCGTCTCTGGTGAGGTTATATGGCAATGAGATACAGTGAGAGATAAAAAGAAAGAAAGAATGAAAAAAAATACTTTGAAGTTCTGGGAATCTTTTCCCTTTACCTACACACCATCTTCAGCAGCAAGGCTGCACGAGCCCCCACTATCCCAGGAGGAACTTTTTTACCCGCTCTTTCCGCGTCCGCTAAGCTGCTTTTTCTTTCCCCTCTTTTAGAATCTATCGTGTTATTGCTGCTTTGCAAACTTTTTCTTTTTTCTGTTTCTTGTTCTTTCCGCGTCAGAAAGCTGCTTCAGAAAGAAAGAAGTGAGTCGAGATTCGAGACTTATCCCATAAGCCACGAGAGAAAAAGAATCTCATTTGAAATCTTTCGTCCTTTTTTGTTTTTGGTAAATAAAAAATCCATCGCTATCATACACACTTTTTTTTTTTTTTTTTCGTAAAACGCCCTTATACACTTAAAAGATCGTGAAAGAAGGCCCATTATTCGCCACGTGTCAAGATCCCCGATGCATATCCCGGATAATTTCAAAGTCCCATCATCGGTTCAGTACGGAAGAAGACCCCACCTGTCGTAAAAGCAAGCGGGAATGGTCCTTTCAAATTCCAGACGCGAGTAACTGAGTCCTTGCTCCGTCTTTCAAGTTTCGACTTCAGTCGCCATTGAAAAACCTTCGTTCTCTACGTCTCTGTGTTAAGATTCAATCATGGAGGATCATGTTCCACTACCTGCTTCTGTTGAACAAGTACTCACAACGATCTGTGAGCGGCATTCAATTTCACCGCCGGACGTCGTCGGAGCTAAAAGACAGCTTGCTTCGCTTGGAGAGGAAGACTCTCTTACGATCCTCCGCAAGATTTCAAACTCCACTCATATTCGAACTCTCACTGGTTATATCATTTATATGACGAAAAGTGCTCGTGGAGAAAGCAATTGGTCTCCTACTTCTCGACCTAGTACATCCGGAGGCGGCACACCATTTTCTTCTCCTTCTCCTGGTAAAAGCATCTCCACTCCTCCTACCTGCCCAAGTCCTTCCGGAAGCGGCACTCCTTTTTCTGCTTCTTCTCCTGGTAACTTCTTTATCATATATTTTCTTATTATCTTCAAAATTTTTGAATGTTTAAGCAATTAAGTGCTTTTTCTGATTCGAGTTTTTGTCTGAACCTGAGTTTATCCTGAATTTCTGAAAGATTTTAGTTCGAATCATTACCATGTTTTCTTTGTATTTGCATTTCCAATGTTAGTTTGCGCAGTGTTGAACAATTTCATTATTTCAATGTTTCGTTCACTTGCGACTTGTAGCTGTTTTCTCAAAATTTGTGTTTCACTGCTATAGTAATGGATTCTGCTTTCTTCCTTTTTTTTTTTAGGTTAAGAGTTTCTGCGTGCTATTTCTTTTACGATTCCCTCTTTCGTTAGTCAGTAGGAATTGTTCAAACATTCAGTGTACATCGTCTTACTGGTTCTAATTGATTTCAGCTTATATTCTCTCTTGATCGAGTTTTTTTTTGTTTGCTAAGGGGTCATGAGACGGCAGACCTCACGGGCTGTGACGAGTCTGTGGGGAGCGAGCTCATCAGCACGACTTCCCCGTTCCTATTCAATGGCGTTGGCGGAACTTGACTTCAAGAAGGCCTTCTTAATTTTAAGTTATGCCGGGAAGTAAGTTTCAAATTCGACCCACTTTTCTTTGTACCACTCTCAGTGAAGTTGATAAATTGTTGGATTGTTTCTTCTCAGGGAGAGGCTCGAATCTGTGATCACTGCTGATGACATTTATAAATTCAAGAACTCCCAAAATGCTACGTTTGAGTCAGAGGTTTGGCACAGTATTGGTCGACATTGCATCGAGGAGAAAGACAGGAGAGAGGTGCATCTTATGGTTCTACACTCGCCCTTTGTCTGATTCTTGTCATCTCATATATGATGTGGCAAAATTATGTAGGCAATACAGTAAGAATGTATGGGCCATGCTATGCTTGTATTATGAGGGGAAAGAATGGAAACATCTTCACGATTACATTTGTGGCAATCCTTGCTGAAATATTTCGTTTATTGTAATTTTTATGAGTTCTATTATTGGAGCACTTGCAGACTCAAATCGTTACTTGAAGTCAACCGCTAAAATACTAAAATTTTTTATATAATATTTTGAATTTGGATTTTGATAAGGTTTTATGTATATGGGCCTTTGTATGTCTCTGTAATTTGCTGAATAAAACATTGGCAACAAAGTCTTGGCCTATGTATATGAAGGGTGTCATCTCGGGTCATTTACTTTACATTCATGTTTTTGTGTATCATATAGTTGCATCTTTAGACATGTGGAAAATGCATGATACATGATGGTAGCTTGAAGAGAGTGAGTTTAGGATTACAGACAAGGGTAACAACATTATTCTATCAATTATTAGTGGCACCTGAAGTCCTTGCAACTTTTACAATCAATTACTTCTAAATTGTTCCATGACTAATCGCTACTTATATTCTGCAGAAATTTGATTCAGACCATGGAGGAGCATTCTTGTATCACTGCGTGGTTGATTCAAATGGGAATTACAGCTTTAAGGTTTGAATTTCTTTCCCTCCGATTTTGCTTGTAGAGGTAGTTGTTTGTGCTTTTTTTCTCATCTATTTTTCCTTTGGGTTCGCCTACATGTTTTGTGGTCTCAATGGTGCATCGCTTTCAACAATTTGTTTTTGGGTGCCACTCTATCTCTATGGTATCATTACATGATAGTATAAAACTTCTCAAGATATGAAAATATAACTATCTTTGGTTACCTACTATTGGCCATAGTAACTAGTGCTTCATCTTACTTCATTTTTCTACTCTGAAGTCAACGGTACTGATTGTTTCTTTTGCATAGTTTTCTACTTTTCTCCATTCATTTAAATATGATTTCCTGTTTCTATTTCTGGTTTAGTACCTAAATCCTTTCTAGATCTGCTTCAACTGTAGTTTCTAAATTTGAGTTTTCTGAAAGATTTCTGGATTTCTATTTACTAATAATCAATTACCTATTAGTTTCTTTTTGAATTCTGAATTGAAGCCCTAAACCTGTCCTGCAATCCTGCAATTCTTGAACTTTCCTATGTCAAGTATGAAACATTCATATCTCTGAATCTAACTGTTGTATTGCTATCATATTTTACTAGATTTCTTTGCTTGAATAGTTCATTTGACCAAAATTGTAAGCACATCTGACTTGTTTTGACTGAGTTATTGGATTTCTCTTTAGTCTGATTTTTTGGTTCCTATCTGCGGGTCGGGAAAACTCTCTGGTTTCCCAACCCTAAACCTGTCAGGTGACTAGAACCTCATCGAAGAGTGTTAAAGAAACTCATCTCAACACATGCTACAATATGATAAATTATCTCGGTTATTAAAGTCATTTTTCTGATTTATGTGCTTTGCTGTCAACTATTTGTAAAGCAATGCAAAACCCTGTTTGATATTTTTTTATAGAAGCGGTATGCTTCTGGGAATTAGGTTATAGTAGACATGGATCGGTTGCCTCAAAAACTACTTGTGCTAAGTGTGAATAACAAAATCCTCCTCCTCACCTGTCCTATAGAGAAGTAAGTTGCAACTTCTTTGGAGGGTGCCTTTGGCTTGGGACGAGTGAAGCTTAACATAAATGGTAAATTGGATTGGTGAATAGGCCGATTTGGATTGGAATTAGCCTATTCACGCCAATGTTCCTTAGAATTGCCGAGTTCTCAGATCAAATGGCCGATTATAGGGTTCTTGGGACTGATTCTGGCCGATCAATCCCTGATTCCCTGGTTTTAAAAGCTTGGGTAGACTACCCACATTGGGATCTTCCCCCC
>NC_056558.1:35283628-35309607 GCF_013358625.1 Macadamia integrifolia | reverse complement strand
AAAAACCCAAAGGGAGTTGTGATAAGAAACAATATAAGCCTCTTCATTGCTGTTCTTGATGTGTTTAATACTGTAATGATATAGTACCAACATGGTTGAGATTCGAATCCTTCTGGTGGGATATGGTTATGCTAAAAGGACTAGTTGTCAGCGTGGACTCCCTCTTAGCAGTAAAAGTATTCAAGACTGATAGCCCATTGTTAAAAAACTCGCCGAAATTTTGCTTTTTAACATTCTGAGACGAAACAGGAGTTGAAACTTAGAATCAGCGCTGTTTTGCTGAAAATGCACTGTTTTGTCAAAATTTTGGTTATTTCATCCATTAGCCCCCCTAAAATGGCACGCAGAAAACTTAGAAAGAATACACTGTTCTGGAAAAATTTTGGTGGGTTGAACCGAAACAGCGAAAGGAAACGAGTTTTTAAACCTTGTGATAGCCAGCCACTTGGCCTATGTGCTTGCATGACATGTACTGTGTTTTTATTGAATTAGTCTATGTATTATATGTTTTCGTGTTACCTGTTGAATGGTGGAGAGGTCAGTTCTTCTGTTCAACTCTTTTTTTATGAAGCTATTTCTATTTCTAATGGTAAAACATATGTACTTGTTCAGGGCCCGTATTATGATAAGATGAGAACTCATCTTCAGAAGGTTTTGGGTGATGATAATGTTCTGATGGTCAAGTTTTCTGAAGAGGAAGACGCAAAAGGAAAATTTTCAGCTACCAGTTCTTGCACTTCTAGTTACAAGAAAATTGCAGAAGAAGGGATTTTTGTGGGTTTGCGCCATTACCGTTTCTTTGGTGAGTTTTATTTATTTTTTAATGACCAGTGAAGTTTGACTGGTTAGTTCTGGCTTATCCTTCTGTTCTTTTCATCAGTGCGACAATAAATAATTTCAAAACAACCATCAATGCAAGCTAGGTTTTATTATTCTATATTCAGCTTATGCATATTCAAGCTTGTGTTTCCATTTGCAAGTTTTCTTAATCGATATAGTTTGTGGCCATTTGTATACCTTTTTTTTCTTTTGTCATTTTGAAGATAATGATTAAACATTTTGTCCTCTGTATTCCTGTTCTGATTTTATCTGATCTCTAGGTCAATAAGAAATTTGCACAGTCCCTTGTTGAATTATTTGAAGGGATTATTGTGCATTGTAGTTTTTTTTTTTTTTTTTGGTATCTCTCAAAACTTTTTATTTTTTTTTGGGTATCTCTCAAAACTTTTGCAAAGGTGTGAAGCAATTTTTATTAAAATTCCTAGGTGAGATGCCTGAAAACAAACTTTGACCTACAGCTCCTAATTCCCTTCCTTGGCCTCTATTTACTTTGTTCCTGTGCATAGATTGGTCTTTTTTCCTTTCTGCACAAATACTGGATTCTTGGAATATTCATTGCATAAACTCTAGTCAGTTGTTACCACCTCCGAAAATTAAAAAATGTAGGAAAGATGAGTCTCAACTCTCTACATGAAAAGTATTGGTCTTTAATGCCATAACAGCTCTTTAAAATTGTGGATTTTTCCAAGCGGATGGTCACCCCACTTCAAGCCAATTGGTTTTAAGATGAAAGCTTTAACGTGGTATCAGAGCAGTAAAACGCTCCTTTAAGCTTCCTTTTTTTCTTTTTCTTCTTTTTCTTGTTGCCCTGGTCGACTCTCCTTCAATGGCCACTGAAGAGACCACCTTGACCGGCACTCTCCCCACCATGCAGGCTCTTGCACCTATCACAAACACCGCCCCTGCGCCCTCCCTCTCTTCCTTCTCTTCTCCACACCACTATCTCTCAATTAAGCTCACCCCCACCAACTTCCTTCTTTAGAAGAAACAGCTTGTTCCCTTTCTCAAAGGCCAATGTCTCTTCGGTTATGTTGATGGCTCCATTCCCTACCCTTTCGATCTTGCAGATGCTTAGACCTGGCACCAACATGATGCGTAGCTTGTCAGTCTTCTCATTGCATCTCTTTCTGAGGATGTTGTTCCTCTCATTCTGGACAAAGACACTAGCCATGTTATCTGGGTCATGCTTTCTATTGCCTTTGGCTCCGCCTCACCCACACGCCTGATGTCTCTTCATCTCAACCTTCAGAATCTCCGTAAAAAACCTGAGGAATCAGTCACTCTCCTTCTCAAGCGCGCCAAGCTTCTCTCTGATGAGCTGGTTGCAGTGGGTGAACCTCTGAAGTAAGCTAACTTCAGCATCCATGTGTTGCGTTCTCTTCGTGAAGACCTTCAAGGGATTGTTCCTTCCATCATTGCTTGTGAATCCATTCTCGCGTATACGGAGCTGCATGCTCTTCTCCTCAGTCATGAGAGTCTTCATGCATTCTTTAAGCTGTCGGTTTCTGAGAGTACAGAAATTGAATCCTCTTCTCCAACTGCCAACACCGCTCCGTGGTCCTCCCCTTCCCCTAATGACTTTGGCAACTTCTCTTCTGGCTGTGGGTCTAACAGGGGACATGGGGGCATGGCAGATCTGGTCGCGGACGTGGTCGTCAATCTCAGCAACTTCCTGGCCGATTTTACTGCACCATTTGCCAGGGGACAAATCATAACTCTAATACCTATTACTACTGCCCTCAACCACACAATACACCCTACCCACAACCCTACCCCCATCTCATACCTACCCTCCCATCGCCCATTATGCTCAACCAGGCCTTCTCCCTACACTGAACTACCCATCATCCTACCCCTCTGCCGCCTTCACCTGGTATCCTGACACCGACGCCACACACCATGTCACCCCTGACCTGAACTCTCTTTCTACATATGATGGGTACTCAGGTGATGACAACCTACAAGTTGGCAATGGTAAGGGTCTCCCTATATCACATGTTGGTTCCTCTACCATTATTTCTCGTTCTTGCCCCTTCTCTTTAAAAAATGTTCTCCATGTTCCCTCCATCACAAAACCTCCTCTCTTTTCAAAAATTTGCTAAGGACAACGGTGTTTTCTTTGAATTTCACCCTTCTCATTTTCTTATCAAGGATCAGGGTACCAACATGACACTTCTCACCGGTCCGAGTAAAGGGGGGCTCTACACCTTGGAGTCCAAGTCTTCCTCTTCTCCCATTGCCAGTATTGTTGAACAAACCACTCTGGATGGTTGGCACTCCTGGCTCGGTCATCCTCACGAGCGTCTTCTCCATCATATTGTTCGCACCAATAATTTGCCATGTTGTTCTTCCTGCCTTCAGTCTCTCTGCAACGCATGTCAATTGGGCAAAGCATGTCGATTGCATCTCCCATTATCTAGTTCGTGTAGTTTATTTCCATTAGATCTTGTATTTAGTGATGTTTAGGGTCCCTCCCATACACTGTCCATCTCTGGACATCGTTTCTTTGTAATTTTTGTTGATGATTTTACAAAATACATTTGGTTTTATCCTTTAGTGCATAAGTCTGAAGTCTTTTCCGTTTTTCAAAATTTTAAAACTTAGTTGAATGGCAATTTTCGCGACAACTTAAGGAAATCCAAATTGATTGGGGGTGAGTATCGTTCTCTCCCCACCTTCTCTAAGGTTGGCATTGCTCACCGTCTTTCCTGTCCCCACACCCATGCACAGAAGGGGTTAGTTGAGCGGCGTCATCGCCACATTACCGAGATGAGTCTCTCTTTTAGCCCATAGTTCGGTTCCCATGCAATACTGGCACTTCGCCTTTGAAACTGCTGTCTATCTCATTAACAGGAAGCCCTCTCAAGTCTCCAATCATGTTTCCCCCTTTCAACTCGTCCACAATAAGGCACCTGATTACTCCTTTCTTGACCTTGGGTGCAGTCCCTCTCATCATGGCTATCGTTGCCTTGACTGCCAAACAAATAAATTTTATATTGCTCGACACGTTTGCTTTGATGAATCCGTTTTTTCCTTTTCCTCTCCCTCCATTCTTGGTCCTCCACCACCTTCACGGTCTCCTTGCCCTTCTCCTTGGGCTATTGTTCCAAGTCGTATGACCCTCTCACTATTGCTTACTACACCACCACAGCTCACACTGCCACCCTTTCCCCCTACTCACCTTCCATCGCCTACCACCACTACCTCCAGCCCCACCATGGCGCTAACCCCTACCATGGCCACACCACAGTTGTCCCCCATGCCCTCATCACCACCGACTTCCCCTCCTTGCTGCACCAGACCCATTCTTGACCTGTTCGCCAGCCCTACCTCCTTCACCTCCCTAGCGCCTGTGGCTGGCTCCCAACCATCACCGCCCCATTGGCTTGCTCCCCCCCATTGACCAAGGGGCACCCCATGACCCTTAGACCTTGGCCCTAACTGCCCCAAGCCCTATCAACTGCGACCTAACCCTCACCTACCCCTGAACCCACATGCTTCTCTCAGGCTGTGAAATTACCAGAGTGGCGGGCTGCCATGAGCGAGGAATTCAATGCCCTAGTTCGCAATGGTACATGGTCCCTCGTACCTCCTACTCGGTCTCAAAATTTGGTTGGGTGCAAATGGGTGTACCGTGTCAAGAGGAAGGCTGATGGATCCCTTGAGCGATACAAGGCTCGATTAGTTGCCAAGGGGTTTCATCAACAACATGGTGTGGACTACATGGAGACATTTAGCCCTGTGATCAAACCCACCACAGATCAAACCATTCTCTCATTGGCTATAACTAGTGGATGGTCCATTCGACAGCTCGACGTCCATAATGCTTTCTTGTATGGTGTCTTCTATGAGGAGGTGTATATGACTTAACCCCCTGGGTTCACTGACACATCTCGCCTCAATCATGTATGTTGACTTCACAAGTACTTATATGGCCTCAAGCAGGCTCCTTGAGCCTAGTTCCATCGGCTGTCCACATTTCTCCTGCAGTTCGGATTCATGGCCGCCAAGACGGACCCCTCCCTCTTTATTTATAAACGTGGATCTCATCTCATTTATGTGTTGGTGTATGTAGATGACATTCTTGTCACAGGCAGCGACTCCGCTCGCATTGTTGAGCTCCTATCTTCTCTTGCAGCGGAGTTCTCCATCAAGGACTTGGGTCCCCTCCATTTTTTCCTTTGGATCGAGGCTTTACCTCACTCCTAGGGCATGCTTCTTTCTCAGAATTGATGCATTGGTGATCTTCTCAAGCTTGCTGGAATGACAGATTGCAAGGGTGTCCCTCACTCCCATGTAATGATTAAAGTATCGGTCGCCGTATCGGTCGGCCAAAACTAAGATACGTATCAGAGGGTATCGTATCGTGTCGTATTGGAGATACGCTAAGATACGCACATAAATGGATAAGAAACATTTTTTTATGCACTTTTGCATAAAAAATAGTTCAAAGAAGCTATAAATAACATGTATTATGCATAAACAGTAAATTGAGAGTATCGTAATAAGAATCCAAGGTTTGTAGTTGTCCTATAAATGTAAAATCCTTGTTCACAACATTGATTTCCACTTTAGTTAGAGAGAAAAATGGTTGACAGCAATTTTGGAACAAAAACACCACAAAAAATTATGTTTTTCTGAAAAATTATCCATCTTGGCCATTTTATGACCGTATGAATATGTATTGGTGTGTATCATCGATACATACCAATACACACTGATACGTGCTGATACATATTGAAACGTACATTTCACTTCGATTTTGAATTTTCCATAGAGTATCGGTACGTATCGGTGGTGTATCGGTATGTATCGTAAGATACGTATCGATACAAATGGTTTTAAAAATTCCATGTATTGTATTGGTAAGGGCCGATATGGTACAATACAGACCGATACTTTAAACCCTGCTCCTATGGACACCACCGCTAAACCCACTCTTTGAGGGGGTGTTCCGACGGCTGACCCCACACTCTACAGATCTATTGTTGGGGCTCTTCAGTACATGACTCTTACTAGGCCTGATGTCTCCTTCCCTGTCAATCGCGTGTGCCAATTCATGTACGCTCCAACTGAAGAGCATTGGAGCCTTGTGAAGCGCATTCTTCGCTACTTAACAAACAAGGACTTATGGCCTCTTATTTGGAAAGTCTGTGGGGTCACCCACCCTGCAAGCCTTCTCCAATGCTGACTAGGCTAGGAATGGTGATGATCGTAAATCAACAGGTGGTTATGCTATTTATCTTGGCTCCAATCTCATTTCCTGGTGTTCTCGTAAGCAGATGACTGTTGCTCGATCATCTACTGAGTCTGAATACAAGGCATTGGCTGATGCTGCCGCCGAGCTTATCTGGCTAGAATCACTTCTTACTGAGCTCGGCATTCCTCTTCGGAGTCCCCAATTCTCTGGTGTGACAATGTTGGAGCCACTTACCTCTCTACTGATTCGGTCTTCCATGCCCGGACCAAGCATGTGGACATAGATTTTCACTTTATACGTGATCAGGTTGCAAAGAAATAGCTCACAGTTCAGTATATCTCCACCAATGACCAGCTTGCTGATGCTCTCACCAAGGCTCTTCCAACATCTCGTTTTCAGTTCATGCGCAACAAGTTGAAGCTCTGTCCAGCCGACCATCAACTTGAGGGGGTGTAATAATGTATATAGTATCTCTCATATATGGTAATACCATATATAGGATTTCCCATGTATGGGAATTCCGTATATGATAGTATTCACCCTATATGGAACTACATATTTCTTTCCCTTTGTATTGCACACAATATTGTCCTACCATATCATACCTAGTTGACTAGGGTTTGTGTATGACATGTATTTATAGTCTCTATGGAGAGAGATCAATTCAATAAGAAATACAAGACTCTTCAGGACTATATAATTATATAAATTTTGATCTAGTTATCCAGGTCCTTTCCTTCTTGTTGCCTATTTAGGTCTCAGCTCAACTTGTAAAGCACTTGTATTTTATTTGACCGTGTCTCGTAGTAAGATATGGCATGCCCTTTTGTAAGTAGTAGTCATTGTGGGGAAAAATATATCTATTACAAGAGGTTATTACAATGTAAATAATTGTCATGGACCAACAACAAAATATGGTTCTTGAAGAAGTTTGTTTCAAGAGTTGTGGAGGTTGGGAAGAATTCACGAGTCATGGGTTTCGGGAGTGAGGTGCATACCAGCCTCAGATAAGAGGTCTAACACATGTTTTCTCTGTGATCGACTAACTCATTTCTTACTCCATAGGACTTCAACAACTCAACTCATCCTTGTCTCAACTAAATGGGGTCGGCTTTAATAAGACTTCAATGCCAATAAAACTACCGAAAAATGCTGATGTAGATAAGATTTCAGCTTTGGAATCTCGGATGCATCATCCCCAGATATATTAATATCATCTAGATAGACAACTAAAACAACCACATTAGAGCCATGGTGCCATTCAAACACAATATGGTAAGAGTAACTTTGTGAAAACCCGCAGTGAGTAACAATGGAGCTGAACTCATCGAACCATGCTCTAGTGACTGTTTCAACCCATAGATGGCTTGCATACTCTGATTTCTCCTCCTAAGAAACATACCCAGGATGTTGCTACATATAGACCTCTTGTAGATCAGCATATAGGGATGCTGATGGGGTAGCCTTAGGGAAGAGGGGGAAAATCAAAATAGAAGGGGAAGGAAGGGATCACACAATTAGATATTTTGCACAAATCCAACCAGGGAGGAAGAAATCGCATAAAGAAGGGGGAGGGGAAGAATCACTCACCCACACAACCCTAAGGCTCTTAAGCATTAACTCAATTCATCATTCTTCAAATATGAGAAAGTAGATTACATTAGCTCCTCTATATAAAGAGGGCAAACTAGCAGCCATAATCTAACTAGGAGTTAGACTCCAAGTAGGATTAAACCTTACATAATAGGAGTTGGACTCCAAATAGGACTAGACTAGAACTCCAACATGGAGTAGGACTAGAACTCTAACATGGAATAGGTAACTAACTAGTCATTCACCAAGGCTGTGTTTGGTAGCCAAGGGAAGAAAAGAAAAGAAAAGAAAAAAGTGCAAAAACTTGTAGTTTTTTCTTGGTTAAGGAAATTCTCTTTGCACTTGGTATGTCTTCTTTTTTTTTTGGTAAAAGCAACTTCAATTAGATAGAAGACATAAGTTACACAAGGTCTCAATGCTCAGAACACGAAACCAAGGAGTGGAATATAGCCAAACTGTTGTACATGTCATTAAGGGGGCCTTCCAAGATAGGGGATGGGCAAAACCAATAACTTCCCTAGACATCCAGTTTTAAATACAACTAACATAAGCATGGGCAAATTTCTCTTTCACATGGAGCGAGAAAACCATGATGGGCAACAAAGCGACACATGCCAGACACCGAGTATCACAGTATGCATGTGGCTCTGCGCATGCCAGACAAAGATTGTCACAGTATGTATGTGGCCCAACCATATCGCCTAGAAGAATGTGAAGGTACCAGAGGACCCACATCTTCCCACAAACCAACCGCCTAGACCAACGTAGAATTAAAAAAGCTAAAACACAACTGGCAAAATTTAAAAAAGCTAACACACAACTAGCTAAAATAAGAAGATGGCCATCATAGGTGGCTGATAAGGCAACACAGCCGCATGGGGCAGCCCAAACCATCAAAATCTTGATTGAAGAGGCATCATACATCCCTGCATCATCATCATCTCCACACATCGTAGACCTTTTCCGGCAAACAGAAATTGCCCGCCCTCCGGTCTGCGACAGATCGGAAAAAACTGCATATCTAAATCTCAGATCAAGGCAAGAGAAGCTCCATCGCGTCCTTCTTCTTTCAACCATTGCCGCAGCGAAGGGCACAAGGTCATTAGCGTCATCGTCAGCGTCGGAAAAATTTCAGACGATAATGGAGAAAGAGAGGGAGAGAGGAGGGTGTAGTTGGATGCCAGGAGTTGGGACGGAGGTTCGGTTGAGGTGGAGATAGAAGGAGAGAAACAGATCTACAGATCTGCAAACCTGTTCAACACCTGGTGGCGGGGAGGATGCTTGAGAGCGGGACGAATGCAGAAGGCGGAGGGTTTGGGGTCGGGAGCAGGGATGGAGGCGGGAGCATGGTTGGAGCTGAGGTTTTTCCTCAATAGGGGCAGGGGCCTCTTCAATCTCTACCATCTTCTCCTCCTCTGCGGGCTTCTCATCCTCTTTCACCGCCGGTGGGGGCAGTGGAGGATTAGTGAACTCTTCAAGGGCTTTCTTCTCTGGATTAGGAAGATCTGAGACAACCGCTTGATCGATAGACTCTTCCTCAGTGGCCACCGGTTTTTCAACCTCCTCAGTAGTAGCAAGAACAATAGCTTCTTCGTCGATGGCTAGCTTGATAGGCTCATTCACCTTAGGCACAAAAAAAAAAAAAAAATCTTGCATAAAACACAAGAAAGCATAAGAAAATTTAAAAACATAATAAGACAAAAAATGAATGACTACACAATGATTTCCTATGTGTCTATCTCTCATAAAATTCAAAATTTTTTGAATTCTTTTCTTTTCTTTTCTTCTCTTGGTTACCAAACATACATACTCTTTTTATTTTCTCACCATTTCATTTCTTTTCTTTTCTAGATTCTTTTTTCTTTTCTTTTCTTCTCTTGGCTACTAAACATAGCCTAATAGGAAAACCTAAACTGACTCAGACTGAAATAACAAAGAAAATAGACTCAAAACAGGACTCTAACTAAACTAATGATTAAATCTCGTTTTCCTACTTTCTACCCATATTTTAAACCCATGAAAGTGGTCTATTACAAAGGAAACCCATGGGATCAAAGGCCCAACACATACATAACCCAACCCAACCCAACCCAACCCAACCCAAGGCTTGTTTGCAATAAAATAAGCCCATTAAGTGACTTATCTACATCAGATGCTTTTTTGATATCAATCTGATAGTGAGGCCAATTTAAATGCACAACCATAGATATTAATTCACGACATAATTTAGAACAAATTAATCCACACTATTGTTTGAGACTCTGAGTATAACCCTTTGCTACCAATCAGGCCTTGAGGCGTTCAATAAAGCCATCTGAATTGTACTTTATGTTGTACACCAATGACGTCACACTAGATCTTTACCTAGAGGCAAATCCACTAGAGTCCATGTCTGTCAAGGACTCAAGATAATAAAGCATCCATTTTCATCTCCATAGCCACTTTCCACTTAAGATGAGATAACCCTTATGATGATTTTTTGGATTAGAGTTAGTAGACAATGAAAATGCTAAGTTATGGAATGTAGATGGAAGATGAGATACAAACACAATTTTCTATAGGATAGGCAGTCGTGGATTTTTGGATGCAAGAATGAGTACCTTTCTGGATTGCAACCGGTAAGTTAGTAGGAACCTCAGTAACAAGATTAGACTATATGGTGAGATGGGCAGGAATTGGAGCTGAAGTGGTAGGCACGATCTTCTTGTGCCACTAATATACATGCACTGCAGGAGGTGGTGATGTAGTAACTAGAGCATCATCAAAGGGCACAAAAATGGGAATAAGGGGCATGATCAATAGCTGTAGTAGATGTCGGTGGAGTGGTAGGAAGAGGATAATGTGATATATTCTAAAAAAAAGTTACATCAGCATTGACGAATTGCTAATGAGTAATCAGAACATAGCACCTGTGTCCTTTATGAGTTATAGAGTAACCAAGAGAAATACACTTGACCGCTCGGGAGATAATTTATCAATGTGAGGTTGCAAGATATGAACAAAATACCCACAACAAAAGACCAACGACATAACAGTAAATAGGGGATCATTTGAACCTGAAACCAAACTGGCTTAAAACCTGAAACCGAAACCGAAATCGAAACCGAAACCAAATCGGTAAGAAATTGAAAACAGTCCAAATTCATAAAAATCCAATTTTTGCATAGTTTTGTATAAGTTTATATGGAAAGTCGAACCCAAACTGGACAAAAAACTGAAACAACACCAACCGAAATGAAATTTCCTTTTTGGTTCGGTTTCGGTTTCACCATTCCAGCACTGAAACCGATTCAACCCAGACCGAAACCAGGCAGAAACGACCTGTTGATACCCCTAGTTGTGTTGGCTAACTCATTAGGCCGGTCTGGTGCAGTTAACCATGTTTAGCCCAACATGTGTCAACTTTATAATTGGGCTTGCAGCAGAAGGTACATTGTCGAGAAGACCTATCAGAAGGTGCATTGGCCATTGGCCTCTTCCAGAGACGGTGGAACCTCATCCTCGGCCATCAGCAAAAGCCGAACCTTCCCTAGGAGAAGGGGAGGGGTAATCCCTGGTTGGAGTAACCATACGCTGAAGACAAGAGGATGTCTCATTCAATATTACCCTTATAACTACTGAAGTATTCATTCAATGACTCTTCCTCTTGTTTAAAATTGAACATCTTCTCATAGAGCTCATAGGCCTGAGATATATTCTTCTCTTGGGAGATGCTTTCTTTTAAATCCATCCCAAACCCCAAATCTAGTAGTGTGGAATATGACGGCGGCAATAGCTGGATCCATAATGTTCCATAACCATATTTTGAATGTGGAATTTTCACGCATCCTCTCTTCATAAGCTGTGATAGTAGCTGGATCTTTAGAATCAGCAGACTTAGTAGTAAGATGTTTCATCTTTCCTTTAACATGAATGTAGACTTGAATAGCTTGAGCCCATAACATGTAGCTAGATACTCCATTTAAGTTTAATATTGGTGATCTGAATGTGAACATTATCAATAGGTAATTTACGATCAACCATCATGCACACAAGTAATATTGGAATCAAGGAGAGCATCCAAACCAGTGACTGAAAAGGTTAATAACACATCAGGCAGTAGCAACACTGTTCTAACAACTCAGCAGCAGGCAGCAATAATACTTAAACAAATACCTTATAAACCCAGGTTTTGGTGATTTATGAAATATCAAAGATCAGCAGGCCAGATGGACCTGAAATTGAAGTCGAAGGGACTCCTAGGAGATGGTACTGATGGCCCAATTACTTGGATTGGTTTGTTGGTTGGTTAGATAAAAATAATTTGAGAAACAATAGTTCTGAAATTTGATCTCAAAACAGAGTACTGCGGGTATGAATGGAGAAATCTGATTCCAGGAATCAGGTGAGCGGATGATCCTAAAATTAAGATCAAGTGTACCTTCAGATGGACTCATAACAGAGTACTGTGGGTATGAATGGAGAAATCTGATTCCAGAAATCAGGTCAGCGGATGATCCTAAAATTAAGATCGAGTGTACCTTCAGATGGACTCAAATAACCCTAAAAAAATCCGTAACATTTGCCGGCTGGATTAAGGAGTAATTTCAGATCTCGATCACTTGAAGAAAAGGTTCCAGAACCTGAATCCGCAACCATTACATGCATGGAATCTGATTTCTAGACACAGTTATCTTCAGTGCTTCATGAACAGCTATTAGAGAAGTAGTAGAATTCCCTAGTTTACCTTCATATCATCTTTAACTAGGACAGTAGATAGCATATAGGCAGTATAGGCTGCTCCAACCAGACACCGGTTGCAGTCCTTGAATGGGATGTCAAACCAGCAGTTGAATGAAGGAGATTACTGGTTATTAGTGCTCTGATACCATGTAATTTGTAACACACAAGATAGGGAGGGAGGAAGAAGAGGGAGAGACTGCAAAAGAGATATGCAGAATCGATACTCCTGCCAGCCCCCCAACTATATTGATCAACAAATTACAATTAGACAAGGAATAGAAGTCCTTGTGGTATAAGATTCAAATAGAAGTTAACTGAAGAAGCCTTGCCTAAATAGGAATTATAGATTTAGCGTAACTAGGAAAATAATATTGCAAACAAAGAAATAACAACTAACCATGATCATGGTTTAAAGTATTGTCTGTTTCGTATCGTGGATACGTATTGGTATTGGTTAAAATCGATACGATTGGGACCAATATGAAAACAAATGAGTATATCCAAACGTATCGATATGACACACAGATACGTAATGATACTGAAGATTCGTATCTATAGAACCTATTTCACTTTTGGGACAGAGCCTGTTCTTCTCGTTGGTGGTACTTAAGTTTCCAAAATTTGAAGTACAAATGCGCAATCAATCTCCCTTTCATTTCTTGGACTTGCCCATTTGGGGCTTTGAATCATTCATAAAAAAATGATTCAAAATTTACAATCAAACTGATGTTTAGAGGATTGAAGCATAAAAAATCATCCAACCAAAACATAGCACTAAATAGGTAAGTTGAAAAAGCTCGAACATTTTTTGCAAATCTTTGTTTTATTTCTGTTTTTGCTATGTTTGAGTAGATTTAGGTAAAACAAACTAATGCATTACATCAAACATGAATTATTGCATCAATTTGTTCTTATATTTTAAAATTTCTTGGGAAGTCGACAATTGACTATTACCACATGTAAGAAATTTCATCCTTTATAACAATTTCAAATGAATGCACTTGTCTTTCAATACAGTGTTCTCCAGTTTAGTGTTTATGCATTATACATGTTATATATTGCTTATTTATACTGTTTTCCATGCTGAAGTGTATTTCCATGTGTATCTTGCGTATCTCTGGTACAATATGATACGATACGTCTCTTAAAATTACACTACTGATATGGCTATCGAAACTGATACTTTAATCCTTGACCACAATAGTACAAATGGTAATGTACCCCCATGGTACATATGATACATTCTTTAAACTAAAAAACAATAAAAGTATAATCTCAGTAGAACTCTAAGAGTATACAAGTACAAGACAACTCCTAATTACATATAGCTGGGAAGAAAATCACAACTAACAAATAAGACACCTATGTTTACGTACACATAAAGAAATAATGTACCCCACGGTACATATGGTTACATATTTGAATAGAAAGGAGAATCGGTAGAAGAGAGGACGAGGGAGAAGATCTCCACTGCCCCACGGTTCCTTTTATGGAATTGATTAATATGAGCTAGTTATGAAAGGTACCCTGTAACAGATTAGAGATGATGCTGAAGAGATAAGTCAGTTGTTAACTCTAAACAGCCTAACGGTTACCAGTTTAACAGAACTCATTATCTTTCTAATTGTTATTCTCAACATCTAGATTTTTCTGTCACTTAAGTGCCTTGACAACTAAGGTTGCCTTGCATCCAGGCCACCTTTAATGCCTAGACGCTATGCTCGTGTGACCTACTCTTTGTACTTCTGTTTCTTGATTTTACAGATTTTCACTTTTTAAAAATAAAAAATAAAAAATAAAAAATAAAAAACTGAGGTCATCTTGACACCGTTTGATTATCGGGCACACTTGATACCATGATAGATTCTTGCATAGTGTGCATTCAGTTTTTTTATTCTTTTAACGAAACTCAAACTAACTCATTCCAAATAAATGGGGTTAGCTGCAAGGATCCTGTTTTAAACTTTAAGGGAAAAAGGACTCTGTTTGGGAGTGTGGCTTGTGTCCAGACACAGGAAGGGGGGCAATGACCACCCTGACCCCAATGAAAGGTGGAAACCTGCCCCGGTTGATGCTTTTGCATGCGTTCCCATTGGCCCTTACACTGGCACATGGGCCACACTCCCAGACAAAAAACTCTCCCCTAAATTTAATTAGCAGTGGGTTAACATGTGTATATCAACGTGATTAATTGTCTTTTTTTTTTTAATTTATTTTTGAACAGTTTTCAAGGATGGAGGCAAAGAGGAAAAGAAAAAGGATCCAACATCATCTTGTGTGAAGTGTTATTTTGTTTGTATGGAGTCCAATGCCTTATTAGACAGGATGAGACCGTGTCCTTTGTATAGTAAATCTGTTCATGATGCTCGTTGTGTGTTTATGCATGTACATAAAGTCAGCAGTCTCGTGGGTTATATGAAGAGGTATGTAATCTTTAACACTTTGATTACTTTCAGCCATTTGTATTTAAGTGGTGTGAAATCATTATCCACAGTTGGAAATGCAGGTTCTCACTAATTTTATCAAAGACTATCAAGCTAGATGTAGATTTTGGATCCTTGGTTGTTCAAACGATTGACGATGAACCTTGCAAGGTATGGTCCTCTGCTTCTTTGAACTTAATTTTCCCTCATTTGTCACGTGAATAAACAATGTTTTCCAATTGTTAGGATGATAATGGAGGTGCTGTCCGTGATGAAGATGGGAAACCTCTTGTACATACTGATGGAACTGGTTTTATATCTGAAGACTTGGCTTTGAAATGTCCAAGGAATATATTTAAAGGGACGTACCGGAACCAAGGAGACATTAAGGTCTGTTATTTTGGCTTTGTATAATAATTTTCACTTAGGTAAAACTTTATATAGTAAATAGTGTGTTGAAAGTGTTAACCAAGTCATAGCATTACAAATGACTCTAGGCTGGGATAGAAGTTTAGGAGCCAAAAAAGTTTTCGGTATCTTGTCTTGCATCAAGTTACTATCTGTTTGGTGGTTAAATTTTTTTTAAATTTGTGAGTTTTGACTTATATGGATTAAATCACGGATAGAAAGGAAGTAATGGTGGAAGAATAGAAGGATGGAGAAGAAGAGAGAAAACAAAGAAGGGTTTGCTAGGGGTAAAATATGGAGAGATAGGTTCCTTTCTCTCTGCCCCTGCCCCTGCCCCTGCCCCTGCCCCTGCCCCTGCCCCTGCGCTTGATCGAGCCAGAACAGATTTCTTTTGCTTATTCAAGTAGCCAGGTTCCCACCTATAAAGGTGCAGTATCCTAATGTCAATCTTTTTATCAGAAACAAAACCTGCCTGATCAGCATCAGTGTAGCCCCAATCTTGAAATGGTTACAGACTTACATTTAGTGTACAATAGTACCTTTCCTGGACTAGACGTCTATAACTTAAGGATACAATACACAACATCCAAATGCTCACTTCTAGGAACTAGACTTCTATAACTTGAGGATACAATACACAATATCCAAATGCTCACTTCTAGGAACATTCATAAATTAGCTCAACACCTTAACAACATAAGTAAAATATCAGGGTGAGTAAAAGAGAGATCAACTTCCCCATCAATCTTTGATACTTCTGTGTGTCAATTAGAGGATGCTCATATTCTTCACCTAGTTTATGATTTTGATTGTTAAAGAGTGTTCACGATAGAGGAGAGTGTCCCCGTCTTGCAATAAGTTGAGTCTTAGAGTTATTTTTTATTATTATTTCTTTCCTTGTTAGGGTATACTAGGTGTTTGTTTTTTCTTTATTTGTGTTGTTTCCTAGTTGTAGTTAGACTATCTATGATTGTAACTGATTTGGTTCTATTAATACATACATTGGAGGGAGACACAGTCCATCAATTGCCCTCTCTCTCTCTCTCTCTACTTACAAGTACTGGTTGCAGATCCTTGGTATTATCACGTTGTATCGGAGCTGTAACCAATACCTGATTGCTTCCTTGATTTGCCGTTTGGGATTTCTGGGTTGAAAAAGGAAACTCTAGTTCATAGATGAAGAACTAGGTTTTTGTTTGTGTTTCAATGAAGACTTAAGTATGATGAATCATACCTGAACTGGTTTCGATACTTCTGCTGCAACTGCTGAAGTGGTTGTTAGTTCCCTTCTCAGATTTATTTGACTCATATTCTGGTTGAGTCTTCTGTGGGAGAAACTGGTCTACTGTGTACTGCTACTGCTGAAAATTGCTTCCTATTTTGTTGGATTGGTGCTTGAAGTTGATGGTGTTTTTTGAGGTTTCGAATTGCTATTTTCAATACCCATGGTCTTGGGAACATAGATTGAAGACACCCTGATTTTTTCTGCAGACCTCTTCGACTTGGAGTAATGGTTTTTTGCAAGCAGGGATGTTCTGTTGATCTACAACTTCATGGCGTCGTATCCGTATTTTTTTATATTTTGATAATGTGATTTTCTTGCAACAAATTTTTGAAAAAAAAGAGAAAGGAATTTACTACTTGGTGGTTGGAGCACAGTTTATATATTTTAGACACTCTTGGCCAATCTACGGCCTAAGCAGTTGGGTTTGGTGTTTTTTAACTATCTAAGGGATCCACTTTGTTTACAGGGAATAAATAGGGTTTCCCAAAAGTTTCGGGACCAAATTTGGGCATTCGGGCCTCAAAACCAGAACTTGGAAGCTCCTTCCAAAACTTACAAGGTTTTGGCCAGGTTTTGATCGAATCTCGAAATATTTCGGTTGCAAGCCAGTTTTAAACCTGGCTTGAATCCCAAGCTTCGAACCTTGAGGATTGGAGATGGATGAGTTGTGTTGTAGTATGCATTGTGATTTATTCTTTGAAAGGTTCTGATGTAGAGGTCACATCCATCCTTTATTAAGAATCCAGGGTTAGAAAATTGGATTGATCTTCTGCCATCTGTAACTGTTCTTTTGTAAGTCACTTCTAGAAATTCAAATGAGTCAGATAGCATCGGATTGGGTCCTCCTACTTGTCTATGGCAGCTTCCAGGTCAACCAACTCAATTAGAAGCGGTTTCAGAAACCGTTAGCTGAGTCATGGGTTGCATTATCTGCAGTTTCCAATTTAGTCATCTTCTAAGACTCTTCTTAATTGATTGGTCCATATCTCTTTAGTCATATAGCTGTCAGAGTCAGATTTGAGGTAAATAAGGTCAGTTTAAAGATTCGTCTTTCACATTCAATCTTGGGGTTCTAAGGACTGGTTTTACGGATACCATTCCTGATCCTCATAAAGTATAATTCAGCCCTAATTGAGAGAGGATTCGGGGGTAATTGGCGGAGCTTGTTTACATGCTAATGTATATAATGAACTTGTGGACATGGTTTAAGAACTTGGCAAGATCTTGCTATTTGAAAATGGCGAGACGAGATGAGAGGTAATATGTAAAAAGTGCAATATCTCGGGCGAGATCTTGGTCGAGACCAAATCACATGGGGTATATACATAATTTCGACCCTCAACTCAACCCAACTCGACATTTCTCGCCTATCTCACACTGCTGTGAAGAAAAAGTGAACTTTTGGTAGATTTTCTTGCCAAATTTCTCCTCTACAGTGTAGATTAACAACTTCATCACTTGGAGATTGGAGAGTATCACTTCATCATCAACCTTTGGAGATCATTTTCTTCTCAAGAGCAGTTTTAGGTAAAGACAACTTCTTAAAACCATTTTTCATAGAAACATGGTCAATAGTTGTTTGTTTTTATTGTCGAATAGCCTAGGGTGAAGGGCCCGAAGACTACTTACATAGGGTATGAAGTCAAAGTACCATTTTATCTGATTTTTAAAAAAATGATCTTTCAACTGTGTTTAGAAGGCCTAAAATAGGGTAAATAACAAGTTTCAGGGGCTACAAAGACCATGTGGCCACTGAGGCCAACCATTGAGTCGACTGGGAAAAAATACAAGATCTCGGCGAGATATCGGCAGATCTCTCTTTTTTGGTTTAGCGAGATTAGGGGCGAGATCGAGATCTTAAACCTAGCTTGTGGACTTTTTTTTTTTGGTTGGGGGGGGGGAAGGAATCATTAGCAAGAAGTAGAAAAGAAGAATATACTGGGGCCCAAAGGAAAAAAAGCAAGCAGCAAACCAAACAAAACAGCACAATCAACAAGGGTTCTTAAGGAGGGTGTTGAAGAAGGGACATGGGCAGATCCCAAGACACAACAAGGAGGCTGTTCCTTGGGGAATCAATTACATGGAAGTGGAGGAGGCTGGGAAGTTTAGAACTGACATTAGAGAAGCTGGCCTTCCAAATCTTATCAAAGGATCCGGAGTCCGGAGTCCGGAGTCCATAGTCCATCTTCGAAGATTGCGGTCCATCCAAATTTGGTTGATGGAGGCACAAAAGGCAAGCTTGGCGGTAGACATCACAAATAGTGTTTCCTCCAAAAGTCATGTCATGTCAAGCCATGTCCATTCTCTTTGGAGGGAGAGGTTCCTCCTTCTAATTGGCCGGCAGGAGCTAAAGACTTTCTTCCAGACAGTGAAGGAGAGGAAAATTTGGTCAGCATATTCAATGCTATTCCAGCTTAGGAAGCAAGAGGAATAGTTCTGGATTTGCCTGTGGATGAGGAATGTGTGGGTGGGGAGGCAGTTTGTGAGGGCACTCCAAATTGTGAAACTGGATTGGGGAATGTGCCTTTTGAACAAAGTGCCAAGGGACAAGGGGACTACTCGATCTAATCAAGTCCTAAGCTGAAGAGGAACTAAAGATCCCTGTAGGAGAGGGAAGCCAAGAGACTTTGTCACCGAGTGGAGGAAGGGCAGCCCAGATGATTGATCAATGGACTTGGTACAACATATTCCTATAAATACCTTGTGCAAAAAAGACTTTCTTGTGCTCTGAATATCTCATTTATGCTTTTTTTTATGTAAATTATGATGCTATTTATTCTCGTAGATTCCATTGGAACTTTTCTCTAGATTTTTTTCTTTCCTTGTTAAGCTTGGTTTATTTGGATCTATTTTTTGCCTAGAACCTTTGTTATGATTAGGAAAATGTAATATCATTTGTTTTTTAATGCATTTTAATCTGCATATTTGATACATTTTTCTAATTGATTGTTTTTTCCGTCTTAGGAAACTCGAGCACTCACTGAACTTGAGCAGATATTTGGACAGTCAAAATCTAATATTGAGGATCCGGTATGAACAAATTTTATTAAAAGCACTGCTTAGTTTTTTTCCCTCCCTGTTTTCTTTTTATTCTTTTTATGTTTCTACCACCTCCCAACTTTAACAGTTGTCATTTTCATTGTCTTTTAGCCTCTACTAATGCAGGTCCGTCTGTTTTACAATGGTCGTGCTGTAAAGGGAACCCTTCTAGTGAATAAATATGTAAGCACCTACACATAAAGTAAATGATAAAGGTTTGTGTGGGCCATTTTTTAACCTTTTCAAGATATTGTGCCATAGGAAGTGCTATAACATTCCATAACAAACTTAGAGGATAGATGAAGTAACTTATTCTAATCTAATTGCCTTATGGGTAAGTGATAGCTAGAGGTGGTGTCTCCATTTGTCTTTCAGTATTTGCGTAGGCACTTCTCTCTGTAAAATCTTTTCGTGCCCTCATATTCCTTGTTAGACTTCTTGTTTAAGTTACGTTATGGGTGCATCTTTTTGTAACCAAGATGGTGAACTGAGAAATTGTAACCTTCTTTTGTTTGCCTTTGTTTTATTTCCAAAAAATTTAAACCACAGGTAAAAAACTGTTTTCAAAAAAAAATTAAAAGCGACTTACCACTGTATCATTCTCAAGAGCCTTTATTGTCTTGCACACTTTTTGAATTATTATACACTTGTAAAATGATATTTTCATGAACTATATTAGGTGCTGATTCCTTATACAAACCTAGTTGATTCTTGTAGCTCTTCTCTGATGCCGGAAACCTTCGACTCCGGTGTCTCTGTGCTGAATCCTACCATTGATGGTGTGATGGTTGTATCGCTGGATAATAACCAATTTTCCATCCTTGCTTGCCTTGATGGAACCCCAATGCCTGCCAGCCTTATCTCACCCTCCGTGTCTCCAATCGCCTCCTCTTCCACTGACCCTTGATCTTTGAGCCCTCCATTCATCCAGCTGTCCCCCTCTCCCTCTGACCTTCCCCTTCTCCTTCCCCTTCCTCCTTTGAATCCCTCAGCGTCCGCTTCGACCTCTGCTGAGATTTCCCTTTTGTCTCCCCTCTCTGAACCAGTCCTTCTGGTTCACTCTGAACAGGATTTCTTCCCTCTTAACCAATTCATCCCTATTGAGCTCCTATCTAAATTCTCCCCGGTTCCCTTTGGACCACCCCCTTCACCCGGCTAACCTGTTTGACCCATCTCACCCGCTCCGAAATCTGTTTAACCCTACCCACAAACCAAATCCATTCTCCACACGATCCGTTTCCACTAATCCGACTCCTCTTGACCTTACTCGTAACCCACAACCCTCTTCTTCCCCACCCGCCTGTGACCCCCTCGCGTGAGATCTGTGGTCGTCCTCTTCGCCTTGTGCTTCGGTTATCTCCCTTACAACACTCGCTATCCTCCAGTCTCGCCTGCGCTGCCGCCTTGGAAGGCGCCACCACCAATTCTCCTTCAACTCTGCTGTCGTCCTCTTGCGCTGCCGCCTGCAGCTCTGTTTCTGCTACTTCGGTTGATGCCTACAGTCGCCCAGGCTATCCTCATTGATAATGTTGCCACCTCCTTGCCGCTTACCTTGGGCGATATCACTGACCCTGTTATCGATACCCCCCAGGGTTCGATGGCCTTGCAGAATTCTGGCCCTGCGTCATCTCTTTGCAATGCCTGCTCACCCTGTCACGCCTTAGAAGGCATCATCTCTGACCAACTCGTTGCGGCTTTAAAGATTGCTTCCCCTGAAGCTGCTGCCACCTTCTCTGGGCCGCCCCAGGATCTGCAATTCTAATATCCGTCGCCCTTTGAGACACTAACCTTGGCTGTTCTAGATGCTCCCCATCCTTGTACGATTGCTGGCTCATCTATTGATTCCCCCTCTGGGGATCAAACACCTCGGAAGGCTACTACTCACTTGTTGGGCTCCTCCCAATTGGTCACCTCCCCCACTGGGAACCTCGACTCCTTGGATGTTTCACCCTCAATCCCCTTACACCAACCTGCACTCTTTGTCCCCCCTCAAAACCCCTATTGTTGGTCCTAAGAAGAAGGCTCTGTCTACCCTTCTCCGACCCTCGGGTATGCCTAAACCTAAATCCTCTAATGCCCCCTTGCCCTCCCCTATTTGGGAATACTCCCGTAGGACAAAAACCAAACCTGCCCTTCCCCCTTGCTCGTCGGAGCCTAGATTGCCCTCCCCCAACCCATCTAGATGATCCCTTGGACTATCTGGAATGTCAGAGGCCTCAACTCCTCTGCCAAACTGGCCTCCATTTGCTCTCACCTCAATTTTCCAAAGCAGCCATTTGTTGCCTTCTCGTAACTCGTGTCCTTGAAGTTAATGCTTCCCACATAGCCTCATCCATTGCCCCCTCTTGGTCCTTCATCTCCAGCTATGCCCACTCCCCCAAGAACCCTCTTCTCATCCATTTGTCTTTGCTTGCCTCATATTCCCAAGTCATCCACTTCACCTTCTCCCTCCCCTCGGGGCTCCCCCCTCTCCCTATTCTCTTCTGTCTATGCCCACAACCGAGCTCCTGACAGACTTCCTTTGTGGTCCGATCTCCTCTCCGCCAACACCCATTCCTCCCTTCCCTAGGCTATTGGAGGAGACTTTAATGTTGTTAGGGCTTCCCACGAGAAAATTGGGGGCTTGCCCATTGACTCTCTCTTCGGAGTCCTTTAACTCTTGTATTGAGGACATTGGGATGGAAGACCTCAGATGGTTTGGGTCGAAATTTACTTAGCATAACCGCCACAACGAGCATGACTGAGTGGCTTGTAAACTTTTTCGTCTCCTCGTCAACGAAGCTTGGCTCTCTGCCTTCCCTGCATCTCATGCCAGCTTTGACGTTCCCAGCATTTCTAATCACTCCCCCATCTCTCTTCGTCCAACCCTTCATTTCCTTCAGGCCCAAAGCATTCAAGTACTTCGACATGTGGTCCCTTCATTATGGCTTTCCCCCCTTGGTTAAAGATACTTGGGCCATCTCCACTTCTATCTCTACTTCTCCCCTTATTGCCTTCGCCAAAAAGTTGAAAGCGTTAAAAGTGGCCCTCAAAGCTTGGAACTTTGCCACCTTTGGCAACATCTTGGACCAGGTTCTTCAGTGTCAGGACAAGCTCAACCTTATCCAATCCAAACTTTAGTTGGACCCTTTTAACCCCTCATTGGCAGAAGAAGAAAAATTGGCAGCCTTGATCTCTCTTCCTTTCTAAGCTAGGAAGCCTTCCTTCATCAGAAATCCAAAATCAAATGGCTTGAGCTTGGGGATTCTAACACGGCTTACTTCCATTGATCCCTTAAAGCCCGCACCAATGCCAATTCCATTCTCAAGCTCACCTCTCGTTCCAGGCTGGATCTCACCTCACCTAATGACATCAAAGCTGAAGTTGTTTTGTACTTTGATGATCTCTTCCACCCTCCTAACTCTTCCTCCCCCCTTCCCCCCAACTCCCTCAACAAATTCATCCCTGACCATCTTCTGCCATCCCCTCAGATGATGAGATCCTATCTAGTGTCCTCCACCACAAATCCAACGAGGCCTTTGGTCTGGATGGATTGTAGGCTTCTTCTCCACCTGTTGGCATAGTATCCGAGATGACCTCATCTTTGCCATCCGAAACTTCTTCCTTAAACCCTCTCAAATCTCCGGCATCAATCACTCCTTCCTCTGTCTCATCCCCAAAAAGGAAGGAGCGCATCGTATGATCGACTTCAAACCCATCACCCTTTGAAACCTCCTTTACAAGTTTATTGCCAAGATCCTAGCCAATAGGATTCAAAGGGTAATCGACTCTCTAGTCAGTCCAAACCAGTCCGCTTTCATTGTTGGTAGAAGTATTTCGGATAATATCATCCCTTGTCATGAAATTGTTCGAGGCTTCAACCGTAAGTCCCACTCCCCTGCTGCCTTTATGAAGATGGGCATTCACAAGGCCTTTGACTCGATCCGTTGGGACTTCATTTCCTCTGCCCTTCTTCAAATATCGTTTCCTCCCTCCTTCGTTCACTGGATTCATTCCTATATTTCCTCTCCTCGCTTCTCTGTCCTCAACGGAAGCCTTGCCGGATACTTCTCCTCTGCTGTTGGCATAAGACAAGGTTATCCGCTTTCGCCCTTCCTCTTTTGTCTTGCCATGGAAGTCCTCTCCCGTTCAATCCAATCCTCCACTGATCATCACCTAATATCCCCCATCCCCAAATGCATATCTCTCATGCTCACCCACCTGGCCTTCGCTGACGATCTCATGATCTTCTCCAAAGTTGATCCCGCCTTCATTTCTAATATCATGTCCTCCCTTCAAGCCTTCGTGTCTCTCTCGGGTTTGAAAATCAATCTCCTTAAATCCAATTTCTTCCTTTCGGGAGTCTCGGACTCCTGCCGGGCCCACTTGCTTGCCACCTCTAGATTTACCCCTGGGACGCTCCCTGTTAAATACCTAGGTCTCCCCCTAATTTCTTCTCGGCTCTCTCCCCACTATTGCTCCCCCATTCTTGATTCTATCCGGAAAAGGCTTCAGCTTTGGAAAGGCAAACTCCTCACCAATGCAGGATGCCTCGTTCTCATCAAATCCATCCTCGAATCCCTTTTCCTTTATTGGTCAGGCATTTTCCTCCTCCCCTCCTCCCCTCCTCCATCTCTAAATCCATCGAATCTCTTCTTTGTGCCTTTCTCTGGAAGGAGCAGGAGGCCACTCGTTTCCTCCACCCTATGAGTTGGTCCAATGTCTGCCGGCCCAAGCCTGAGGGAGGTCTGGGTCTCTGCAAAATCAAGGATATTAATGTGGCTGCCATCTTTAAGCTTATTTGGAAAATCATCACCAAGCAGAAGAGCATCTGGGTCTCTTGGGTTTATTCCAATCCCCTCAAAAGAGACTCCCTCTGGACGGTCTCTCCTTCTGTTGATGCTTCCTGGATCTGGAGGTGCATTCTCCTCCCCCTTGTCTCCCCTAGAATCATTTACTCTATATGCTCATCCCGTTTAACCAGTGTTGCCTCCATCCTCTCCCCTTCGGGCTGGGCTCCCCCTCCCTCCCCCTTTGCTGGACTTCTGGGCTGCCCTGCCCCCATTCCTCCTGGACATCGTGTATTATCGAACTCCATCAGTTAGCTGCCCTCCCCCTCTTGCCACTTTTCCTCTTCTTCTGCTTGGAACTTCGCTCGTTCCAAAGACCCTCTGCTGCCTTGGCGTAATCTCACCTGGTTTAAAGGCCACATCCCTCACCATAGCTTCACTGCCTGGCGAGCTCTCTCCTACTGTCTCCTAACTCAATCTTTCCTTAATTGGCGGCACATTCAGGTTTCCATCTTCTGTTGTATGTGTTGGCATGGCACCGAAGATGTTAATCATCTTTTCTTCTCTTGCCCTTTATCCACCTCTATCTGGAAAAAGGTCCTTAGTTATTGCTGGCCCTCAAACTGAACCATTCTTCCCCTTCCCCGAGAATGGATATGGGTAGACATGACCTTCTCTGGCTCCACCATTTGTGACATAGTTGGAAAACTTGCATTTTGTGCCACTATCAACCACCTTTGGATGGAAAGGAATCTTCATAGATGGACTACCAACTCCCGTTCCTTGGAAGGGATTTGGAAGGCCATCTACTTTGAAGTTTCCTCCAAAGTTAGATCTCTCACCCACCGTCTGGTTCGTGACACTCCAAGGAACAGGCTCATTGTTGTCTCCTGGGGTCTTTCTTCTTCTTTCGTCTCCCCCCCCCCCCCAGTGGCTGTCTCCCATAGTTAGTGCCTTGGATTGTTAGTTCCTTGTGGGTTTTGTTTTTTGGTTTTTTTTTCTGTTCCCCTTAGGTTCGCTTTTCCATTTTGGCATAAGCCCCCCCTTTTTTCCCCTTGTATATTCTTTCTCTCTTGGTAATGAATTATTTATTCATCCAAAAAAAAAAAAAAACCCTAGTCGATTCTTGATTTTGAAGAATGCTTCTTAAATTCGTTTTAGTTTTTCTGATATTGTTTTATTTCTTTTTCTCTGAAAAATATATGCCTTCCTTATTCATGATCTTGCATATTTTCAAATTTTGTAGCTTCCTTTTGAAACAATTCAGATACGACCATCAATGATAAAAGTTGAGCGAGACCATGAACTCAAAATACCAACTGTCAACTCTTTGGAAATTGTTTCGACAAGGTACACTTTATAAATCGATGCCAACATTCCTAATACCATTCGTTTTTTCATTGACATTATTTGGTTTTAATCTTAGGGAATCCTTAGTCTATGAAGTATTTATTAGTCATAGGTCTATTATAAGTTGGTTTATCTAACAAAACATGGCGGAAGATTGATTTATGTATATAAGTTAACATTGAAAGTTCAGTTTGTAATAAATTTGCACTTTACTATCTCACATTTTTTTTTGGATGAATAAATAATGCATTAAAACAAGGGGAAGGAATATACAATGGGAAAAAGGGGGCTGAAAGCTAAGCCCGGAAAGGCAAACCAATAAAAAGGTGAAACAAGATTGGGGGGGGGGG
>NC_056558.1:35278975-35283608 GCF_013358625.1 Macadamia integrifolia | reverse complement strand
AAATGAGACTAACACCTCATGAAGAGATAAAAAAGGGGGGGAGGGGGGAGCCTAAGGGGGTACCAATCATCGTGGGGATGGGGTTACACTATGAAAGAGGAGGAGAGACACCAGGCGACTACAATGAGCCTGTTCCTAACTGGTTTCTATTTGAGGGAAGCAAGCTTAGAGTGAACATCAAAATAGATGGCGTTCCAAATCTGATCATAGGACCGGGTTTTGGACGTCCATCTACGAAGATTGCTCTCCATCCAAAGGTGGTTAATAGTAGCAGCAAAAGCAAGCTTACCCGTAGTGTCACAAATGGAGTATCCTGAAAAGGTCATATGTTTATACAATTCCACTCCTTGCTGAAAGGAAGACTAGGTCTTCGGGAAGGGCAACAATGACTAGGCTTTTTTCCCGATGGTGTAGGAGAGGGGACATATGAAGAAGAGGTGGTTAGTGTCTTTAATGTTGTTCAACAGAAACAGTAGGAAGGGGAGACTTGGATGTGGCAATGAATAAGGAAGGACTGGGTTGGGAGGCAGTTGGTGAAGGCACGCCAAGTGGTGAAGCTTTGGTGGGGGATGTGATATTTGAACCAAATAGCATTATGTTAGGGACCGTGGGGACAGAGGTATGGATGAGGTTCTGGCGGAGGTAGAGGAGAAACGATCATTAAAGGAAGGGGTCCAGGAGATCCTGTCTTCATTGTGCGCGTGGTTATACATGAGGGGGGTGATCAGCCCAAATATCAACAAGGGAAGGAGACTAGGAGGCATCATTTATGATGATGGAGGCGATCGTGGCATTTTTGGGGATGCCGGAGGAGTAAATGGTACAAGGGCTGAAAATGGAGAGGAGGATCCCAGCAGGATGCCAGTTATCCAACCAAAAGGAGGTGGAGGACCTATTGCGAATGGAGGAGGAGATTGCATTGAGATCCAATGGTCTAAGGTTAAGGATATTTCTCCAGGCCTAGGAGGCATCAGATGGAGGGGAGACAGTCCAAAAGGGGGCAGACAGAGGCCCATCTAAGGGGGCGAAGGAATTTGGACTGGTCCGCTCTTTCCAAAGGAAGGCACAGAGAATGGATTCAATAACTTTGGAGGTGGGAGCAGGAAGAGAGAAGACACCCGACTCTACTTGGAACCTCATCAGTACCTCTGTGGAGATGGAAGTAGAATTCAATAGCTTTGGAGGAAGGTACATTTACTATTTTTGTAAGACAAAAATGTAGTGCAATGGTGTTATCCTGGACCTTATTTTAAATTTGCAATCTACTATTTTTGTAAGACAAAAGTGTGCATTGGTGTTATCCTAGACCTTATGCAATGTGGGCTTAGTTTTTGGCTTCATGGAGGGATGACAGTGTGGATCCAAAACGTCAGATAAGTAGAGTGCTTGGAGTAGCTTCATGTCGTATTTGGTCGTCTTACTCAACCATATGTTCCACTTTGTATCAGATTTTTCCTACATTTTCAACCATTAAAATAATTCGCTTATTCCTCCTTGTTTGACTTTTCAAATTGCGATCTAATTTTCAGGCATAGTTTGCCACACTGCAAGCTTCCTTTGGCTTCAAATGCCATAGGTGCCTTAGAGCTAAAAAGAACAAGAAACTCTATTCTTCTCAGTAATATTCTTTTCAACTTTCTTCCTCTCTTCTCTAATCTGGTTGTAGGGTTTTGGACTTGTAACATGGTATCAGAGCTACTGTAATCAGATCTAGATTTCCCAATCTCTTCTCTGCTGATCTCTAATTTGTTTTAAAACCCTTTGGTGAGCAGCCACCTATTGCTGCACCTATTATGGCTTAATCACTCTGTCTCTCATCAGTGGAGTGTTCATATTCTATTTACATAATAACTTACAGTTGCTGATTTGAATATCTATGGAGCAAGGATCGATTTTTTAGGAAACCACTGATAAAATCGATGTTGTCTGGATTCTTCCTAGTTGCTGGTTTCTGATTCCTGGTTCCTTCAATCATATGGGTATTCTATGCATGGATGTTGCTGTTCGATATTAATTCTAAATGATTTGTGACTTCTCCAACTAGGTGACATCGTTATTTTTTTTTCCGCTTCTATCTCGAAACCTTGCAAGTTCGACTTATAGTTGTGAATAAATGGTTGTTGCCTCGTTGCTTTGTGAAGCATACTCTATTGTAGGTTCCTCATTCCAATCTTACATCAGTTCTCTCTTTCTGCCTTTTTGACCTATTTTTGTTGTTTCTGTTGAACTTGTCTCACAAGGTTGATCTTTGGGTTTTTGAACACCCTGAAAGTTTCTCTTTTTTCTATTTGCTGCTGTATCTGGATTGTGTTTGTTTTTTTTTTTTTTGTTAACTATGGCTGAATACAAGTCTACTACTCCTACTAAAAACCATGTGAACGTCCAAATCACCTCTATCAAGCTCAAACAGAGCTCTAATTACCTATTATGGGCTCAGGCTGTGAGAATTTATATCATTGCCAAAGATAAGTTCATTACTTCTGGTCCACCTGCCTCTGATGATAAAGACTACAATGCATGGAAGATAGATAATGCCTTCATCCTCATCTGGTTATGGAACAATATGGAGCTAGACACGGCTGACAACGTTGTATTTCACGCCATTACTATGGGTGTGTGGGATGACCTAAAGGAGACATCCTCAGGAAAAGTGTATGACTTGATTTATGACCTCTATGAGAACATGCTTCAATTTCAACAATCTGAGAAGACTTTATAGGAGTACTTACCCTTAAAGTTATGGTTGAAGAGCTGAATGTCTTTTAGCCTCTCACTTCTGACATTGAGAAACTTAAGAACTAACATAATGAATTCTTGGTATACAAATTCCTTCTGGGTTGAACCTGACTTGAAGGTTGTGAAAGGTCACCTACTTGTTGGAGAGACAGTTCTTAGACTTAATGATACTTATTCTCGACTTCAGCGTGTTGCTTCTCCCTTTGCCAAATCTAATTCCTCATCTGGAGACGATTCAGCCTTTATCGCTAGTCGTGGACGTGTTCAAGGCGAGGCTGCGAGTCTAGTGCACAACAAACTGATCGTTCTTTTTGGCAGTGCTCTTATTATGGGAAACCTAATCACACTATTGAGACTTGTTGGGCTAAGGATGGCAAGCCAGATGGGCACACCAGTTATCTAATCATGCAATGTCAGATAGTGTTACTGATATGGTCTCTTCCAGTGATACTAAACTAGGACCTTCATGTGATTTATCTTCCAATCTTCGTGATGACGCCAATCAGCTATTGCATCGCTTACAGAGTCTTGAGACATGTACTAGTAGTACATCTACTGAGGCTTCTACATCGCTGCCACTTTAGCCGATGCAGGTGCACCTACTTCTTTACCACCACTTTTACTCCCTAGATTATTACGTCAAGGGCTTTTGATCATATGACTAGTAAGTCTTCTTTATTTAATTCCTTTTCGGCTAACTCTCATTCCATATTTGTCATTCTTGCTAATGGAACATTTGCCCCTATTTCTGGTCATGGTACGGTATCACCTACATCCTCCATTAATCATTCCTTTGTGTTGCATACTTGCATGTTCCTCAATTTCCTTTTAAGCCTTCTTTCGGTTAGTCAATTAACTAAAGCATTAAATTGTTTAGTGACATTTTTTCCCTCTTAGTGTGTCTTTTAAGATCTTCACATGAAAAAGATGATTAGATGGCGTGAAAAAGATGGGTTGTACTACCTCTACTGTGTTGCCCCTTCTTCCGTTGTTGCTACTGTTGTTGGTGGTGTCACTCCTTCCCAGTGGCATTGTTGGTTAGGTCAACTGTCATTATCTAGGCTTAAAATTTTATTTCCTAGTTGTAAGTCTTTACCTGGTTTGGAATGTGAAGCATGTGAGTTGGGACAACATCATCGTGCTTCTTTTCCTTCTCGTTCTGTAGCTCGTAGTCCTACTTTATTTTCTTTAGTCTATTCGGATATTTAGGGTCTTTGTATAGTTAGCAATAGGAATGGTTTCAGGTATTTTGAGACATTTGTGGACGATCATTCTTGTCTTACTTGGTGTAGGTAACATGGACCTCCGCCCAGATCGCGATATGGAGCGTAGCGCGTGTACACAAGCTAGGGTTCGACCCTAATGAGATGAGATAGTATCCCCTGATCATCAAATGCCAAAGGGAGGGACACACGTTATGGGTAAAAGGGAGTCGCCACCTAGAAAGGGTCTAGGACCCATAAATGTCTACCCCAATCAAGGGAGAGAGATTAATGACTGATGGATAAGGCTGATTTGCACCAAGATTCTAGACAAGTGTCAAGTGACAGACTGGGAAGGTGTTAGGCACCCAGTCTGCCCGACCCTAAGGCCGGTCTCCTTTTGTTTGACCAAAGTTTGTTTATACCTTACTAACTAGTCCTAAATCTAGGTCACTGAAAACCCTAAACTAGGTATCTAAGTATGACGTGAAAACCCTAAACCAAATGTCTAAATTATGCTAGCTAGGTTATGATGCAAATAATGAAATGATTACGCTAATTAAATAAGCCTAAATGATTTAATTAATGTATTATGAGTCTTAGATTAATCTAATTAAATAAGCCTAAACCTAGGATTAGTTTAGCAACTTATGAAACCTTAAATTAAACTAATTCGATTAATTGAGCCTGACCTA
>NC_056558.1:35265253-35278955 GCF_013358625.1 Macadamia integrifolia | reverse complement strand
ATTTGGATCTGAAACTTTAATGCGGTAGGGAGAAAAGGATCTGCTAGGGGAATGTTAAAGTTAGGGTACAGGGTAAGGAAGATGGTTCCTGCGTTCAAAGTGGTCTGGACAGTAGAACAAACAGCATGTTCATACCGGAGGAAACGACTGTCTAGAAGGGCAATACGGGAGAACACGGGAAGGCCTTTCCTGCCATGGAAAGTAAGGGCAAATTTAATTGCACCTAAGTGGAGATGGGTATAACCCTGGTTTTGCCAATCAGGGATGAGAGAGGTCGGGATCTCCAAAGTGAACAGTTGTTCCTTATCAGTGGCAGGGATGTGATATAATTCACATCGGGAAGCCTGAACAAGTTCCTTAACCGGAGGGGTTTTCTTTCTAGGGGCTAGAAGGGTTTTCCAGGTAGCAGAAGAGGAAGTCTTCTTTGGGAAGACAGTATAAGGGTCTAGAAGGGGAGAAGGGGTTGACGGAATAATTTGATCATCGGGGAGATAATCAAAGTCATATAGAGACTCTATGGAGGAAAAAGAAGAGGACCGGGAAGAAGAACGGGAGGAGGACGAAGAGTCAGAACTCCGAGAAGAAGTAGATCATCGGGAAAGAGACATACCGTAGAAGACCGAAATCCAAATCCGAGCAGCACTTCCCGTCGGTGAAACTCAATTAGATCAACAGATGCCTAGTCGAGGCCGATCAGGACCCCCGGAGTTCAAGGTCTTAGAGACAGATCAACCTGAGCCGTTACAGGGTATAAAACAGCCACTCCTTGGCCTGAGAACCCATCGCTCAAAGGTTCTTTCTCTGTCACCAGAGAACCGAAACTACGGAGTAACCTGCAATAGGGCGTGGCCTAGAACATCCGTTGGACTAAGAGAGGTTCAAACCGAGAAGGGTCGGCCGCCGGAGACGGACCTTAGCCGAAGAAGGAGAAGGGGATTGGCTTTGATACCATTCTTATCTCACTGGTATACGTCAAACGGGCTCTTGCCCAAATCCATTAGCTGTCGTATTGTATGTGTGTCATATTGTGTATCTCGTGAGTATGTTTGTATGTCAAGTGTATGTGTATGTAGCGAGTATGGACTACTGTATTATGTAACAGTATTGTATGCCGACACTCCCGACATACGGTCCCACAAGCATGTGACGTCCATGTGAAGGACACATGGCTTGGGTCCCACATGTCTATGACTCCCCCCTTGTAAACCTTTGGCTATTTAAAGCCCCTCAGCTAATGGATTTGGGCAAGAGCCCGTTTGACGTATACCAGTGAGATAAGAATGGTATCAGAGCCTATCCCCTTCTCCTTCTTCGGCTAAGGTCCGTCTCCGGCGGCCGACCCTTCTCGGTTTGAACCTCTCTTAGTCCAACGGATGTTCTAGGCCACGCCCTTTTGCAGGTTACTCCGTAGTTTCGGTTCTCTGGTGACAGAGAAAGAACCTTTGAGCGATGGGTTCTCAGGCCAAGGAGTGGCTGTTTTATACCCTGTAACGGCTCAGGTTGATCTGTCTCTGAGACCTTGAACTCCGGGGGTCCTGATCGGCCTCGACTAGGCATCTGTTGATCTAATTGAGTTTCGCCGACGGGAAGTGCTGCTCGGATTTGGACTTCTGCCTCCCTAACGGTATGTCTTTGTCCCGACGATCTACATCTTCTCGAAGTTCTTCTTCTTCTCCTCCTTCTCCTTCTCCTTCTTCTTCCCGGTCATCTTCTTTTTCCTCCATAGAGTCCCTCTATGAATTTGATTATCTCCCCGATGATCAAATTATTCCTTCAACCCCTTCTCCCCTTCTAAACCCTTATACTGTCTTCCCAAAGAAGACCTCCTCTTCTGCTACCTGGAAAACCCTTCTGGCTCCTAGGAAGAAAACCCCTCCGGTTAAGGAACTTGTTCAGGCTTCCCGATGTGAATTACATCACATCCCTGCCACTGATAAGGAACAACTGTTCACTTTGGAGATCCCGACCTCTCTCATCCCTGATTGGCAAAACCAGGGTTATACCCATCTCCATCTAGGTGCAATTAAATTTGCCCTTACTTTCCATGGCAGGAAAGGCCTTCCCGTGTTCTCCCGTATTGCTCTTCTCGACAGTCGTTTCCTCCGGTATGAACATGCTGTTTGTTCTACAGTCCAGACCACTTTGAACGCAGGAACCATCTTCCTTACCCTGTACCCTAACTTTAATATTCCCCTAGCAGATCCTTTTCTCCCTACTGCGTTAAAATTTCAAATCCAAATCTCTGGTTCTCCTCTTGCCTCTACGGCTTTAGCAGGTACTATCCACTATCAAATGGCTTACCGGTTACAGAACCATGCCTTTGATCTGTCCACAGGACATTCTGAGGATGCCCTATTCCTCTCAGTGGATTCTAATCATGTTCCGAGCCTTACCTATGTCCCCAGACAAATTCCTCGAGATGAACTTCTTCGTCTCTTACCCTCTTCTTGGGTTACGGCTTATGAACAGCAGATAGCTACCCAACAACCTGCTCCAGTAGAACCTCTTCAGTCTACAGATCCGCAGTTCATCCGTCACCCTTCCGGTGAGATTGAAATTAAGTTTCCCCCTCCACAACCATTACCATCTCCTTTCCCTACTCGGTTTACGGGCATGATACAAAATGATAAGATTCCAATCAAATCTTTTGATGCTCAAGGTCACCCTGTTTATTATTTCTCTGATCCAGTCACTGGTCACAAATATTTTGACCTCTGTGACTGTGATGATTGTCTCCAAGACTCTGATGATGAAGATCCCTATCTCCCTAAAAGAAAGTCCTCCCAGACTATTCTACGGGAACGTTATGAGTCAGGAGATACCACAGTTGGTCCCTTAAGCACTGAAGCCCGGTATCCCTTTATGGTTAAATATGGAAACCCTCTCCCGGATCCACCTTATGTTCCACCTCCTACTCCGGCTTGTAAACCTTTTTCCCCACCTAAGCCACCCTCTCCTATGGTCCCTCCTTGTTGCATGTATGCTCCAGGAACTTCCTCTTCTTCTTCTTCCCTAGTGAAGAATTTTCCTGGTCCTACTGATTATGGTCCTGATTCTCATGGTATCCGTCATGTTTGGAAAGTTAAACCTCCTATTCTCCCTTCTGGACAACCAAAAGAGATCTCCCCCGCTGAAGCAGCTCTTAATTGGCAAAATGAAAATGCCATAGTTCAAAATCAGTACTTGGAACTTATTCTTACCACTACCCAGCACACTCATAGTACTGTTGGCCGGCATACTCAGTTGATTCAAACCCTGAAAACTGAGATGGATCAAGTCCATATGGAACTTGCTGGTATTGCTTCTTCGACTGCTGACACAGCCCAGGCCTTTGCTCTTATTGGCCAAAAAGAGAAACATCTGCGGTTTCTTGAAGCCCAGTTGCATAGTTTACAACAGGCTCCACCTCAGGCAGCAACATCCAGTCGACAGCAGCCTCTTCCATTGACAGTTCCCAGTATGGCTCCTCAAGATCCTTTTGCCATGTACACTATACCGGCTCCTCCGGTAGTTACTTCCCAGCGATCTTTTCCCCTTGAAGAATTGAAAGCTTTACAACGACAGCAACGGAATCTGACCCCAGGCAACAGCAACATAAACAGAAACACCCTATTTTAAACCCAACCTTGGAAAAACCTTCTCCTCCCCAGTTCCAACCATATCCTATGGCTGTCTCCTATCCTGCACCCACACCGCCTATCTCTACTTATCCATCACCTTCACCTTCACCTTCTCCTCCTCGAACCAAGCCCAAATACCCTCCTATAGGTGCCATAACCCCTTCTGGTGATGATGTCCTCACAGATCTTCTCACCACCTTAGCTCTCCATGAACCAACACCTGTCCCTTCGTTTATGAACACAGGCTAAGAACCCCCTGCTCCTTATCCTGCTCCTCCTACTGTTGATGAGTTGGATGGTGATCAGGATGACCCTATGGTCCATAATCCTGAACCTGCACCACAGCCCCCTCCAACATATGCCCCATTCTCTAACCAAGATCCTAAACAGTTCTTCACCCTGGACGATGTCCCTGTCTCAAAATGGGCATCAAAGTTTGCTGATTTCCATGCCTGGATTAATGCTGAACTTCTACAAGAAGGTGCTACATCAGTCAGTGTTCTGACTAAATTTGTTGCCAGACTTCAAGGAAAACTCAGGGAATGGTATTTAGCTCTTGGTGGTTATCGGCAGTTACAACTTGTTCAACTTCCTGAAGGCCAGTTCATTACAGTCTTATATCAAGAATTTCTTGGTCCTGTCTCCAATAATATTACGAAAGCTCGTGAAGAGTTTTTACAACTCAAGTGTTGTTCTCTCGCTCGTCCAGATCTTGACAAACACTATGTGCGAATGACAGACAGGTTCCATAAAATTGGCGGCCTTGATGATGAGAACCTCAAGCAGATCTTCCTGAATTCCCTTCCAGATCCTCTTGGTGCTGATACACTGCAGTTCCTCCGCAATCAGAATATTGCTCTAGCTTCCTACAGCATCGGCTCCTTATACAGTTTTGCTCTCACAGCCCTTGACAAGCTTTGCAATGTCAAGAAGATTTGGAAAGAATTACAGTCTAAATCTGACAAAGTGTCCTCTGCCTGTGACACTTCCTGGATGAAGATTAAGTGCAAAAGTTCTGATCACTCTTGTGATTGTCCGACAAAGAAGTCTGTCCATCATAAGCAGTTCTTTCCCTCTTCCAGAAAGCACAAGAAAAGGTTTCCGTTTAAGCCCTCTCGGTACAAACGGTTTAAGCCTCAATGGAAATTCCTTCGGAAAAAACAATTTCGTGGGAAATCCAAGAATTCTTCTTGCTTCATCTGTGGAAAAGATGGACATTTCGCAAAAAATTGTCCTAACAGAAGTAAGAAGGACAAGGTGCTACATATGCTTGCCTCCCTCCATCATGATGATTTACAAGATGCTGACCTTGAATCTCTGTATTCCTTAGATGCAGAGCCTACTGACCTCTCCCTCTTTGCTATTGATTACCCAGATGAGGTTGATCCCCAACACCTCACTGACTCAGACCCAGAGTCCTCCTATTCCGAGTCCGAGGAATCAGATCCCCTCTACCAGGTTATCCCTTTCCTTTCCCAGAAAAAAGACCCAACACCTCTTCCATGTCAATCTATTACCTTACCCCATGCGGCAGTAACCCTTCTTCCTGAACCATATGCTAAACCTGTACATCTCATAGCCTTTTTAGATACAGGAGCTGCAACAACCATCTTATCCCCAAAAGTCCTTCCCAACCATTTCTGGAAACCTCAAGTCCCTCCTCTTCCTTTTTTAGCAGCTAATGGTGAAACCTTCTATATCACCCTAGTTACTAGAAAACCTGTTAAAATTCAACTCCTTCCAACCCTTTCCTTCTCCCATGTTATGTTAGGATCCCAGTGTCCTGGTAAAGACCTTATTATAGGTTTTGATGTCCTAAGTCATCTTCCCCTTAAATGGACTCCCCAAGGTCTTGTGTATAAACAACAACTTCTCCCCTGGTCCCCTTTTTCTAACATCTTTCTTGCAGAAACAGGTCCTACTCTATTTGATACGTTTAAAGGAAAACTTCTACAGACCTCTTGTGCAGACTCTCATACTGAGTTTCTGACAAAATGTACACATCCTCTCTGGCAGAATGCAAAGTTCTTCATCTCCTTACCCTTTAAGAAGAATGAAGATGTCAATCCAACAAAAGCCAGTCACCCTGGAATGCCCCCTGAACATTTGACTCTTGCAGTCCAAGAACTTACTCAATTACAAGCTCAAGGACTACTTGAACCTACTGTCTCTCCCTGGGCATGTCAGGCGTTCTATGTGAACAAAAGAACAGAACAGATCCGTGGAAAAATAAGAATGGTTATTAATTATCGGCCTCTGAACTTTTTCTTGGCTGATGATAAATTTCCATTACCGACGCGTCCAGCTCTGTTACTTCAGTTAGCCTCAGCAACTGTCTTCTCCAAATTCGACCTGAAAGCAGGTTTTTGGCAACTTGGCATTATTCCTGAAGATAGACCAAAGACAGCTTTTTGCGTCCCTGGTCATCATTTACAATGGACAGTTATGCCATTTGGTTTGAAGACGGCTCCATCAATATTCCAGCGTGCCATGATGCAAATCTTTGCTCCCATTCAAGATCAGGCCCTGATTTATATTGATGATATTCTTCTGTTTTCATCTACACAGGATGAACATTTAAGCCTCCTCCAACAATTCCATCAGATTGTTCAAGACTATGGAATCATGCTCTCCCCAAAGAAAATGCAGATTGGTGTCTCCACCATTGATTTTCTTGGCGTCACTATTACCAAAGGAACCTATGAACTTCAACCGCATATTGCTACTTCTCTACAGCAATTCCCTGATGGTCCTCTGACAAAACATCAGGTCCAGCAATTCCTTGGTATAGTCAACTATATGACTGAGTTTCTTCCTCAACAAATCAGACACACGTCTGTTCTTCATCAACTATTGAGAAAGAATGCTCCTCCCTGGTCATCTGAACACTCGGCAGCTATTCATGCTCTGAAGCAGCTAACTACAAGACTTCCCTGTTTACAGATTCCTTCTGATGGGCGTAGGATTCTCCAAACAGATGCCAGTGATACTCACTGGGGTGCAGTTCTCTTAGAAGAAAACCCTGATTCTACAAGAACAGTTTGTGGTTACAAGAGTGGCTCATTCAAAACCTCTGAAGCCCATTATCACTCTACATTCAAGGAAATTCTTGCAGTTCGCCGTGGCATTGAAAAATTCCAGTTTCACCTTATTGGCCACAGGTTCCTTATTGAACTGGATATGTCAAGCTTTCCTCGAATGCTTGAGTTCCGACAGAAGCAGCTTCCTAATGATCAACTACTCTGGTGGGCTCAATGGTTCTCAAAGTGGTCCTTTGATATTAAACATATTAAAGGAAAAGAAAATGTCTTGGCAGATTTCCTTTCCCGACCAACCTCTACCTTTTCGGTCATTCCACTCCTATACCCTCTAACTCCAGGAGCTTCATCTTCCTCCTCCTCAGCCACACCACAACCTTCACCCGGCCATAACCTTTGCTGTAATATCCCTCCTCATCTTCCCCCCGAAATCCTTCATACCTTAACATACAAAGCCATCCTTACCCACAGCAAGCTTACAGCAATCCAGCTTCTCAGAATAGCCCTTCGACAAGAAGGTCTCTTTCTTGCTGGTTCTTCTTGTCACCCAGACTTCCCCTACCTCACAGTCTTCACCTTCAATTCCTCGTATGACCTACAGGAATTACCTCTCATATATAAATGCATTTTCTGGCATTTATGTACAGCCTACTCCATAGCCGAAGTCTGTCGAAAGGGTCAGTCAAATTAGTCGCCCTTAATGAAAAAGAAAACCTCCCATGCTTTCCGTTGGTCAACAACCAACCACAGCTCTCTATAGTTCTTCACTACTCGTACAGGAAGGAGTCTCTTTCTGTCTGGAGGGAATCATTAGTCCAGTCCAACCCCATAGACCTAACCTCCCAATCTTCCAGTTTCTACAGCTATTTGCTCCCATGGAAACTTGGTTGGATCTCTTCACCTCTCTTCTCCCACCAGATGATTCTCCTGATATACCCATGCATCACACTATTATCCTTTTCCATAGACCTCCAGCCGTCCTCCAAATCACTGACCCTCCACATACCCTAAACCCCTGCCATTTCATTAATTACACAACAGACTATCATGTGTATGGAACAAAGCCCTATACTCTTTTTATCAATCGACGATAGCATCGATCAGAGTGGCGACAGTTTCTTCACACCATGTGCCAAGTCAATAACACTCAACCCCATCAAGTACCAGCCCCTCTTCTCCAGACTGTTGATTCTGCTTGGGAACTTCACCAGAACGGTCGTCTTCCTTGCCCTCGTCTCATCCCTCTCATGGATGCCTATGACGATTGGCTCATTGATAATGCAGCATTCTATCCGTACAGCAGTTCTTCGGATCCAGATACTGATTGAGTATGTGTGTCGTATTGTATATGTGTCGTATTGTATGTGTGTCGTATTGTGTATCTCGTGAGTATGTTTGTATGTCAAGTGTATGTGTATGTAGCGAGTATGGACTACTGTATTATGTAACAGTATTGTATGCCGACACTCCCGACATACGGTCCCACAAGCATGTGACGTCCATGTGAAGGACACATGGCTTGGGTCCCACATGTCTATGACTCCCCCCTTGTAAACCTTTAGTGTCACCGATGTGGGATGCAGCCTACCTGCTACAGTCCGCTACAGTCCTCCTGTTTGGTCTCCAGTCAGAGCATCGGAACTAACATTCACACGGATTTCCAGCCCACAAGACTGAGGCGCCAGCACACCTGTCAAAACCGGCTTGACAGGGGAAGGTAAGGCCCAGCGTATATGACCGCGGTGGTGACTTAGTCTCACCGATGTGGGATGCAGCCTACCTGCTACAGTCCGCTACAGTCCTCCTGTTTGGTCTCCAGTCAGAGCATCGGAACTAACATTCACACACCGCCCCGGCTCTGATACCAGATTTCCAGCCCACAAGACTGAGGCGCCAGCACACCTGTCAAAACCGGCTTGACAGGGGAAGGTAAGGCCCAGCTTATATGACCGCGGTGGTGACTTAGTCTCACCGATGTGGGATGCGGCCTACCTGCTACAGTCCGCTACAGTCCTCCTGTTTGGTCTCCAGTCAGAGCATCGGAACTAACATTCACACACCGCCCCGGCTCTGATACCAGATTTCCAGCCCACAAGACTGAGGCGCCAGCACACCTGTCAAAACCGGCTTGACAGGGGAAGGTAAGGCCCAGCTTATATGACCGCGGTGGTGACTTAGTCTCACCGATGTGGGATGCAGCCTACCTGCTACAGTCCGCTACAGTCCTCCTGTTTGGTCTCCAGTCAGAGCATCGGAACTAACATGATGGCTTGGGATTTCGGTCATTGAGGAAGAAAGGGACTGTAGAGGGGCGGCTGGAGAAGAAAGATGGAAGAGAGGAAGAAGAAAAAAAAAAACAGTGGGATTAGGTTAGGCTGAGATCCTAATCTAAGGGTCTAGATTAAAAGAACAAAAAACAATTTAAAAAAACCAAACCAAATCAAATCTACTTAAGTAAACATGTTAAAAAAAAAACCAATTAAACCTAATTAATCTAAAAGAATCAAGTAAACCTAAATACCTTTAATTGGACCGGAATAAATCAATTCACATCTAATAAACCGTATTGAACCAAACTGAAACTAATTAAACATAATTAATCTAAATAAATCAATTATTAATAAATTAAAAACTAATCTATTAAATTAGATAAACTAGTTCTAAATTGCAATTAGGAGAAGGAAAATACCTTAAACTCAGCTTTAATCAAGAAACAAGGGGAGATAACCCTTGTGCTTCAAGCCCAAAATCGAACCGAACCGGACTAGGTCTCCCAGCTCAATGAAGGATTACACATTCAAAATTTTATACTTGGAGTGATTCTTTATTTAGAGAGAGAATTAGCAAAAACCTTCATGGGGCCATTTTCCTTCTCTCAATTTTTCCTCCTTTTTGGAAGAAAGGAAGGGCTATACTTATAGTCTTAGGACTTGAGACAATTCTCTTTTATTTCCGATGTGGGACTAAAAAACTAGGAAGAATTGTCCAAAAGGCTTACTTTTGGACAAAAGGGTTTGGGCGCCACGTGGCACTCCCTGGTTGCTCGGAATGGAATCTGATACCGAACTTTGGAGTCAACTTTCGGGGGTCATATCTTTCAAACCGTTTGTTGGAATTCAACGTGTAATATGTCGTTAGAAAGCTCAGTCTGAGCACTATCCAATGATGTGAGACACGATTGTAGTCTCGACCGGGAACCTTTACGAAAATATGCATAAAGTAGGGACCCGGATCATATAATGAAAGAGAGAATCGGGCGTTGATTCGCATAGTTCTCGCATCAAAGTGTAATGTCCGACTTGAGGGGACAAACGACAATAATCCACAACATCAAATTCTAATTTTTGAAAACATTTTCTCTTGAAAGTTTATAGGAAAAAATGGTCATTTTCTACTCTAAGTTTGAAAATTCTCCAAGTCTAAAATATCCAACATGTAATCCTTCATGTGTCATCATCACCGGGGGGTGATAAAATTCGGTGTCTACTGTCTACACTTGGTCGCACCTCTTGAAGGATCGTTCAAAATTTTTATAATGAAATAAAAACTCAATTCGTTACCCCTATGAAGGTTTTTCGTTCTGACATTGCTTTGGAATATGTTCAAAAAGTTTTTATTTATGTGCTACTTGCTGTCACGAAATTAGCTGTTCATACTCTCCACAAAAAAAATAAAATAAAATAAAATAAAATAAATAAAAAATTGGGTGGTAGAATAGAAGAATAGACATTTGTTAGAGGTGTCTTGTGCTATTATGTTCCACATGCATGTTCCAAAGCAGTTTTGGTGTGATGGCTTAACTACATGTTATTTGATTAATCACATGCAGTCTTCTGTCCTTGCCAATTGTTCTATGTTTTTTGTTATTTTTCCTGATTTCCCCTCTTTTTTGCTACCTCTTTATGTTTTTGGTTGTGTGTTTAATCACAATTTACATTAACATTATGATAAGTTGTCCCTTAGGTCCACTAGATGCATTTTTCTGGGTTATCCTCGTACTTAAAAAGGGTACAAGTTTTATGAACCAGTTACTCATAAGTGCTTTGTTAGTGCTAATGTGTCATTCTTTGAGAGCACGTCTTATTACTGCTCCAATTCCCTCTTTGGTCCCCTTCTCTGATGTTCCTAATGCACAACACTACACCACCTTTGTAGGTTTATCAACGACAGGATAAGTCGGACTAGCCTAGTGAGGTGATACCTACTCTGGATGCTTCACCTCTTGTACCAGATTCTTCGTTTAATAGAGTTCTTCATTATTTGATGACTTACTAGTTGCTCTTCAGAAAAGTATATGTTACTGTACTCAAAAGTCCATGGCTGTGTATCATATAGAAACAAATCGCCTTATCTCTGCCTACTCATATTATTCGTAAAAATCGTACTAAAGCTCTTTGTCTTCCTAGATGGAAAGCTGCCATTGATGCTCTCTTGACCCGTGACACCTAAAGGTTGGAGTTTGGTAGATATGCCTTCTGGAAAGGAATGGTGAAATGTTGCTGGGTTTACACTATTAAGTACCATTTTGATGGCTCTGTTGAGTGGTTGAAAGCCCGTCTGGTTGCCAAAGGGTACACACAGACTTACGGGGTTAATTATTTTGAGACATTCTCTCCTTTTGCTAGATTGAATTATGTTCGTGTTCTGATTTCCCTTGCAGTCAATTTTGACTGGCCATTGTTTTAGTTAGAAATTAAGAATGCTTTTCTCTATACGAACTTGCAAGAGGAAGTTTATATGGAGCAATGTCTAGGGTATGTTGCTCCGAGGGAGAATAGTGGCCTTGTATGCAGATTACATAAGGTTATTTATGGCCTTAAACAGTCTATCAGGGCGTGGTTTGAGAAGTTTAGTACTATTGTTACCAACTGTGGGTTCTCTCAGTGCTATTCAGACCACTCTCTTTTTGTTCGTCACCAGGGAGATTAGTTAGTTGTCCTAGTTTTTATGTGGATGATATTACCATCTCTGGCAATTATGCAGTTGGTTTTACTAAGGTGAAAGAGTACTTACGACGGCATTTTCTGACCAAGGATTTTGGTAAACTTCACTATTTCCTTGGTATTGACGTTATCAAAAGCAAGAACGGAATCAACTTATCTCAAAGGAAGTAAGTCCTAGATCTTTTGTCTAGCACTGGTATGCTTGCATCAAAACCAGTGGATGTACCTATGGACCCTCATCAGAAGTTTGGAGTTGATGATGGTGAGCTTTTTAAAGATGTGCACTAGTATAGGAGTTTTATTAGGAAGTTGATATATCTCACAGTTACAAAACCTGGCATATCATTTGCAGTTGTACTTCTCAGTCAGTTTATGCAATCTCCTCAGAAAGGTCATTGGACGCAGCCGTTCGCATTCTTCGGTACTTAAAGGGTGCTCCTGGTAAATGGATCATTTATCATCCCAATAAGCATATGGATTTAGTTGCTTTCTCTGATGCTGATTGGGCATGTTCTATTAGTGATCATCGGTCTACTACCGGGTATAGTACCTTTGTTGGATGTAACCTAGTTATATGGCATAGCAAGAAACAAACTATTATTACTAGATCCAGTGCCGAAGCATAGTATAGAGCCATGGCTCATACTACTACCGAGTTGATGTGGCTTCGCTCTTTGCTTCCGTAGATGGGTTTTCCTGTGCCTACACCTATGAAGATTTACTGTGACAACCAAGCAACTGTTTTTTTGTTTTTTTTTTGGGTGAATAAAAAATATATTAAAAGACAAAGCACACAAAGCCGAAAGACATGATACAAGCCAATTAGCGAGAAGCCAAAAGGCACTACAAAGCCTTAGGCAAGGCAAAAGAGAACATAACAATATCCAAATGGACAATCAAAAATTAAGTTTCCCACTCCTTGGAGCGAAGGTAGTACGGGGGCAAATCTTAAGCGGTGACTTCGACGGACATAGGTGGTATGACCATCCAAATCATTACAACTTCAGGGCGTTGCAAAGATTCCTCAGTGTCAAGTGGAAGGCACATTGAAGGAGGCTTTGTGATGCAGGCTGAAGAAGGAGATTGCCAATTAGAAAAATGAAGGAAAGAAAGCTCCTCATTAAGATCGACGCTAGCTTCATGAGGCAAATGATCTAGCAACTCTTCTGATGGGGCGACAAAAGAATTATCAGCCTCAAGGATCTCATCGCATGGAGGTTCCAAAGGGAGGACTTGAGGCGAAGAAATGTCGCTCTCCCTCCGATCTCCAAGACCCAAGTCAGAACTGTTTATATTACTAGTAATCCTTCTTTCACGAAAGAACCAAGTATATTGAAGTGGATTGTCACTTCGTTCGTGATGCAGTCTTAAAGAAGCTAGTCGCATGGAGGTTCCGAAGGGATCTCATCGCATGGAGGTTCCGAAGGGAGGATTTGAGGCGAAGAAATGTCACTCTCCCTCCGATCTCCAAGACCAAAGTCAGAACTGTTTATATTGCCAGTAATCCTTCTTTCACGAAAGAACCAAGCATATTGAAGTAGATTGTCACTTCATTCGTGATGCAGTCTTAAAGAAGCTAGTCGCATGGAGGTTCCGAAGGGAGGATTTGAGGCGAAGAAATGTCACTCTCCCTCCGATCTCGAAGACCCAAGTCAGAACTGTTTATATTGCCAGTAATCCTTCTTTCACGAAAGAACCAAGCATATTGAAGTGGATTGTCACTTCGTTCGTGATGCAGTCTTAAAGAAGCTAGTCGAAACTCCATTTGTTCCTTTCGCAAATCAGTTGGTCAATATGTTTACAAAGTTATTGTTTGTTCTTGTTTTCGTCCTTGATTTAACAAGCTGAGCATGAGTGATATATATGCATAGTTTTTAAGGTGGTAAGGTGACGGAGGCGTTTGAGGGTCTTTCAGAGCGCTTTAGCGATAAGGCGGGCATAAAGCGTCGCCTTATCGACTAAAGCATTCATGTGTAATTTTTTTATAAAACCAATCTATTTGGCTCAAATCCTAGTTGAATCCTATTACTCATATGTTAAATAAATATTAAAGGTTCATATTCATACCAATGTAAGATATTCATCAAGAAAAAAAATCAAT
>NC_056558.1:35215371-35265153 GCF_013358625.1 Macadamia integrifolia | reverse complement strand
GTTATGAATACAGGAAATATATTAAGCATATTAAGCATATATTTTCCTTGTACATATATAGTGATGCTATTTCCACATTCCATCACAATCCAACCTTATGTATAGAGGATTAAAGGCAAGTCTCTACTATTCACTTAGTGCTATCATTTGGTAGGGTCACCTATCTCCAACAACTTATAGATATAAATGTATTGTATCACAAAGAGATCAATGGAAGCAATGTCAGAAATCAATTTTGCTATGCAAAATCTCGTACTTGTTGATTTATAATAACTCCTTTTACAACTATAAATCTTCTCAATAATGTTGAAGTCAATGGAAAACCAATTATTCACCAATCCATAATCTCATACTCAAATGATTTTTTTTTTATTTATTTTTTTTTTTTTTTAAGGTTTCATTGGATTTGGTTTTTGGTTTGCACAACATTCAGTTTGGCGTGGTTCGATTTCCAACCGGTCCAATCATACCCCAATCCAAATCAATCCGATAAGGAAGTGATTCGATCAAGGTTTTTCAATTGGTTTTCCTGGTTGTGCTTAGGTTTTCTAACACTCTTCTTAAAAGCACTTCCTCTTTGGTAGAATCTTGAAAGCACTTCACAGGAACAAAAACTAAAGGTGGCCGAATCTTTTGTCATTGTTACCTATGCTTAACAAGTCTGGTGAATCTTCATGTAAGTGAACTAGGACTCTCAATTCACTTATGCTATATACTTGACAAGTTTTAACATGTTTTATCTGTTAACAAAATTGTTAAACGGTTACTTAACTTGTCTAATATTTTCAATACTTAAATAAATAAATAAATAAAAATCCCAATATAAACAAACTTCTCCTTTGATTCCGCAAGGAATCTCAATCCTCTCTCTCTCTCTCTCTCTCTCTCTCTCTCCTTTGATTCCGCTAGGATTACATACAATGGTGCATTTATATACAAGTATATAAATACATTTATGTGTACAATGATGCTTGTATGCATACATACTGACATATTTGTATAAGAACAACTAGCAAAAAGAGGTTTTCACTTTTTAATACTACACGGGTTATCATCTTTTAAACTATTGGCGGCACAATCTGGAATTAAAAACATCTTAGAGTGCCATTACCTAATTAGAATGAAAATTGGGCTAACAAATTAAACTTCAAAAGGAAAATATGTAATGTTGTTACTGTTCATAATATATGAGTTGGTTCATCCAATTACTATTTATCTATTTGTTGTTCTTTTGTTTTCTGTTTCATATATTTGTTGTATGTATATCGGCTGTTTAAAAAATGTGTTAGTATATTTGTTGGTCCTATCTATTTGTTAGCTCTAGCTATTCGTTGCTCCATTGCATTTGTTGTGCTTATCTATTTTTTATCCGTGTATGATTGTTGCGGATTATCTCTTATTTAGGTAGTTCAACTTTCTTACTTTCCTGGTACATCACGTAAGTAGTCGGCACTGCAAAAGTTTTGCCAATTATCTTTCGCATGGACCGTATTATAATAATCAGGATTTATATCATATAAACAAATGTTAGGGTGTTCCCCAAAAGCAATGTGCTTCATTATGACCCACTAACCCGTGTGTAGTGACAAGTAGGCAAAAGTTTGCATCGTGATCGAGTAAAGAAGCTAGCTTCAGATGGAAGATTAAGGGCCCGTTTGATAACGTTTCAAGAAACGCGTTTCTGTTTCCAGAAACAGCAGAAACGGAGTAAAAAGCATTTGATAAAACTGTTTCCTTTCACTTATTTTTCAGAAATAGAAATATAAATTTTTACTTATTTATGGTTCAAGAAACGACCCAGGCGAAACAAGTTCAACTTGTTTCGCCGTTTCTAGAAACGACTTGTGGCCATTCTTTCACTGGTTACTATCGACTTCTAAAAACATAACTTATCAAACACCTTCAATTCCGTTTCTGTTTCTAAAAACGAAAATTTATGTTTCTGCCGTTTCTTGAAACAGAAACGACATAAACGTTATCAAACGGGCCCTAAATTAGCATCTTGAAAATATGGGAACATCAATGGAAAAAAGTCCAGAATTGGTAGATGAAATGTAAAGAAAACCTCCCCTCTCCCTCCCTAAAAAAAAAAAAAAAAAAAAATTATACGAGAGACAAAGTGGAATACTAGTAAAAAGGCTAAGACATTAATTGATGGAAAAGTTTGATTTGATATAATAGAGATACAACTAATAAAATTGGAGTGGAGATTATATTGGTTTGGTATTCCTACATGATAAGTATCTAGACAAAAATTTGTAGAAAATTAAATCAAATGTAGTTTTAAGTATCAATGTGTATTGTACATACTGGTTGATACATATTTGTACCAGTGAACTACTTATTATTTTTTAAGAGAAATATTGCAGTATATTGAGCCATATTGGTTGGGTCGATATAGTGTTTAAGAAATAGATCAGTAGATAACAATCTTATCTGCAAAACTCAAATTTAAGCCAATGCAGTAGTAGAACTGATATTGCAAGATATCACCCCATTGCTCTCTCTCATGTGATAAGTAAACAATGACATGCATGTGTCTAGTTAGAGCAAGGTTCTAAAACTTGGGAACGTCAATCGGACCATATCCAACAAATCTATCTCTGTTTGAAAAAAAATCATTTTTTATTACGTTTCTACTTTTAGATCATACATGTATTGGGATAGTTGGAGATTAATAGAGTTTTGAATTCTTAGTTTACTCTTTCATTGGTCTATATGATAATACATCCGGCTGGTGGTGAGGATTCAAATTCGAATTACTCTGGCCGGATTTGCAATTTTCGAAAGGGATGAATCATCGAATTACCCAAAAATGGTTTGATTTATCAATTTACCCACTTAAATCTTTTCGATCCTTGGGCTCAAGAAGACCAAGCCGTCCTAAAATTGCTCTTAAAACCAGAAGTAGCCGAATCTTTTGCCATATTGTTATCTATACCTAACCTATAAACACGGTGACTATTTTAGAAAGGCAAAACAACTTCACGAGCTGTGTCTAGGGTTTCTTTTTTTCTTCTCCGTCCTTCTTTATCAAGTAGTAGTAGTAGCGAAATGAGAGAATGCAGAGATCATTGTGGTTGGGGCTACCTGAGGATTTGGTGGTCACCATCAGCGAACGGTTCAATCTTTATACTGATTACGTTCAATTCAGGTTGGTGTGTAAGTCATGGTACTCCTTCCTCCCCAAGAAGCTCAACCACCCATCCCATAACTTCCGCTCTTGATTTTACATATAAGAAATATGGCACCACCTTCAGTAATGGCACATTCGTGTTAGCAAAGAATAATATGCTTCATTTCCTCCGCGACCTTCCATACAAGTTTCTTCATAACCATTCATGTAAGGGTTCCTTCCATGGTTGGTTGATTATGGCTACAGTATTTGGATCCGTTACTCGTTCCATATACCTCTAAGCTCGCCCTTCCATCCATCAACTCTTCCAAAATACGTAAGGTCGCCTTATCATCAACTCCTCCTGCTGCAATTGATGCTCAGTTCTCTCATCTTATTGCGGCTGTTGTCATCAGTGCCTTCCGAGGAGAATTGGTCTTCGCTAAATGTGGAGAAAAAGGATGAATTGATTTGAAACCTAAATCTGATGAATTTAGCAATTTCACGGATGTCTTATTCCATGGGAACAAACTCAATGCTCTACATTAGGTCTAATTGTTTATGTCTTCCACGTGGGTGTGGACATGCAAATTGATTCTTCTTCTTGTTCTATTCTCCAACAACAACCTGAATTGATGGATGAGTGCTTCAGCTTTTACGATGGGAGATCTTCCAAATATTGTATATAGTCTTATTTGGTGGAATCATCATCTAATGATGTGTTGATGGTTGTTCGGGTAATATACCATAATACTGTGGTTATTCATCCCATTCCCAACTTTTTTTTTAAAAGAATTTAAGAGAAAAACAATTGGGTTCATGGTTTTCAAGTGGGAAGAAAAAAGATGGATGCATGGCAAGAGCTTACGAGATGAGATTTTGTTTATTGGACTGCCTTCTTCTTTGTCCATCTCTTCTCGTGATTTTCCTGATTATAGAGGAAATCGCATCTATTTTATGGATGCCTATGGCGCAAGAGCAGACAACCCAATGATTACAAATTTTGATAAAGGCATATTCAGTTTAGAAGATGATTGCATTAAAGAGTCGTCATTGCCATTGCAGGATGAAGATTTGTGGCAAATTGAGAATTATCATCCGTTTGCCTGGCTTACATACATCCAGCCCGAAGCCCAAAATAAGACGGGATCATGAATGTAGTGCCTAATTCCTAGTGAATCACTAATCAAAGAGTAGAGTTTGGAGAGAGCGAGCAGCCACCATGTTTAATGATTTGATGGATCCATAGATTTGACAAGTGGATCACTTCTTCTTTTTTTTTTTTTCCCATGAAGATTGAGACAAAATGATAACTATGTCAAACGATTATTAATAAATCAGGTTTGGTGGACATACATATCCAACAATTTTGAGTTTGCATCTTAAACCATTTTATTTGTGCCTTTTCCATCATAAAATGCTACTATTGGTTTGGGTATGAAGATGGAGCCCTCAAACATATGAACCAATGACCACTTGGCTAGAAAAGTATTGCAACCTTCTGGTTTAACAACCTCTCATTTTATTAATTTCATGGGTTTTCGCTGAGTTATTTGCTTAATCTGGGACATTTCTCTTTGGCTTCTTCCACTGATTTGGACTTTTTTTTTTCGGATACATTCAGCCTTTTCGTTTTATCAATTAGAAAAAAGAAAATCTTCTCATAGTTTATCTAATGTGAGGTCATCCCATGTAAATACTTAGATAGGAATGTCTAAGCAAGCAAAAACCCTTTGATGAAATTACATTAATTTAATATGTTGGTTTTAAACTCTACATGTCAATCGTTATACATTTATAAGTATTGTCTAACTTAAAATATATTATTGATGCCCTCATTTTGTCACCTTGAAGACATGAATAGTGGTCATAAAAAGGTACGAGCTTAGGATGTTAAAAGAGACGATGTTTTATTTTAGAGCAAACACCAATTAATATGAAAATAAACAAAGACAGATTTGCACAATGAATAGAGATTTAATGAGGTTCACACACCAATGTGATGTGTTACGTCATCAGGCGAAGAAGAAGATGTTTCACTATGTTGAAGAGAGAATACACCCAAGTGGCGGCAATAAAATTCGTCCTAAAATCCTAGCTCGAAAAACCCATAAATTACAATGACTTGCTTAAAAAGAAGATAGTACATTATATACTCCTCTAAGTCGTGGGTTGGTCTATCGAGTTGCGGTCGATCGGCCCAATCCCTATGTTTCCATCACAGATCTCAGAAAACTTCCCATTCGGATCGCCACCAAAATATGTCAGAGTAGTTCATTCTTCAAAATGGATCAAAAATTCAAGACAAACTTAACACTTTAGCCTAAATAAATTATTAAAATGCTTGAGGTGGGTTTGATTGACCCAAAGGCATTGAAATCAATCCAACTTTCATGAATAATGAGTTTGTCATTGAAACCCAATTATTTGAAAAGGATTTTGAGAAAATTGATCTTAAAATTTCGGGAAAAGATTGCACACCCTTTTCACATGGGATTGTATTAGTATTTTTAAATAAAAAAGAATGATTAAAAAAGTCATTGTAAGAAGGTGTAGAGTACCTCTCGCCCTAATTTTTTTCCTTTTACTCAGAAAGAGCTTTCCAATGCATCATGAAGCCTGAATATATATATATATATATATAAACGAAAATAAAAAAATATTTTAAAACCCAAACAAAGGTTGATATAGGTCCAAGCAAAAAACAGATAAGACCCAAGGTTGTCTGCTGAACCCATATCTTTTTATCACTGTTATGGAGGTCTTATCCCATCTTCTCTCCTCCTAAAGAGATCTTCATATTTTCAAGAGAATTAAGGCGACTCGACATGCTCCTGAAGTTTTCCACTTTCTGTTTGTAGATGATACCTTTATTTTTTGTCGGGCCATTTTGGAAAATTTATTGGCTACGAAATCTGTCCTATAACTGTTCTCTAACTATCGGGACAACGTATGAATTTCGAGAAAAATGGTGTATTCTATGATGCATTGGAAAGCCAAGTGGTCAACAAGAAGAGAGAGAAAGAGAGAGTTGTTCCTGTCCAGAGAACATTAAAAAGGTAAGTTTTGTATGGATGAACTTACAATTTGGTCTAACTCTAGATGGATTTTTGAAAAAAATGTCCCAATGAAGAGGAAGAATTTTCATCCTTATGAATAAGCAAATTCAATCCTTATTCTTCTTCTTCTTCTATTATATTTTAACTTGTAATATCCAGAACGATGAATGGGAAGAATTTTCATTCTTAAGTATTGATAAGTGGTAAAAATCTTTTAAATTCATCCCTCCCATTCTCCCTTTTCGTCGATGACAATGGGAGAATCGCATGCAGCCTAAGGTTTTTTGGATGTTGGATGCGCGCCAGATGCCTTATTGCGCCATCCAAGTCTGATTGATGACAGTTTTTTTTTGTTTTTTGTTTTTAGAAGTTGATGAAAGATAATGGTTAAATAGGATGAATATGCGCCTTTTTTTTTTTGTTGTTGGAGTTTTGGACAGATACCATGCTTGTATCTTATTAACAGTAATGAAAACCTATCTTTATTGATGCACTAATTGAAATTGAATGGGAGCTTCTAACAAAGCTTCCCATATTGTTGCCATCATCAAATTTTTTGGTGCAAACTAAAAAAACAAGTTTAGTACATCAATGTTCTGATATTAGATGTAAATGTTAGGAGTGATTGTTTATTATCATGCAGACCACACGAAGTATGAAGAGAACCAAATCGTTGGTAGGCCTGAACCAAAAAACATGAGCGCCATACATTACTGCCATCATCAAATTGGAGAGAATATTGACCATAGGATCCACGAGGCATGCTGATAATGAAATAACCATGTGTGGTGATAAGTTTAGGGTTACTTTGAATCAACTGTAGCTGAACAACCCAAAGGAAAAGGCATGAAAGATGAAGCTGTAAAGTGGGTGACTGGTATAGAACTATGGAAATAAGTGGAAAGTAAAAAATCGATGAAGTAATGTTACCAATCAGTTAGGGGTTTTTTTATAGGGTCGTTTTTGTTTAAAGGTGGGAGCATGTAGGGTAGATTGGTGTCATTAGTGAGATACAAATATATGGAGGAAAAGAAAACCTAGGCTCAAGTTCAAATGGAAAGTTTCACGAAGTCTTCATAAGCACAAAAACTTGTGTCTAAGTTGTCGTCCATGTGGTGTTTTTGCTTGAATAAAAGTTTTTACTTCTTAACACTTTGTACTTATTTAAATGGGAATTTTATTTAACAAAAAATGGAACTATTTCAACATTGTTTAAAGAGTTTTAATTGACAATTCATTTATTCATTTGGTTTAGTGTTTGCGAAAGAGTTCATGCTTTACTTTGCTTAATTTTCTACCTTCTTAAAGGTTCTATTTTTTTTTTTCACTTTTGTAAAGTGTTGTTGTTCCTTGTTTAGAGGTTTGGGCTACCCAAGAAATGTCATATGGTAACATTGTCATTGATTTTGATGTGAAGTTAAAAAACACCTTGGGGTTTGTAGTGAGTCATGGAAAAACTATAATGAATAAGGGCTTGATTGCTACCTAGGAAAGAAATTGTGGTTGTTGCCTGAACCACTCTAAAATCTTATTTCTCATCTTGCTTTATTTGTAGTTTGCGGTAGTGTTTAAAAACTAGATGCTCTTGTGTTTGTTCTCTCTCAAAGTCTTTCATAATTTATAATCTAAATTCACCCCCTCTTGGAAGCTCTTCAAATCTACCATTCCGAAAGGGACCTGGATAGGGAGAGTGAGTCATTGACATCTACAAATGTTTTTCAATTTGGGTAAATCTTTACAATGGAGGCTGAGGGAGAATGCCAAGAGACTCAAAATTAAAGTCTACCTTGAGATATTGTGTATCATCAGAGAGTTACAAAAAAATAGAAAGCCATGATAAAATAGTTAAAAGGGAGAGAGATTCTATGCTCTTGTAAATAAAAAGAATGAGTGTGTAAACCGTCAGAAGAAATAGAGAGGTTCATTGCTGCGAGCTATAATAAAACAAATTGGAGTACTTTTCTTTCATTTTAGGGTTCTGAACATGGTTTAAGGTATAGGCTATTGGTAGATCGGATTGGATTTGATATTTGAATGGGATCGATGGATTGAATCGGACAATTTTTCCCTCAAAGATACTAATACTATGAGTGTATTGACAATTATACCTCCATGTCTGTACCGTGCACTGATCTGGTGTAGGCTAGATATTGATATTGCTGTTTGACGATAGTGATCAAAAGCTGATACAAACAATGCGAGGCCAATACCTAAAACCGTTGTTCTGCATCTTATTGATAGAATGAATGATCAAGGGCTAGGCAATTTTTTTTTGTAGATCTTATTGGGGCATTGGCCACTAGGGGTCAGTGTCCCAACTTAATGAAGCGAAGCCAAGGGTAGAAGGTGTTAGGGGGCAGAAGGGGGAATAACAGGATGTTACATAGCCAATGGATTGAGAGAGTGCAACAAGCGACCTCTCCGTGGACTTGGGTGCAGTAACCAATTGGGAAATTGTCGGTTGCCATAGCCTCCCATATGAACAGCTAAAGTAAAACTCTTGCCAAATGCAATCAAGGTCTGGGAACAATTGGCTATAGGAGCCTCCCGGATCAACAGTTGAAGTATAATAGTGTTTTTTTTTTTTTTCGCAATACATATTTTGTGTTACTGTACATGATTTTTTGCCAAATCAATATATTGAATTTAAAGAAAAGAACGCTACCCTGCCGTGTGCTCTTGTACCCAGATACAAGGGTGGTGAAATGACTACCCATCCCTCCCTGTTGGATGCCTAAGTGTACACTTTCATTGGTCCATGCATTGGCATAACAACCACACAATCAAGAAATGCTTTATCTCCCATGAGATTTTTATATTCAGATCATATGGTGTAAAAGATACCTCAAAATTCTTATACTGGATAAACTAGAGAACCCCAATGATTTTAGGAAAAGGATTGTCTGAGCCTCAAGCATTTTCTATGCCTACACGTACATACTAAGGTTGTTTATTTATTTATTCGGGAAAGAGAAGAAACAATAAAATATGTTCATATGTGTAGGCGCAATATGTGCCTTGGGTTCAGAAAGTCTTTTTCCATGATTTATGAATTTAAGGAAAATGAAAAATGCATTGCCCCACAGATTCCGTTACACTCTTCCCACATAATAAACAATAAGGACCACTCACACTCTCTCTCATATTCTGACCATGTGGATCCCATACGGACAATACTATTTTTTAACTCCTCATTGTGTAACGTGCAAATTCTTTCCAACATTCTTCTTGTATGAACTATCTTCACCCTTTGTATTATACTAGAAGGGGAAGTGTTTTCTAAGAGTGTGGCCCTTCACCTACGCGAGACCCAATCGACATCCCCTTTGGTTCAATACATAGGAACAAGGAAGCCATTTAAAAATGGATAAAAATAACACCAATGGAGACATATGATGAGGTATCATTGAGGAAGGATATGGGGGTCATTTAAAAAAGGGGGAAGAAAGAGATAGACTGACTTCTTCCTAGACTTGGGTGTAGTAACCAATTGGGAAATTGCCGGCTGCCATAGCCTCTCATATGAACAGCTGAAGTAAACACTCTTGCCAAATGCAGTTAAGGTCGGGAACAATTGGCTATAGGAGCCTCCAGGATCAACATTTGAAGTGTAATGATGTTTTTCTGCAATACGTATTTTATATTATTATATATTATTTTATGCCAGATCCATATATTAGATTTGGAGAATAGAATGTTATCCCGTCGTGTGCTCTATGCCTAGACACAAGGTTGGTGAAATGACCACCCCATCTTTTGTTGTCGAATGCCTAGGTGTGCACTTTCACTGGTCCATGCATTGACATAGGGACGACGCAATCAGAAAACGTTTTCTCTCCCATTAGATTTTTATGTGTAGATCTATGGTGTAAAAAAAATACCTCAAACTTTTATACATCACAGACTAGAGAACCCTAATGATTTTAAGGAAAAGATTCTCAGAGCCATAGGCATTTACTATGCCTACACATATCAATGTTAGGCACCAGGTGCCTTAGGCTAAAAAGACCTTCAATGTTTTATTAATTTAGGCAAAATGAAGCATGCATGCATTGCCCTTGCACAGATTCTTTTATATTCTCTCCACATGATAAACAGTAAGGCCCGTTCTTACTCTTTCTCCTATTCTAACCATGTGGGTTCCATATGAATCTCTTTTCCCTCATTACATTATTGTAATATGTAAATTTCTCTCTCTCCTACTCTTTTAACCCCTTGATAGTGTAACATGTAAATTTCTTTCTTACATTGTTCTTGTTGTAGGAACCATCCTTACCCTTTACATTATGTTAAAAAGGGAAATGTTTTTTCTACCAGAAAAATGGAAATGTTTTGATCCAATCAATATACACGTGGCTGCCAGACAAGCAACTTTCTTACCCCAAAAAGAAATTTTGATTTTAATGATCTTTGATTTTCTTGCGAGGTCCTACCAAAAAAAAAAAATGATTTTATTGCGAGGTCATGCTCCAACACTATATACTTGGATGGACGTGAGCACAAACCCATCGATCTTAGGCAAATCGTGCCCATATTCTTTCTCAGGAAAACAAATCCTGCCCCCATTTTTTATCCTCCCAACGTGTCGTCATTTTCTATCGCCTCTCTTCTTCTACGATTCCTACGATTCTCATACTGGGTGGAGTCGGTAGACGGATCTGAATAGAACCCATTTGCAGATCTTCCTTCCTCATAAAGGGTAAACCAAAACATCGTGACCGACCTAAGATTAGCTTTCAAAGCAATTTTGAATGCGTTGATCATCCCAACGTTCAAGTTTCCTCTTGACATGAAATCTATTATTCTATTCCGATTAAAGAGCATTTGGTACTTTCAGGAAATGAATTCTTTATAATATTCAAGCTCGATCGATCTTCTGCAGAATGGAAATTCTCTGCTTCGCCGTTCCGGAAAGGTTAAGAAACCAAAGAAAGAATCTCATTCTCAGTGGTATGTCACATAATGATCATCTCTGGCTTCTCTGCTGTCTCAATTGTGAGAAGGGAAAACATATTTAAGGTAAACGTATACAGTCTCTCTCTCTCTCTCTCTCTCTCTCTCTCTCTCTCTATATATATATATATATATATAATCTTTTTAGATTTGTGAAATCCAATTATTTGTGGATGTCTCTGTTCAAAATGGTGTTCAATAGCTTTGCTTTATAATTTGTCTGCTAATTTGGGAATTTATTTAGCGTCTTAATGTCAAGAATAGCAAAGAATGGGACCTTAATTTAAAAGCGTCGGAGTTACTCTATCAGAGAGAACTTAAAGTTTTAGCTTTATAAGAACAGGGGATAAATACCCAAGAGGGAGAGGGAGATTTAACACCATTAGTTACGCAAGGGATAATGCTTTTAACACCATTAGCTATTCAAAGAGCAGCATCTTCTTCTCTTCTGAATCTACTTGGTTTTATGGATCTTCTCTCTCTCTCTCTTCGGAAATTGGTCTTACATTGTCAGATTCCCTCCTAATTCCTCTCCCATTGTCCGATTGATCTGGGCTCTTGGAGAATGCCATTAAATTCAATTGTGATGGCGGTTCCTGGGGAAACCCTGCTCAGGATAGGTAATAATGGTTATTTCAGGCATCTATACTGAATTGTTAGCTCTGGTTTTAGACATGTTTTACCGTACTCTTGAGTGTGACAGATTTTTTTTTTTTGTAGTTATTGTTTGTAGCTAGCGGGCAACAAGGACCTTTAGAGATGATCTCACTGTTAGAGAAGCCTTTAAAATATTCATGTGGCTTGTATCTTCTCCCACTAATAACTTTTTTTGTATGACTTTGTTTGCACAGCTGGATCAACCAACATTTGCAATTGAAGGAAAAAATGCACTATAGTTATGCATCTCCCATGGAACTAATATCAAAAGAAGCCTCATATTTATGATGCGAGCAAGATGCCTTCAAACTTTGAGAACAGGAAAAGGAATTGAAATTTTTGTTAGCCTTCATCAATAAGGATGAAAGGAGGAATTCTTCACAGATTGAGGGGGAAACTGCTTTTTCTTATACTTACTCTTCTTATTTGCATAACGATTCTTCTCTTGGCATGGGAAAAGACTCCACTTGTTACTTCACTGCTATCGGTGCAAGATCAGTTTGTGACATCTTACTCAGGTATGTCACTGTCTTTGCCTTTATGTTCTTGCTCCTTAACTTCAGATTGATTATTTTCATTTCATTTTTTATTACTCCAATATTGATGTAGTAGACATTCTAACTGTTCAAAACCCCAAGCATCGCTGATGATGTTGCCTTAGTGCTAAACTTGCTTATTACCATGTGAAAACCCAAACAAAATTATCCAATGGCAGTCTAGGATCAGCCAGTGGACCCCAATCTTGATATGGAAGATCTTCCGACTGCATTCAAAAATCTCAACTGACGCTTCTAAACTGACACTGCTAACGTGTCACCTTAGTGCTACACTTGCTATTGACTGTAAAGCCAGACAATCTTCTTCAAACATCGTGCTTCACCTCATGATTGGAGAAACAAAGAGAGGTCTTAGAATGAAAATTTTCATGTGTAAGATCTCTTTTCAATTTCTTACTTACTTCATATCATCCAGATTTTTTTTTCCTGTATATGAAATATTTCTTAATCCAATTAGATTATGTAATTTCTATCACCTCGAAAGCTGAAGCTTAAAATCATTGCTTACATGCCACCCCTCCAGGACCCTGCAACCCCCATTATTGTTGTTCTTGGTAGTGGTACTGTTGTTGCAGACAATGTTTACTTTGCAGCCAATGTCTGCCAGTTAGCACTTAGTCTGGATGCAAGTGATGTGGCCATGTGGGCCATATCACAATGTTTGCTTTTCCTCTTACTTTTCTCTTTCTTTTTCTCCTTTCAAGTTTCAAATCCCAACAAGAATGGGAAGTGTGAAGTTTTAACTTGTATAGACCTCCTTCTTCTATGATCAAGAGTAAGCTATGAATTCTTCATTTCTCAGGTCACTAGCAGCAGCGTCTCCTTCCTCCCCTTTTCAGATATTCATTAAATAGTAGCATCACAGATCAAAGCTTGTATGTAGTAGCAGCACGAACAGGAAAATGGGTCACCAGTAGCATTTATAACATGAACATAATTCTTCACATTAAACCACCATTGAACCAGTAAAAAGAAATACAACAGATAATATCTCATTTTTCCCCAAAATTTCCAGGATTTGGTAGGTTTTCTCTATTCTCTTCTTCCCTCTCCAGATTATGGAACAAAGTCCACTCTACTCCCTCTTCCTGGCTAATTACCTCTCTAGTTCCTTCTCCTTCTTCATAAGAACTCAGGTGTTTATTCTCAGCACACCCCACTAACTATCTCCAGGCTAAGAAGGCAAAAGAGAGAAAAAAAATCTTTCTCTTTGTCTAAGCAAGGCTTATATAGGAAAATCTAACCAATAGTGCCCCTCCATGTGTCCTCTTCTAGACCATCCATGATGCAGATTAATCACCAAAAAATGTTTTGTTTTATTAGGAATAAGTCTAGGGTTGGGTTCCATACATGTTGGGCCTTTGATCCCATGTGTTTTGAGTGTAATAGGCCACTTTTATGGGCCTGAAAGAAGGGCTTTAAGGTTACATACGGGATTACTAGTTTGTTTCATTTTTCATTAGCTTTTCTTTTATGTTGGGTTTAGTTTAAGTTATTTTTGTTTTCTTAGGGATCAAGTTATTACTTGAGTCAAGTCATTAGTAGTTAGTTTCCTTTTTCAGTTTAGTTTCTAATTTTAGTTAGTTTCTAATTTCAGTTTTTAGTAAATATTGTATTAGGAGACTAAATTAAGGTTTCCTTTAAGGACCTTCTATTTTGTAATTCCCTCCCCCATCAACATTATAAATAAAGAGGAGGAGGCTCCTAAAGCTAAGAATGATTTTTGATAAAAACAAATTAATGGCTGCTGCTATTGTCTTCTCCATGAAGAGTTGTCGTGTGTTTGATCAAGGCCGATGGAATTGGTGTTTGATCCAATTGACTCTCTGTGGTGTGAAGCCCGAGAGGTTTTTTTTCTTCGTCTATCAACCATCCAAGGTGTTACTGATTTGTCCTAAGTAAACAGGTATTTAAATCTCTTCTTCTCTCAGTTCTACCCAGAAAATGCAGATTCTGTTACAAATTTTCAGAACCTGCCGAGACCTAGCCAGCCATCTGTTTTGGTCTATTCTGATTTCTATGATCTACCATGGTTTTGTTCATGTTGGGTGGACTGTTTGAGACTTGTGTCAATCCCTGTTAAGCCTTATTCATCATATTACTAATCTGATATGAGAATACCTAACCACTGACATCAATAACTTGCTGGTTTATCCAATCTGGTCCTTCTATTCTGATATATTGTGCTGCTGTTGGGCTATTCATGGTTATTCTTCTGATTAAAAAATCCTGCAGTTGAAGGCTTGGTAGTTTATCTATCCTAGTCTACATTAATCCCTTTGTGTCTAATAACCTCAGTAAGTTACAGTTAAGCTAATTACCATTGCATGTGGCATGATTTTAAAGAAATGGAATGGAAACGAAAGGAAAGGAAAGAAATGGAATGCAGATTAATCACTAAAAAATAGGTTTGTTTTATTAGGAATAAGCCTAGGGTTGGGTTCCATACATGTTGGGCCTTTGATCCCATATGTTTTTGAGTGTAATAGGCCACTTTTATAGGCCTAAAAGAGGGGCTTTAAGGTTACATATAGGATTACTAGTTTGTTTCTTTTTTCATTAGTTTCCTTGTTGGGTTTAGTTTAAGTTATTTTTGTTTTCTTAGGGATCAAGTTATTAATTGAGTCAAGTCATTAGTATTTAGTTTCCTTTTTCAGTTAGTTTCTAATTTCATGGACACAAAGACATAATAAAAAAAGGAGGGTTTGTATGGTGGAGGTAGGGTGACAATTAATTTCAACTACTTATGTTATTAAATAACTTGCCTTGTGGTTGTCACCCCTTGCCAGTAGGGGGTTAAGTACTTGATGCAGATTAATTATCAAAATAGGCTTGTTTTATTAGGAATAAGCCTAGGGTTGGGTTCCATACATGTTAGGCTTTTGATCCCATGTGTTTTGAGTGTAATAGACCACTTTTATGGGTCTAAAAAGGGGGCTCTAAGATTGAGTACGGGATTACTAGTTAGTTTCCATTTTCATTAGTTTCCTTTCTAGTTGGGCTTGATTTGAGTTATATTTGTTTCCTTATGAGTCAAGTTATTAATTAAGTCAAGTCCTTAGTAGTTAGTTTCTTTTTTCAACTAGTTTCTAATTTCAGTTAGTTTCTAATTTCAGTTTTTAGTAGCTATTGTATTAGGAGAATATTTGGTTTCCTTTTTGAGGAACCTTCTATTTTGTAATTCCCTCCCCCATTAACATTATAAATAAAGAAGAGGAGGCTCCTAAAGGCCCAGATGATTTTGATAAAAAAAATTAATGGTTGTTGCTATTGTCTTCTACATGGAGATTTGTCTTGTGTTTGATCAAGGCTGATGGAATTGGTGTTTGATCCAATTGACTCTCAGCGGTGTGAAACACAAGAGGTCCTCTTCTAGTTATCTCCCTCTTTTCTTCCATACTCAAGGTGTTCCAGATCTGATCTACTGTTATAGAGTATCGTGCTGTTTTGGGACTAGGTTGGTTTGCCGATTCTAGTTCTACATTATTTCTAAGATTGTTCATAATCTATTTTGGGCCATTATGGGCATAGGTTTGTTTGGGTTTATTTTCTTCCCCCAGTTTTATTTACATTTTATATTTTGCAGATAGAGCCGATTCCGAGTGGAAATCTGCCTCCTGGGTTTGATTCGAGTGCATGCCGCAGTGTGTGAGTGTCATTGTGACAATTTCTTTTTTACCATTTTTATTTTTGAATCTGGTTTCATTTACTTTTTGTTTATATGTGCTTTTATTTTAGATTTAAGGCTTAAGCATTGGGCTTGTAACCTCCCATCTCACCTGGCAAAGTCTGCAGCTCTCTTTCAAACTCTTCTAGTTAAATCCATTTTTTGAGATCGGCCTTTCCATTCTTTGGCTCTAATCTCTCATTTTCCATTTATGTTCGTCTCTTCAAAAGTGTTGTTGTGGTTTTTTTTAAGCCATTTGTTTGTGTGCCATATGTAGGTTCCTGTTTAGGGAGATGCCTTTCATCTCAGTTGTTTAACTTACTTGTTCTTTGGTTTGAGAAAATTCAGTTATGTGGGCAACATTCATACACAAGTTACTGAACCACTTCTTCAAGAGGTGTTCTCAAGTACTGGTCCCCTTGAAGGGTGCAAGCTTATTAGGAAAGATAAGGTGAGTTTTTTCATGCAACAGATGCTTGCATTGTTAGTCTTTTCAACCTATTGAAACAGTTACTAAGTGGCTATACCATCCACTAAAAGGTATGGGAATCCCCATCTGACATGCCCTTATATTGGAAACATGTTAGGTTCAGGCCAACTGAATTTGATATGGACCTTTCGCTTGTCCTGACATTAACTTTGCCAGTCTAGTGTCTTCTCTAGTCCTGAGTTGTTGACATCTACATTGTTTCTCTTCAATGCAGTCATCTTATGGGTTTGTAGACTACTTCGACCGGAGATCAGCTGCACTTGCTATATTAACTCTTAATGGGAGGCATCTGTAAGTGGAATCCTTTTGAATTTTCAATTCCTTATGTTTTCTTCCTACATCTCAGGACTTACTCTGTAATTTACAGGTTTGGACAACCTATAAAAGTTAATTGGGCATATGCTAGTGGTCAAAGGGAAGATACTTCAGGTAAATTCATCACCATGCATCATATTCTCCTGGTTCTGAATTTCTTTTCAGTTTGAGACTATATGATATTGTTTCCCTGTTATGCAGGTCATTTTAACATATTTGTTGGTGATCTGAGCCCTGAAGTTACAGATGCAACCTTGTTTGCCTGCTTCTCTGTTTATCCCAGTTGTTCGTAAGCTCCACTTGGCCAATATTTCCTTTTGTTCATGGGATTCTGTTTTGTCTGCAACTTCATGTAGATTTTAATTAATAGAAATTAGAATTCAGAATGTATTTTATAATCTACACATTGTTCAGCCAGTAGCAGATCATTGGGGTGACATAACCATTGTTCTGGGTGCAGTGACGCAAGGGTTATGTGGGATCAGAAGACTGGTCGCTCAAGGGGGTTTGGATTTGTTTCTTTTCGGAACCAACAGGTAAATATATTTTCTTAGTATTATTTACTTATATCCTATGGCAGATCTATTTTATAAACTTTTGTTTCTCATGATTATCTGACTAATTTTATCTTCTTCACAGGATGCCCAAAGTGCAATAAATGATTTAACAGGTATGGAACCTATTGTGCACCAATCTGTGTTGTCCCCTAATGTTTTGTTCTGTACTGCACCAATCCGTTTAATGCTCTTTATTGTTTCATATCAACATTTGAAACATTGCCACTAAGAACTACGATAAAAAAAAAATTGTCCAAACTGATTGCATATTAAGATTGGCCTTATTCTCTGGGTGGGTATTGTTATTGAGATAAGTTTTTCACTATATGAAGAGTAAGGCAGGCCAATATATTTTAAATCAACATTAGTTTGCTGGATGGCAACACTTTTGAGTTAATACGTCCTCGGACCTCAGCAACTGTCAAGTTTTTTGTTTTGTTCTATTTCAAGCCAGAATTACCATCTGCAATAATAAAGCTTTTATTCTCTTGGATGCAATGTAGACTAAGTGTTGGTTTAGCTGGATACCTTTACCCTTGTAAAGAATATGGGAAGACATCTATGTATATCCCATTTATACTATATGCAGAAATTGAAGTCCCTTTGATCCTCTAAAAACTCATGGAGGACCGTTTTCTGTGTACATGAATGACCAGTGGAGGTTTCTCTCTAAACTATTAATTTATGTACATTTCCTGTTAAAAGAGGTTGCTGCGGTGTGCCAAAGTACCATAGAAATGCCTGTGGTAGGATTTGTCTCTGACGGATTCGGTAGATGTGTGGGTTGAGTCGGTTGACTGGTAGAAGTTTAGAATGTTCAAATAATGTAGTGAGATGGGACAGATTTTGAGTGATTATTTTTCATAGATTTTTTACTGTGGGGTTGGTAACCTTTTTTTTTTTTTTTTTTTTTATGGCCTTAATTTCATTTTACTTTTCTCTAATGCCTATAAAAAGCGATATCAGGGATGCTTTATTGATTATCATATGATTTTTAATTTTTTGTACAACAACAACAAACTTAGCCTTATCCCAACTTAATGGGGTCGGCTACATGGATCCAGTCCAAACAAAGTATAGGTCTGATTGTTGAGTTATGTAATTATTTACTGATTATCATTTAATTTTTCTATTCAACACATAGTCCTTGATTAGCCCCATTAATTATGCAGCCTGTGACCCTTGAATTTAGGTCTTTCAATTACTCTTTGGCCTTGTCTGTGCCACTTACCCCTGTTGCTCTGACCAGTTCCGGTTAACCTTCAGCTTTCATTAAACCTGCCTCATCTCATATGCTCTCTCGTCCGTTAATTTCAATCCTGAAAGCACCCAATTCACGATCTATGTAAAAACCTTAAAAAGACAGTTATGCTTGTAACCCCTTATGGAGATGGCATGAGTGATGGGAAAAGATCAACCCTATATATCTTAAGCTGCACATCAAATTTATAGTTAGCTCATATATTGGAAAATATTTATATCTTACTGGTCAAGATGTCCTGCGATATTATATTATTGTTAGATCACAATAGGGGAGTGTCCCTATCGTGATATATGATTTTGTCCTTAGTTTTCCTAGTTAGGATATAGTTGGGTTGAGTCTTGTGCGGGATTATACTCTTAGTATCCTACTAAGCGTCTGATTCTGTTTTTCTATTATAAGTAATCTTTTGGCAGACCACGATAATTACATTAAACCTAACGTAGATTTAGATCTCTCTCCTCCCATTGTTCTCTTTTTTTTTTCTTCTCTCCTTTCTCTGTTTTATCACAGGTACTGGTTTTAGTTCCTGGTTTCATTACATGGTATCTGAGCTATAACCAGTAAATGCTATATTCTTAATATCTGGTTTGAGTTGTTTTCTAGGTTTTTTTGGTTTGTGGTGTACAGCAACATAGGCTGTCCATTCCTCTTTGTGAAACCCTAATTGATAGAGGAAGAAGAACTAGGGCTTCGTATACTGTGAAGATTGATATATGATGAATCGTAATCTATTCATACCCCTACTGCTACTGCTGAAGTGATTATTGTTTCCTGCTATCAATTTCTGTTATTCTTCTCTTATACTGCTGATCAAAGAACTGATAAGCTGTTGATGGTGTTTTAATGCTGATCGGGGAACTGATAAAGATATCGATGGTGTTTTAATGCTGATCATATATGTATTTCCTTCACATGGTTTCTTTGATTGGAGATATTTCATGTGAGTTTATTGTTTCGATTGCTGATGTATCAATTCCTGCTAGGGATGCCCTGAATCGAAATAATCTTGTTGTCATCTCTGAGTACCGGTGCTATGATGTTGTTTGTTGTTGCTGGTTCTTCGATGGTTGTCGATTGGTGTTTGCTAGTGTTGATTCTTCAGCTCTGTCGTTCTGCACAATGCTTCAGTTACCCCCACCGCCCCAACCCCAAACCCAAACCCTTTGTTCCCGACAAGAAGTTTGAAAGTTACCGCTAAACCACTTTTCTTTATTTGTTTTCTTTGGTTCATTACCTAAAATACCCCTACAGCCCCAATCATTTAGCAAAATGTCATCATTACTTTGTTTCTTGAGTTTCCATATTTACCCCTCTCCTTATGTTGCTATTTGGTTCACAACATCCTTGTGCTGCTATTTGGTTCACTATTTGGGGCTCGTGTTTGATATTTTCTAATTCGATCTATAATAGTCACATCATTGCTACCTTTTCTTTGTGAGGATTACACTTACTACCTGCCTTCCTTGAGAAGGGCTTATGATGTTGCTGCTGCTACTATATTATTCTGAATTGTTTTTGGTGTTCTACAACAAAAACAACAATAAAGCCTTATCCCAACTTAATGGGGTCTACTACATGGATCCAAGCAAGGATATGGAAGATGAAAGATAAAAGGAAACAAATCACAAATATAGTAGCGAAGTAGAACACATCTAGATGGGGTCTGCTACCCGGATCCTGGCCCTCCAATCCGCTCTATTTGATGTCATACTTAGGGCAAGACATAATCTGTGCAGGTCTTTCCTCACCACTTCTCCTATGGTCCTAGCTCTTTTATATCCTTCTATTTAGATCAGATCACTCCTCTTTATTGGTGCATCCGATGGCCATACCATCTCAAACGAGTGAACGACTCTCCTGAAGTTTCTCATGGATTGGGGTGACTCAACTTCGCTCTAATGCTTTCATTCCTTACCTTATCCTTCTTAGTTTTTGCTCGCATCCATCTTACCGTCCTCATCTCCACTACACACAACTTATCAATATGCCGCTTCTTAACTGTCCCACATTTCGCCGCATACATCATAGATGGGCATACGACTATCCTATAGAATTTTTCCTTTAAGTTCTACCAAGACAAGTCAGTTGCACAAAATCGGACGTTTTAATTTTTGGGCTGAATCGTTGAATCTTGGAAGAGTTCTCATCATCGCAAGTTTCCCCTTGTGACTAATGTTCTTGTTTGTGTCGTGAGGTTCAACCTCCTAAAAAGGGTATCATTTTCTTTTATCTTAATTTCCATCAATACCCTTCTCATCTTCTCTTAGTCCTAATTGTCTTATTTTGTTTCTTAGTTTCAAGTCTACCCTTCCCCATCTTGTACGTTGCCTTTCCCTTTGATGTTTCCTCTTATACTCAAACTACCATCTATTTACTAGATTGCGATTCCACTTGGTAAACTCCATTATTCTTTACAATTGAACCATCTTATAACAGAGTGGGCCCATAAGTGATCCGATTTCGGTTTTGGAACCTGGATCCGCATCACTCACCTTGAATGTTTTTTGTCAACTCATCTATTACAAGTACAAATAGTTAAGGGCTTAAAGTTGATCCTTGATGAAGCCCAATAGTAATTGGGAACTCGCTCCCTTGATCGCCTTTGGTTCTCACACTAGTCATGACATCATCATACATATCCTTAATTATATCCACATATTTGCTCGACACCCTTCTCTTCTCTAGAACATGTCAGATTAACCCTCTAAGGACGCTATAATAAGAAGCCTTCAGTATCTCAGTAGATTTCCTTGGCATAAATCAAATTGGTTAACTGAGATACTAGATTCTCTTCTCAATAGGGTTTCAATTACCTTCTCCCAGAGCTTCATAGCATGGTTAATACGTTTTATGCTTTTATAGTTATTGCAATCTTGAATATCCCCTTTGTTTTTGTAGATGGGGACAATAGTGCTCCTCCTCCACTTGTCTGGCATTTTCTTTCTACTCAGAATTTTGTTGAAAAGAACCAATGATACCCCACAAAGTCCTAAACTCTTCCAAACTTCTATTCGGACTTCGTTTGGGCCAAGAGTCTTACTTTATTTTATCTTTCTTAAGGCATCTTTAACCTTAATTGCACCAATCTTACGTACATATGCATGGCGTGTAATGTCTTGGTGTAAAATGCACTCTTGCTAAATCCACTCAAGCTGTCTCGATTTAATAGCTTGCAACGGTAATCATCCCATCTCCTTATAATGTCTTCATCCTTTACTAGCATCCTACCATCCTCATCTTTGATACACTTGACATGCTCCAATTCTTTGCTCTTCATATCCCTCATTTTAGATATCGTATATGTAGCTTATATATAGTTGTTGGTGTTCTCTACCACTTACTTTTGTTCGTTGTTGTTTTAATTTGTTGGATACAAATTTTTTTTCTCTAGTATTGTCGTTGATGATTGGTGTGCTTGAATTGATATTGCTACCAGAATGAAGTTCTCTATGCTCACTAGCGTCTACAACTGCTATATATGTTCAAGACTTATGCTACTTTTAATATCTATCTTGTTGTTCCAAGCTGGAGCCTTTGTTATACATACTTCAGCTTGAAGAGGGAGTGTTAAGATGTCCTGCGGTATTCTATTATTGTTAGATCACGATAGGGGAGTATCCTATCTTGATTCTTGATATAATTGTTTGTCTTTGGTTTTCCAAGTTAGGATATAGTTGGGTTGAGTTTTGTGCAAGGTATACTCTTAATGTTTTATTAAGAGTGTTTTTTGTGCTATTATAAGTAATCCATTGGCAAACCATGATAGTTTCACTGAACCATCATGGGTTTAGATCTCTCTCCTCCAGCCATCGTTCTCTCTCTCCTTTCTCCGTTCTATCACTAGTACTGGTTTCAAGTCCTGGTTTCGCAACACTCCTTGATGTATCAATTACATCTATTATAAGAAATCCATAAGAGAGAGACTTTGTACAACAACAACAACATGGCTTTATCCCAACAAAATGGGGTCGGCCACATGGATCATTGCTCTCCAATCAGCTTTATTTGAAGCCATACAAGATACGAGGCCTCAGCTAAGCCTGTTTTTCTTCCACACTTCTGTGGTTTTTTTAGGTCTACCCTTGGCTCCTTTGGTTCTCTCAATCTGAATCAAGTCACTCCTTTGTACTGGGGTATCCGAAGGCTTTTGTTGGACATGGTCATGCCACCTCAAATGACTCTCTCTAAGCTTATCATGAATCGCAGTTATACCCAACCCAACTCTTATATGGTCATTCTTTACTTTATCCTTCCTAGTTTTCCCACTCATCCATTTCAACATCCTCGTCTCCTCTACACTTTCTTTATTTATATGACACTTCTTAACTGCGCAACATTCTCATCCATCCATAAGATAGAGACTTTGTAATTAATTTAGATGGTACACTTTCTCAAAACAACTGTAAAATTTCACCAATCTATGTTCGAGAATATTTCGACAGATCTTTAAAACTTTATTTGAAAATACCAAGAATTTAGAAAATGTAATTGAAGCTTTGAGAATTACAGAACTGATGTTGGATCATAGAATGTTCTGAAAGTGTTTTGTGCAGCTGGTCCCAACTTCGATAAAGGAAGAAGGCTTGTGCATCTGGTTGGCAGAATGCATCATAAAAAGCTTAGTTAAATCTCCTAGCATGGACCTTAGTCTTCGGTAAGGATTGAAGGATTAAGATTGGAGGAGTTAAAAGAGCAAGAGCAGGCCTAAAATGTCTTTGGGAGAAGTGAGGAAAGGCATGCATGGTTAGGGATGACAAATGGAGTTGGCTAGTGAAATGGGACCCATGTCATTTTCCTGGATAAGGCTTTAGTGGATTAAATGTTGGATTTGAGTAATTGAATCTCTTGAATTGTATGGTCTCCATGGCTTATCCTTTAATGGTGCGGGGTGGTTCCTTATGCCTTTTCATTTGGTTAGGGTTCCTCTGTTAATTGAGTCCAGCTGAGCCCTCAAAGGAAAACTCTCTGCAGATCCAGTCAACATAGGTTTGGTTGTGGAAGGCCCTCAATCCAAAAGATGTACCTTGGTCCGATAGCCTAATATGCTTTATGTTGTTCCAATATGAGGGGATTTCATCTGATCTTAGCATGGGTTGAACCCCTCGGATACCAACAACTCAACTATTGATAAGCTCTATAGAAATTATAGTGCTATGATACACAGTGGGATGCTCGTTGGTTTTAGCTGATTCTTGACAGAAATATGACTTGTCAAGATCACTCTAGTATATTTTTTAAAAAATTATAACAAGTGTGAATCCAGTACGAGCCACTTTACTCTAGTAGCATATTTATGTATTCTCAAATTTCACAAAGCATATTAAAGCACTGGATCAAAATGTATTTTTTATTCATAATTGTTTGGCTTTTCTGATTTGCTCTTCACTGTTCAGGAAAGTGGCTTGGAAGTAGACAAATACGATGTAACTGGGCGGCGAAGGGTGCTGGTGCCATTGAGGACAAGCAAAATACAGATGCAAAAAGTGTGGTTGAACTAACGAATGGAACATCAGGTAGTTCTGTCATGATGAGAGTGTCTGTGAATGACACTTTTTGGTTAAATGTGTTGATGCTCTTTGAACTTCATGATGAGAATGCTTGCTGGTTCTGTCAGTTTTAATGCATCACATCTCAAAGTTTGTAGGGTTTTCTTATATTTTTTCACATTCTTTTGCAGAAGATGGACAGGAGACTACAAATGATGATGGGCCTGAGAGTAACCCTCAATATACAACTGTTTATGTGGGAAACCTTGCTCCTGAGGTAAGGAATTACATTCCTTTTGTCTGAAATATTGGTTCTTTTCTCCTTGATACACGCTGCCGATATTTTTTCTCGTTGTGATTAGACTTCATAGTGAAGTCCAGCCATTATAGATTTGCTTGAAAAGCAGTGAGAAGAAATACTTGGTGGCCATTAAGCATGAACAACTATCTACCTGTGACCATTTTGTTGCAAAATGTGTTTCTTACTCATTTCCTTCAGGACCACAGCATGCACCACACAGTAGAACTGATTACTGTGACCTCAAAACTGGATCCATGACCATTCCACACTTTATGACTTCCCAAATGCTTTCTTCTTGAAGCAAACCATGGGCAACAATAGTTCACTCTTGTAGCTTTGGAAATATCCAGCATGTGTGTGGTTTTGTCTAATTTTGTTTCTATTGTTCTTGATTTCTTATGAATAAATTGTTTGCAGGTTACCCAGCTTGATCTCCACCGCCACTTCCATTCCCTTGGTGCTGGGGTAATTGAGGAAGTCCGTGTGCAGCGTGATAAGGGCTTTGGGTTTGTTAGATACAGCACCCATGCAGAAGCTTCCTTGGCCATTCAGATGGGCAATGCTCGAATTCTGTGTGGCAAGCCAATTAAGGTAACTTTTGTGGTCTTTGATATTGATCCATAGTTCGGCATTGATACAGTGGTGTGATTACTTTTTGGTTACTCAATTTTGAAATATTAGATTTTATATTCTTTGTTGGTGTATGAATTAGTGGAGTTGTTGATGCAGGATGTACATTTAAAATGGCAATATGTGGTGGCATATAATATTCTTCCTGATCCATTGTCTTGTCAGATACTGCAACAAATGAAGTTGTAGAATCTCGATGTGCCACATTGTTTAGTTTCCCCAATATGGGAGGAAACTATTTAGGGAAAATTATTATTATCTCTTTAAATAAATAATCTCTAGTTTTAAAATAATTGTAGAGCATTATCAAAAACAATTAAAAGATATTCCACCATTTCTAGGGTTAAGGTCTTCTACTGCTTCCCATTTACATGATTGGTTCCATTTGCTACCTCAACCTTTACTTAGTGGTAGGTCCCACAAAGAGGGTAGTGGTGAACGTATATCTAAGCGGCACATTTTTTTTTTCTTTTGCCGGGGGGGGGGGGGTGGGTGGTGTGTGTAATTAGACTAGTTAGTAGTTATAACAGGGTTTTTTGGGGGGAGGATTACTAGTTTTAGCAGTTAGGTAATATGTGAATTTTGCAAAATATGCATAGTTCCATATATACCAACGAAATAATTTCAAAGCTGGAACAACCTGTAATAGAAACAAAGAGGAGAAGAAGATGGAGGAGATTGAGAGGATGGAGAGAGCTGAACGCGATAGAATAAAATCATATATTAAGAGCAGCACCTTTATTTATAATAATTATAATAATGAAAATCAACTCTCTGCAGGTAGTCTACTAAGAGTCAAAAGACCTATTACACTTGAAGTAAACTAGAAATAAAACACCTAACTAAGCCTAGTAATTTTAATTACAATAGGAAAGATAAAACTTGAACTAGCTAAGCCAGTAAGACATGATCCCATGGCACAAGATCCATGGACATCCATGGACCCCCAAACCAAGACAAATTTTAACAGCCACCGTTTGGAAGGGCTGTATAGGAGTTCTTTTCCGGCCCTCTTACGAGCCCTAGCTAAATATGCTTGTAGTTAAAGATATTCTTTACATTTATAGGAAGGGGAAGAGAGTAGTTTTCCTAAATATTTGAACTATTGTTTTACTTACAAACTGCACCTGACATTGGAGTGATTTTAGCAAACCAAACCTGGCACTTGCAGAGGTGATACATGCTTTGTCTGATCACAAGGGGAATGAAGGCAAGTCAAATTGGTTTGAAAACAACAGATGAGATTAAGTGGTAATCTGTATGGCAGGGCAATGCAGGCTTGGGTTACTTTTTCCTTTTTGATTTGATGCTTTTATTTCTCTTTGGTTTTTTATTTTCCCCAACCGCCCCCCCCCCCCCAAAAAAAAAAAAAGAAGTTTAAATGCTACTGCCACTTTGAATTCATCAGGGTGGAGACCTCAGGTTGCAAATGTGAAATGTCGCCATTTGCCTCCTTTTTTTTTTTATTATTGGCTAAAGGCCAACAGTCTAGTCAAAATATAGCTATCTCTTTTATTTACCCTTAGTGTCCCATCATGTGCTATATTTTTTGCAATGGTCATTTTGATCATTATTTTTGCCAACCACATTTTGTTGGGAAAGGCTGAGTTGAGTTTAGTTGTGTATATTAATCATTATTATTTAAGGAGCTTATTAAAAATCTATGGTGTTCAATGTCTAATTTTGCAATCATGCATGTCTTGCAGTGCTCTTGGGGTAGTAAACCTACTCCACCAGGGACAGTGTCCACACCTCTTCCCCCGCCTTTCCCCCCAGGTATTTCGGCTGCAGAACTTCTGGCCTATGAGCGTCAGCTGGCTATGAGCAAGATGGGTGGTGCCCAGGCATTAATGCATCCACAGGGGCAACATGCCCTCAAACATGCAGCCATGGGTATGGGTGCTGCTGGAGCAAGCCAGGCAATCTATGATGGAGGGTTTCAGAATGCTGGTGCTGCCCAGCAGCAGCTCATGTACTACTGAGAGATGATCCCAATTATATCATAAACCTTGGTATTCCTTGGTTGGCATCGAAGTCTATTGAGAAGGCTTTTCTGATGGTTTTTATTAATTACCAGTTTTTTTTTTTTTTCACCCTTGTATGGATGTACTTTTTGTTGAACTGTGCAGTGTAGAAATATTCAGGGGAACAGGTGGGTGCTACAGTGAGGAGTTATATTTTGAAGGCTTTTATATATATTTTATTACTATGATGGTTTGTCCGCTCCATAAAGGTTTCTGTAGCTATTACATGGATGATGGGCCGAGCATCAGGTCTTTGTGGTTATTTTCTTTCTCCTTAAACAGTTAAATAGTTAATCCTGATGTGGAAAGTGGAGATAAGTTTATTATATAGATTGTCGGGTTTGTAACTCCATGTCCATTTTCCCTTGTTACTTGCGTTTTTCTGCTGGAAATCTTGGAGGCCTCTTGCATAAAGATTCGTATGACCTTGACTGTAAAATTACAGAATTGGATCTCCGTTGCCAATGGGGGCGTGGGGTGGGGCATCATACACTATGGACATGGGCCAGGTGATTATGGGAATGCGCATCTGGCACAGCGATAGTGTCCAGCTTAACCTATTAATTACATGCATGATGTGATCTTATAATAGGGGAAAAGGACTGTCCGAAAGTGTAAGGGCTGTGCCCAAACGGAAGTGGGCGATGATCATTTTGCCTCCATCCTGTGAAAGGTGGAAAAGTGTTCCCTGGTAATGCTTCCGGATGTTATCATTGGTCCCTGTGCTGATGCAGGAGTCGGACAGCTCTTCCCCTTTACAATAACGCATTATCTAGCTCCTCCCCTCCCTTGGTATACCCTCACCTATATGATCAGCGACGCAGCATTCACAATAATAGTCTGGGAATAATTCCTCCAAACACTTGAACCGCAGATTAATGATTGTATGACATTGTTTACACAGAAATCATAGACAACCTGTGTGGCAGCTTCTTTTGGCATGGACTTAGAAAGGGCAAATGAATTCTGAGGCAATGAAAAGGAAAAATGGGGTACTTCAGCTGCGCTATTAAAGTTAATCAGGATATGGGTAGGCAGGCACTTGGACATTTTGGGCTCCTCTTCTCCTACCCTTCTTGCATAATGATGACCAAACACAAATAACCTCATCTTAATACACCGACTCAGAATGATTCTTAACACAATTTTCAAGTTCCACAAAGTGAACTTCACTGTTTGATGAAGCTTGTTGAAATCTAATATTCCCCCCCACCCCCACCCCCAAAATTTGTTTCATAGGCTCCATTTGTTTCCAGGTAAAAACTATGCAAAAGAATTTTTTCCAAATAAAATCTTAAAATTTCTGATTTTACATGGTAATTTTCCTTTTTCGACTCCCCAACCCCCCCCCCCCCCCGGCCCAAAAAAAATCCAGGCAGAGGATTCACTGTATTCGATTCAAAGAAACACGTGTATATATATTTTTTCAATATATAAGAATTAAATATTAAATATTCTGACAAGGTCAATTACAAATTCATTCCAAAGCTACATCAAATACTTTATATTTCAGAACTTGATATCCCAGCGTAAATAACTATTAATCAGTTAATATCCAAAACTAATTATGAGTAATAATATGTTGTTGAATGTGGAACAAAGATCTTGAATTTTTTTCATTTTTTGGTTTGGGGGGGATATGTAGGCCTATAAGGTGTTGTTTCACCCACTAGGGGTTAGTTCTTGAAGGATTGTGTTTCCCTCGGCGCACCTAAATCTTATGCAATCTCGCACTTTTGATTTCTTTGTCTTTTTAATCGGCAAAAGGTCCAAGAAGGGAGAAGGTCTTGCAGATCCAAGTTGCTACCGAGGAACATCTCAGTTACATGTTAGTTATGTCATGATGGATACATTAAATGCGGACGATGTTTTTCCCCATTTGAGTTGTTTCACAGGAATTCTTCTAAATCTGGTCTTTTTCTCTTCGCTGACATTCTAGTTATCAACTGAGTTTCTAAACCTAATCTCTTTGGTCTCTGGAAACCATCACAATGATAGATCATAATGCTACATTTACAATAAAAAAACACAACATTCACAAGATTCCCAAATGATTCATGAGTGCATGTCACCAAGACAACTGACAGATGAGTTATATTCTAGATACCAAAAGAAAAAGGATTATCCCCAGAGGTATGGCCATATAAGCCAACCTCAAATCCAAACTAAGAGCTCTACTAATTTTGGACAAGCTACATTATTGGGAAGGAGAGAGAGGCCATATGAAACAGAGAAAAATCAGTCCACTTCTAACCTCGCGATGTACTTATCATAGAATTTTCCGGCTTGCTCAAGATCCCCAAGCTCAGTATAACAGTCTGCAATCGCACCGTAAGCTTCTGTGTCACCAGAATCCTCTCCTTCTCGCTCAGAAATTGCCAGAACCATAGAGTGGTATCTTATTGCTTCCCGGTACTTCCCTTGCCTTTGCAGAGATGCCCCTGCAAGAAGTAATTTAAACATTAAAAAGATTAAACAATTGGAAAGATATTGTCAAGCATATGTACTTACAAAGACATACACATCCTTATGCATGTATTCATATACATACTGTGTATAGTACATACCTAAAATCCCAACGATATGTAGGAGTGGGAAAATTCGGACATAACAGGTCCAGGTCACATTGCCATGTTTATGCATATTTGTTCAATTTGGCCTGTACCCAGAATTCAGACAAGGACAAAGGTCTCACCGTCTCAGGTCATTCACTCCAAACCCAGTTTGCCCAATTTTCCATATTAACTGTGTTCATTACAAAGTTTATAGTTATCACCTATATTTAAAAGGGCAACTAACACTAATATATGTTAGTCTTGAACTAAAAAACTTTTCCGTCGTAAATAAAACACAAAGCCCTGGCCAACTAAGCTAATACTGACTCGAATTTAAGAAACATATTATTTTTCAATATTAAGTGTAACAAACTTAATATTGCAGCCAGCTTCTCCAAGTTGCCAAACATGGAAGCATACCAGTTCTAAATTCAGACAAGATATTTGTACAAGCCTCGACTTTGGACGATTTAATTTTGTCCAGATCTAGTTTTAATTGGGCAGACAAAATTTTGCCGGATTTCCAGCATTTGATCATCCCATTGTTATCCTTTAGTTGCTTCATTCCCACTTACTACATCTAATAACTTCTGAGGAACTATTCATCCAAGAAAAAAAAACTTCTGAGGAACTAAGTTGATTTCCATAGCTTAGAAATAATATAAATCCTACAAATTATTTGTCATGTGAATATAGCACACACGCAAATGCATACATAACACACAACCTTTTTCCAATCAAATCAACAAATTACCCATAGCCTCCATACCTCAACCAACCCCTTCCCCATATTTCACTAGAATGTTCAGCTGAGTTTTGACTGCAGCAATTGTCTTTCCACCACTCCAACAGCATTATCAATTATAGAGGAACCTACTTTCATGTAACAAAATGTTTTGAGTTTCTGAATTCTCATTGAAAGGAATGTATTTAGAAAAACGAAACAAAAATGGAAGAACCCTTGGAAGTGAAGATTTTCACAACAGGCAAGAAGATATCTTAGAGAAAGAAAAAGTGAGCCATCATCTTCATATATTTCTAACCCCCAAAATAAGGTGATTTTACACAGGTACAAGAATTCGAGTCATATATCTAGGGGTGTCAACGGTCCGGGTTGGTGCGGTTTCGGTCCGGTTCCACCGGTTTCGGTGTGACTTTGGAACTAACCGAAACCGCCCCATTAAGGAATTATCGGTTTCGGTCCGGTGTCGGCTTTGGTGCGGTTTGGGTTCGGGTTGTACCGGTTTGGATTTATCAGGTTCATTTCGGTTTGGATCGGTTTTTTAAACCGGTATGGACCATTAGCTTGGGCACTTGGGCTTGGGCGCTTGGGCGCTTGGGCACTTGGGCTTGGGCACTTGGGTTTTGACAGGTTGAACTTGAATAGTTGATAAATGTTGGGCTTGGGCACTTGGGCTACTGTTGGTCCAGTTGGACACTTGGGGCCTTGGGCTTCTCCCACTTGAGAGTTGGCCCAGTTAGATTAATGAGTTTTAACTTTTAAGTCCGGTTTTATATCGGGCCGGTTTGGATCGGTTCCGATTTCGGTGCATATTTCCGGTGTTTCCGGTGGCCCAATGGTCTAACCCGAACCGAACCGAGACCGGATTCAATTTTAAATACAAACCGAAACCGGCCCGATAAGCCACCGGTTCGGTTTGGATCGGGCTTAATCGGTTCGGACCGGTCCGGTTTAACCGGTCCGGTTTAGATATTGACACCCCTACATATATCCACTTTCCAAACCGCAGCTTCTATAATTTTTTATCTATAACCGTTAATGAAGCTCAACATACAGGGAATATATAAAGACCAATAAATTTCCATGTTCCTCCAGAGAAAAGCTCGCCTTGCGAGCTAAATTCAACTGAACCACAATTATTATACCAACTGTATGAAGTTGAGTAAATACTATACTAACAAGTTATTAGCAAAACGACTATTAGCTTATAAAGCATACACGATATCAAGACACACAGACTACACAAACACTGAAAATTAGATAAAACATTACAAGTTATATTATACAATGCAACTTACTGTTGTGGTCCAACAACTGTCCAAGTTCTTTAGCATATTGCAAAGATCATACGATATTGTTTTTTTTTTCCAAACCAAATATAAACATTTTCACAACCGGTCAAGTATTGTCTCAATCATAAAGGTTAAAGGCAACCCTGGACAATTAAGAACCATGAATATGTGGCATTTCAACAATTTCAAGGTAGACAATCACCAATAACAATCACCAATCCCTCTAAAAATGGAAAAACAGAACCCACTCTCACAAGATATTGAAATATTGTTAATTAAAACAAATAAAGAAGACCAGCTCTACTTAGCCTAATCCAAATTACTCGGGAAAAACTACATGAATTCTATGGTATGATTCATGTTCAAAATTCAGGTTTAGCTAAGGTTTTGCCAGCTGCCGACCAAACCAAGCCCCCCTTCACCTTCTTGAGTCCAGCAGTGCAAGAAACACCAGAAAATCATAATGAAAGCACTAAAAGTATTTCCATTTGGTGCAAAAGTCTGCAAATGCATGAGAAGGCAAGTACCAAGCAGGAAAGATAACACTTGCCATATTGAGGCAATTGTCATCAACCATAATTTTTAGGTTCAGTAATAGTGAATCTAAGAATATCAGTCACTTCCTCCCTTCAAATAAACCAGTTATTATCTTCTAGGGAATCTTTGAATAGGGTTATCTTCGAAAATCAAAGCGTTTTTGGCTCAATTAAAACATAATGAGTTTAGCAGTTTCAATATTACCTAAGAGCAAAGCATATAGTCAAGCAACACCAAAGGATCTTGAACATGATATGCAGCTACCCTGCAAAGCTTCCTAGGCTGCTCCTCCCAATTAGATTTCCCTCTCGTAGCTTATTCTACATTTACCAACCTACGAATCACCAATCCTAGCTGGCCTGGATTCTTTCAATGATGCAATTGATAGACTACTAGATTGCAAAACAAGTTTTCCAACACACAGGCATTGTGCTCAAATTCATTAAAAACAGACGAGTTAAACAACATGGACAGGAAGCAAAGAAAGCAGGAAATACAGACCCAAGCCTCGAGCAGCTTTTTTCTCCTCAATGGGATCCTTCATATTCTGTGCGAGCTCAAGAGCTGCCTTAAACTCCAGGAATGACTTCTCTGGATTTTGGTTTCTCAAAAAATTCTTCCCAGTTTTCAATCGTGAAATCAGCTCCTCCTTTCTTGAATCGACGATTACTTCAGTATCTGGAATTCTACTAGCAACTGGAGCATAGCTCAAACTGGGAGCATAGGACTCAATCTTTGCTTGCCTTCTCAGGGCTGCATTGATCTGGCGGAGCTGATCATTCAACCGCTTCAATTCCCCTTTTCTCTGCCGAGCAAGCAATCCTGATAAAAAAAATGTTTTAGTGCAAAATGCTGAAAAGAAAACAGCATGAACTCGTACCTCCTAGTATTGGCTTTCTCACGGACTATGTTAGCAGGGCACCTCAAATAGGAGCAGTACTCATGTCATATAAAGTACAAAAATGCCAGACCAAGTTGAATCAATGCTGCACCCAGGTATCAGTCATATCATAGTTCGGGGGGATACAAGACACATTCTACCGGACATTCTCTTACTGTTGGTTTAATATCCCCCTACACCGCCATGAAGTTTCATTATAGGCCAGGGAAAGAAAATTTTGATAAACATGAAGAAAGGAACAAAAATCCCCTTATAGACATGTCAAGTGGTATAGGCAATCTTGGTTTCTAATGAAGCACAATAGGTACAGTGTGCCAGCCCTAGCACAACACCTGCCTGGTGTTAGGTCACAGTGAGCAATAATGGGCTTAATCTAAACTGTTCGGTAGAAGGGGTCTCCTCTTAGACTGGCCACATGTCAAATATGGTAGTCCCAACTTGACCACAATGTGAAGCTAGGTAACAACTACCCTAACCCCAAATAGGATCACAGATAACACCCATAGTTGGTACTGACTTCAGATTTAATAACAGAATATTAGTATGGGCCCAACAGTAGGTAACAGTGGAGTGAGTGGACCATAACAGTCCTTAGAACCCTCAATAACACTTAGCAAAGTAGGGAACAAACTCAGCCACAAGATAATACAACCAGCAGCACAATACCCTCTATCACAGGGCATAAATCTGAGTTTAAAACCCAGAAAAGTGAAGGTGAACAGAATACCAGCAACATCCACTTGATGGACCTTAAATTCCAATCGAGTTTAGTTCCTAATAAGGTGAAACAAACCTCCAAACCTCAGAGAAAACTAATGGACTGATATTGAGCTACCTTGAGTTCTTGAATTAGGACATAAAGTGGAGATCTCTGGCAGAACACTCAGCAGGCTTCAGATCAGGCCCAAACCACCATCAAATGGAGCTCTTGGGATGGGGAATAGACTCCCAAAATAACACACCTAATGATCCAATGACTGGAAAGATCGACCAATGGCAACAGTTACGCTTTTAGAGAACCCCAAAACCTCGTTATCACAAGAGATGAAATGGCCCCTCAGATCAGCAACCAACAGTAGCAGCAACTTGAGAATCGATAAGGATTTTTAGGGACTAAAAAAATAGCTTGGATAGCTGGTTCAATGAATCTCACATGGCCAAAAAATACTCAGAAATTGGGGGAAAGAGAGAAGTATTGATTGGGAGAAAAGGGGAAGGGATAAGGCTATCTCAGCCAAAGCTAATTCACCCTATAAGGTCTCTCACCTCACAGCCTCTCCCTCTCCCTGGAATACAATTGCACAAAGCAAAAGGGATCTTTTTCATCGTTGGTTGAGCTCTGTGGCTCTTACAATTAAATAACTTGCTGAATTACACAAAATAGAAGGTAATAAAAGAGGAAAGAAATCCCTGCGCAAGCTAGGGAGTTGTACTATAAGCAAAGATAAAAGAAGAAACAAATCTCCACCTAACTAATACTTTCTTAACTCAAACTTGGAAACAAATGAATAACAAAATAGCAACTAAATCTATGCTAAAATAGATGGTAAATAAGCAAAGAATCTCAACAGCAGCTTCTATTCTCCTCCACGAAATCTAGCTATGGGACCCACAAATTTCTTCTAAGAATCATTCCTCTTCATGCTTCGATCTACATCAGACCATGTGACCCACCTTATGGTGGACTCTTCCCCTTGTATTTTCCGCCATTAAACCATGTGCCACTTACTTGACTTTTCAAATATAAATAAATATTTTCTTGAAGTTGTTTTGGCACCTGGGAAACTTTGTCAGCTTGATATTTAGAAGGTGGATAATAGAGGGTTGGGCCCGCACATCCACCAAATTTTGGTGCTAGGCAAGGTACCCATTGTGTTAGGCCTTGTATAATAGCCATTGCGCCACCACCATCCTATTTTGTAATCCAGTGTATGCACACAAGCAGAAATTAGAGTTTCGCAGATAGAAACAAAGGCAATTGTGATGTTCATGTTACCTCACCTCCAACAGTAGCCCCTATAAGTGCTACAGAGAGCAGTAGAGGCATGTTGAAAACAGAATTCTCATTTTCACATGTTTCCGCTAAAGCTTTAAAAGGAATAGTTGACATCAAAACAATTGATAGAACATATGCCGATGTGGGCAACCTGAATCGTAACATGCTCTGCACAAGACGTAATCAATCAAATATCAGCACTCAGAAGACCATGTGACACACACAGAGTACAAACATGTACACGATCAAATAAAATGCGAGTTCCATACATTAGTTTCCTACTTTCTAAATTACTCAGCCATGATGTGAGTCACAGTTGAACAAAAGAGACCCACAAAAGAAATATCAAATGTTGACTATAGAATCAAGATCGATAATACAACAAAATCGGCAAAACAATGGCCAACGGTTTGATAGATTCCGGTCTGTATGAAGGACTAGGCTCAAAGACACCACCCCAACCACGGCCGTTCTATACTTGACCTTTTATCTGTCGTTCAGAAATGGATTGATGTTTTGAGGTGTTATTAGGTTCCCTTTTGTTTGTTTTGCTTCTTTTTTGCTTGAGCCCAGCTCATGAGATTGGTTGGTTGTAAGCCATTTGGCTGAGTTTTGTATATCCCTCCCCCCATTCTCTTTTCCTCTTCTTTGCAATAATGTGGTGTTATCTATCCCACCCTCTCCCCACACCCCCCACCCAAAAAAAAAAAACCCTTGTATAAGTTTAAGCATGTGATTAAGCTTTTTACTGAAACTTTGAACCCGACTTACTCACAGTGAAATCTTTGGGATACTTCCGTATCTTCTTGCTTCTCTCTTCTATGAATTTATTTTAAAAAAAGATTTCTTATTGTCAGCTTTGATAGAATTCAAACATACAGCCACTCTTTAACAATCAACCAAAACCTTCATCACTAGGCAAGCCACACCTGTGTTTAATATGGACTGTTAAAATACATTTCTAATACATAATGTGTTATGTGCATAAATACATACAACAGAAGGTTCTGTCCTCAGATTGAAATAGCCACCAAATAAATTAACAACTAATGGATGTTTTGAGAGTATATAGCAAACCGAACACCCAATAACACGGATTCTCCCATCCATCCAACATCATTTGGTATTTAGAATTTTGGTCTGCTTCTTGAACAATGATCTGAAGTTCATCACTAAATTTTGACACAGATAAATTCCTCATTCCAGTTTAACACAATCCAAAAGAGGAAAGTACCCTTTTTGGGCAACAGGAAAGTAATTAATTGATGTTGCAGTAAAGGTTCTATTTTGGCAAAACTTAGACCAAAGTAAAAGTTCCAATATCAGAAAGGGGAAAAATTTTATGGAAAAAAAAAGAGGACTTGGGTAGACTCACCATCCTACCTGATTATGGAATAAGCATTCCACAGTGCCATGGTCATAATCTGGTAGCCTTTTTTTACCAATACAACGAGTTCCCTCAAACTTAGACATTTGTGAACCATCAGCCCATGAGTAGATGTACTGGCAGGTTGACAATAATTGGCTTGCCTCAAACAGTATCTGATTTCTACTAGATGAGTTACTGAAGGATGACATGAATTTCTCCCCGCTAGATGAAAGAAAACCAAGCTTTTCTGATTTCAGCAATGCTTTTATTTCCAATACATGCTTAAAAATATTTTCACCACCAAAATGTACTATATCCCTTGCTCCGAGTTTTTCTGAAGGCATTAGAAACAATGGACAACAAGAAAGATTTGAGCTACATGTTTTGCAAATAACTCATCATTAGGTAAAAAGGTTTCTTATAAATTATATTCTTGTTTGAATCATAAGCAAAAGAATTTATTTTCCAAATATAGATACATAGGCAAAAGCATAGTAGCAAGGTGCCAAAGTGAGTCATGGTGGTGGTCACCCACCTTGATGCCTGGGCAACAAATTGGCAAGGCTGAAGCGCCATATGTTATATCCCAGTTCATATTCCCCAGATATTTTTCATCTTAAAAATGGAAATAGGGCAAGAGAAGCAAAACAGAGTTTACATTTCAACATACAACACAGAAGAGATAAACAAAAAGAAAACGACACTTTCTATTTTCATATGTACATCCAGGAATAGAGTTTTTCTGTCACAATTGTTATTTTTTCCACCAAAAGAATAATGAAAATCCAGAATGAATTGTGCTCATCCAGCCATGGTTTTGAAATTTCGACCAAAATGTATTGGAAACTGAAACTAGTTGATATGTGAATTAAGAGGATTTCCAGATTTTGGTGAAATGATGCAAACCAGTAATATTAAAACCCAATTTCAAATCATTTCATCAACTCTTTCGCCCATTCCGATTAGGAGGTCTCAAAACATCTAGAAGTCTGAAGCTTTTGCCAAAATCCTTCATTCAGCTGTTGGACCAAGGCTTGATGGTCGACTTTCGAGCATTTAATGCAATCTTCTGGTGGTTTTGAGCAACATTTGGGCAAATTTCAAATTTGAAAGTGAACCCCATTTCTTGAAATTAAGTTTTGTAAAAAAAAAAAAAAAAGGATAAATAGTGTTCAATATTTTATATGAGCATCCAGGAGAGAGGGGGAAGAGGAAGAAGAACATCATAAGCAGACCAATGACTCTGAGCCCATCCGATTTACAAGGAAGCCACACAAGATGCTGACTGTGGCGCACATACCCCCGTAATAGCTATTTGAGAGGTCCGCATCTCCAGTTCAGACTAGATGAGGATGAATATGGCATGGATATAGACGTTACGAGCTTATATAGCACTCTTAGAGGCCCAAGTCTGGAGGAAAGTAGTGGATATGGTGGGTATGGGCAATGGTGTGCACCATCCTTGGCCCCATATGGCTCCAATCTGAAGATGGTGGGTATTTCCAGTATAGCTCTTCTTCATTCCTCAATGAGCTTGAGGGTCAGTCACAAAGTGGGTCAGCTACTTGCAGAGAGCTTCTTCTCACACCGGCCCCCTAACCATAAAGGTCTACTCCACCAAGCAATTATGGTGGGTCCACATACGTACCTTCATGGCCCGGTGATCTATATCCTAGGTTTGGTTACCTTGCATATGTTGACGATGCCACCTATTGGGCTGTTGTAATAGACATTGAGAGTTTCTTCAAGCATAGTACAACTTGGTCGTCATATGTGATACAATTAGAGGAACAGTTTCGTCGGTCCCAGGGGCAACATCAATCTTCTAGTGGTTTTGACCCTCGTCAAAACTCTATATGATAATGGCATAGGCCTAGGATTGTAACTTGTAACTTGTCATATTGAATGACAAACAATTGTTAATTTGTAAATTGTACTTTGTAAGTGTGTACGACTTTTTGACAATCATGTGATTTTAAATAGTTTCACACTTTGTTAACTGTGAAAAGTTTCAAAGTTTATAGTTCTTCATTCCTAATCCATATTCCAATTATTTTTATTGAGTGCTGCGTTCTCTGTGTCCTAGGCCTAAATGATGTCTAGATTGTAGAATAGGTCATGTAAGGGAAAGGATCTAGTAAGCTACAGTATACACTAGCAATCTAGGGTTCAAAGCCAAATTACTACTCTTGAGTTTTTTATCTTTAATCCAATGATTCAAATATGTGTAATCAAGCTTTAAAAATTCCCCTCTTAAGTTTCAGGACAAAATTCCACTTTTTGGGCACCAAAATTGCCATTTCTGTATTTTCATAAAAATGGACCAAATTTCGGTGGATTTTGGCCATTCTTCTGACAAATTCATATGCGAACAAATCCTAGCAAAATTCAAAATTTTTAACCCTGAACCCAACTACATGTCCTACCGACCTTCATGCTGAATTTAGATGTGATTTAGAATCACTGACACAAGGATATTGAATCGGTGGGATTTGGCCATTCGCTGAAACATTTCAATTTCAGCAGGGGATGAAACAGAAGTCACAGGTAAGGATATTGAATTGTTACATGAAACAGAAACATAAATGCTACTGACCTCACCGACTCACTCTTAACCCATGCATTTATTTTCACCAACATTTGTTTCTGGACAAAGCTGGAGCCTAAATTCTGTATTATTTTATGAGTTCTGAAAAAAAATCTTAAACTTGTCAAACTCAAATGGAAGAAAATGAATGGTCTTGCATTCTAGCTCATTATGGTTGGTCTGAGTTATGATCTAGGATCTGGATATTTAATATAGGAGGACAGATCATTCTGGACCATAACCAATCCAGATCATCCTGGGTGTCATTCACGGTACCAGTAAGGTTATTATGATCTAGCCCAGAAATAAAGCAGCTAGTTACATAAATTAAGGAAGAAATCTGAGCACAGACGCTTATACTCCTTAACCAAATAAATCTAGACCTGCAAGCCGATTTACAACACTCCAACCAAAACAACAGCCCACCACAGAAGACAGTAGCAGGTGGAACCTCGCCATCGAATCTGATAGGTAAATTATGTAGTATTATATCAAATATTTCCCCATTCACAGACAAGCAAGCAATAAATCCAAACGAGAATAATGCAGAGTATCGAGAGTTTGAAAACAGACCATTGCCAGAGTTAACGAGCAAGACCACAGAATCAGCAGTCAAGTATTGCGAAAGTAACCAGGGCGAGTACAGCGATTGTGTGTGAGCAGAGACTATACTTGTTTATCCAAATGATAATGGACAGAAACAAATGTAGCTAATTTAATTAATACCCCGCGTTCTGCTTCAATACCACTAAAAATACTGAAAGCACAGAAATCAAAGTGCAAATGAGCAGGAAAACTCAAAATCTAGATGAAATGAAGACATTCACCCAATCTAAACAACAGGAGAACGGGTAATCACAAGCCAAAAGCCTCGTAATAGTAGCACGGCAAGGTTATCACAGATCATAATGATTTCAATCTCTCTTCTATCATAGCATACGAAAGATTCAGCGAGAGATACAAAGGATACATCAAAGAGCGACGAGTCACAGAAAGTAATGCAGAAACAAGAAACATAACACCCCTAACATCGGAACTACTGACCGGAAGCATTGGCTCTGGCGTGATTTTGTGCCGGAGATAGTCCGGAATGCCAGTAAGCACCACCCGGAATTGGGCGCGGAGACAAGCAGCAGCAACGGACGACCACGGCCATCTGGATTCTGGAGTGGGGATAAGTAAGGCTGTTTCAGTGTTTATACCGTGCGCGTGTTATCCATTTTCGTTTTTAAAATCTTTTCCCCTTTGAGGTCTGGTGTCTGACGACTCTGACCAGCACCATGTTGGATACGGCAGAGACTCAGACACGGGGTTTTAAAATGCGTAATCGGGTACGAAAGTGGTCTCTGCCGATTCGTCGGATTGAGTCGGTTTGGAAAAGCCCTAGAATCGGCATATAAGCGTATTTGAAGATTCCAACGATTCTGCCGTTTTATCCTGATGGCAAGCCGTATCGTATCGTCATAAATCTTGATCGGCAACCAGATTTCAATCTGAATCGGGCAATTTCTGATTGGATTCACCAATCTTGGAACACCCAAGGAAGTTAGTGGGTAAGGATGCCAAATTGGACTGCCTTGCTTGCAGTATAAATTTCATAAATGTGAGATTTTGGAAAGATCATTATGTTACCACCCGAGTTGGAGTTATCAAAGAAATAGAATCTTCAAGAGTATCTTAGAAATTCAAAAAAACTATGAAGATATTTGTAAAGTAAAGAAGCAGTGACCTATTCCATTTATTTGATGAAAAGTTGAGTTACAGCTAAGTAGATGCATGCCAACCCAAGTAGGAGTAGCAATAAAAAATGTTGCCTTACTAAAATTGGGATGATAGCTCCAATACTCAAAGAATTGATGCAGCTACTAGCTATTTGGTCAAAGTCTCAAATAGTTCCTAAACTATTTTAGATACTTACAGTTTTTTTTTTTTTTAATAAAATTAATATTAAAAAAAAAAAAACCCCCTCCGATAGGAACTCCCCACCTACATCATCAAAGTCTCAAAGGGAGGTGTGGTTCTAAAATCATTCATTTTTACCTCAAATTCTCTCAATTATTTATCAAACTATGTAAGATATAATTAGGTTACCCAAACCCCAATTGCTACTGTGTATACAGTAATTTACATCATGCCATTGGATGACACTGTCACTTCATATTGTCATCATACATATTTAGGTGTGTCTTTTTTTTTTTATAAAGACGTTTAGGTGAGACGCCCACAACATTAAATAAGGGTACTTGTACACCACAATCATGTGCTGACCTTTTTTTCTTCCTTTATTTAAGTATACACATTACAAATTATACATTATTTTTTGTTTAATACTCCTTCATCAATATCCGAAAGAGGAAGGGGAAAAATCATGTTTATGTCATTAAGAATTGATTGCATATACACTTTTCAATAAAAACATAAAAAATGATACAATGGTACAATATTTTCTTATTTTCCAAACAAAAAAAGAGTGACGGGCCATTGATCGGGTGTAAGTATAGTTGAGTGATTCCGGCAATTGGAAAAAGAAAAAAAAAAGTGTTGCCAAAAATCACCGATCAAGAAAAAAAAAAAAAAAAAGTTACCAAAAATCATGAACCACCGAGTGCAGTTAGCTACATTTTACACTGATACTGTGTAATTACACTCACTATTACGCAGTTTAGTGTTGGATTATATCTAGGGCCCGTTTGATAATGTTTCTACCGTTTCTATTTCAAGAAACGGTAGAAACATAAATTTTCTTTTCTAGAAACAGAAACGGAATTGAAGGTGTTTGATAAGTCATGCTTTTAGAAGTCGATGGTAACCAGTGAAAGAACTACCACAAATCATTTTCAGAAACGGTGAAACAAGTTCAACTTGTTTCGCCTAAGTCATTTATTGAATCATAAATAAATAAAAATTTATATTTTTATTTATAAAAATAAGTGAAATGGAATAGTTTTATCAAATGCTTTTTGTTCTGTTTCTGCTGCTTCTGAAATCAGAAACGGCAGAAACGCGTTTCTTGAAACGTTATCAAACGAGCCTCTAGAAGTTCCATATAAAGGAGGAATGACGAGAATGGGACCCAGAGCCATAGTTCACCGTCAACGCATCATCGTCGACAGCATCAGTGGTATCGGTAACTGTAAAAGCAGTATTGGGCTGTGGCAGCGGAAAATACTGGGTGGAGAAATCCTGAATCCCAGGGAACCCCGCAAAGTCCGACAATACTCCTTCACCCAATCCCAACGTCGTCACGAAATCGAAGAAGGACCAGTCTATGGACACGTCGCTATCCGCTGGTACTGCACCATCCGACGTTGACGACGGCGATGGATTGTCAGATAGTAACGAGTGAGAGTGAGGTTCTTGCGGCTCGTTTGCGAACCGGGCAGCAGCCGCTTGAATTTGAGGGGGTGAGAGAGACTCAGCACCGGGGATCTGGGGTGGGTTGTCGGGGAAATTGAACTTGGCGTTGAGACCTCGCAAGCAGAAGAGCGCAGCATCGAAAGCCCTGGCGGCTTTCTCAGGTGTGTCATAGGAGCCCAGCCATATTCGCTCTCTGGTGTTGGGTAGCCTGATCTCCGAGACCCACTTCCCCCATTTCCTCTTTCTTACTCCCCTGTAACGCGAAGAAGAATCGCTTCTCTCGGCTAAGGTTTTCTCGGTGGGGGCCGAAGATTTCACCATCTTCTGCAAGCTGAGATTGTTGCGTATAAATTATTTGATTGGGTTTGATTTGATTTGTTGGTATGTTTGGGAGGAGGGAGCTTGTGTCGTTTGTTGATGGAGGAGTGGAATGGCGGCTTTGTATATATATATGTTTGATTTGGATGCCACAGCGAGAGGAGAGTGAGGACTGAAGACTGAAAGAGTGGACTGGAAGCAGCGTTAGGCGTTGCGGTCCACGAAGAGCGTGAAAGCAGCGGACAGATGGCGAGCGACGACAGGAGAATGGGGGTGGATGCGCGGTGACGAAGATCAAAGATGGGCTATCGGGCTCACGTTGGACTTTCTTTTGTGCATCGTTTTCCTCATGCTTTTATTTTTCCTTCATTTATGGTGTCAATTAATTAATGGGTTTTGGCGCCTGCTGTGACATCATCAGGGGATGACGATTCAATGGAGAGAGGACTTTGCGCTTTCTTCTGGGCATGGTTTTAAGTATCGGTGCGTATCGTGCCGTATCGATAGGCATCGATATGATATATATCGATACGTATCATAAAAATTTAAAACCCTTATGTATCAATACGTATCCTACGATACACACCGATACGCACCGATACACCACCGATACTTTATGAAAAATTCAAAATTGAAGTGAAATATACGTTTCGATATGTATCGGTATGTATCGGTACGTATCGGTGCGTATCGATATGTATCGACCGATACACACCGATACGGTCATAAAATGGTCAAAATGGGTAATTTTTTAAAAAAACATAATTTTTTGAGGTGTTTTTGTTCCAAAGTTGCTGCCAACCATTTTTCTCTCTAACTAAAGTGGAAATCAAGCTTGGGAATAAGGATTTTACATTTATGGGACAATTACAAACCTTAGATTCTTAGTGCGATACTCTCAATTTACTATTTATGCATAATACATGTTATATATAACTTTTTTAACTATTTTTTTATGCAAATGTGTATAAAAAAGTGTTTCCTATCCATTTATGTGCGTATCTTTAGCGTATCTTAGTGTATCTCCGATACGATACCCTCCGATACGTATCTTAATTTTGGCCGACCGATACGACGATCGATACCGATACTTTAATCCTTGCTTCTGGGTAAGTTGAGACGCACTTGGGGTTTTAATTGGGTGGTCCTGGTGGTGCTGCCCACTTGTTGAAAATTAAACAGCAAGAAAGCAAAGGCTATATAATTCACGATATTGTTTATAAGTTATTTTCAACAGACTTGGCATGGTGATGGTGACGATTAGCCCAGTCCAATCCAATTTCCAACCCAATCTACGTCTTGAATTGAATCGACTGCTGAGGAACCCAAAGGAGAAAAAAAAAAAAAAGATGGATGAGAAATAAGGGCAAATGGTTGAACTGAAATGGATGATATCCTAAATGTGTGATTGGCATATTCTCTGCATCAATGGAGCTTCGATACACGTGTCCATCAACCTGGACTACTATTCTTGAAAATAGAAAAAAATTACATGATTACCCATTTTTTGGTTTCCCTTAACAAAATTACTCACAACAAATTTTGGTTAACAAAAATACCCAAAATTAGGTTTGAGTTTACAAAACTATTCACCCAAATTTTTAGTTAAAAAAAATACCCAAAATCATATTTGGGTTTACAAAACTACCCAAAATAGTGATTCTTCATATTCCACATATATATCATGTATTTTGTTATGACTAAAACTTTGTATGGGTAGTTTTGTAAACCCAAACTCAATTTAGGTATTTTTTTTAACTTAGACTTTTAGTGGGTAATTTTGTAAAGAGAAATCTAATTTTGGGTATTTTTATTAACTGAAACTTTTGATGAATAATTTTGTAAAGAAAAATCCATAAGTGGGTAATCATGTAATTTTGTCTTGAAAATAAAGCTCAATCAAGACTCAGTTGCTTAGGTCAATGTTTGTGGTCTTGTTCTTGTATGTATGCCCATCCAAGTTTCAACTACATGCGGCACCAACAGATTAAGTCGCAGATAAACCCTTATGCGGCTATACCTCCTTTAATATTTTGGAATCTCGATTGCTTTCCCTTATTTCCAATTTCAGATTAAATCGACCCTAAGCTACGACGGCTTCGAATATGACGTGAAAGAACCACCAAACCAGAGAAAGAGGGACTTAATGGTGGTTCTAGTATGGTTTTCCCAAAGCAGGGGCTTCCGTTTTTTATGCTTATGTGACTCCTCTAGCGAATACATGCATTTTTTCTTCTTTCCTTTTCTTCCTCTTGTTAGAACTCCCTATGGGTTTGAGTTTGAAACCCTATTGAGGAAACCACACAGGAAAAACAAGAACACGAATCTAATAAAATTATGGATGATCGATTTGTACCTTTCACCTAGTATGCTGAAGATGATTGATGTTGGTCACTCCCACTTTTGCTCTCTTGGCTTAGCTATTGATCTTTTACAGCCCATTAAACCTCCTTGGTTCTCTCACTTTAGTGGTAAAGTGGGGAAGAGTGAATAATGGCTGTAGGGACCCAAAACCTAGTATTTATAATATTGTTCTGCACTCAAAACCCTAATCCACAATGGGTTGAGTCAGCATATCCCTAAGCTTGAGAGTGGACTGAACCGGTTCATGCAATTTGGCTCTCACCCATTTAATCAACCCGAATAATTAATTTAGCCCATAAATCCAACAATCTCCCACTTGGGCTACATTAATTATAAGGATGTCTTTTAAATTGGTGTGGTCATAATATCTTATTACATTAACCACTCTTACTGTGATTCAGTTGAAAAACCACTCACATCGAATAACAGCAGAAGATACACCTCAATATACCGCATACAACTTTCTGTTATTACAAACATAAGTAAGTTTCTTAACACGAATCTATGTGGGATACCATCATATAAATATTGACATATCCTCAAATTACACTGTTGTCATTCTATGTAGGTCCTTAACTGAGATATTAACCTTCACTGTGGCAAATCGCCTTTGATCTGTGGTTAATATCTAACTGTGGTCTTCCGCCTATAAACTGTGGTAAATATTGCTTATGAACTGTGACAAATACTGTCTTAAAATGTGGCAAACATTACCTTTTGAACTGTGGCAAAATATTACCTATAACTAAGACAATTACTGCCTATAAAAATATTTTCAAATGAAATCATGAACCAAATATTTTAAGAAATAACTGTGCATAATGTAAATGCTAAAACTTAACCATAATTCATCAAACTGTGCCCCAAAACATACAGGCTAAGGTTCAAAACATAAACAAATACTAAACAAAACCAGAGCTCTCACTAATCAAGCATTTCAAATAACTGTATGTAAAGAAATCCTAACTACTTGATGGGACCAAATTTTACTTGCTCTCAATTACTGATGATCAGTCTATCTTACCCTTTCTTAGTATCATCCTGCTTATCAACCCCATAATTCTTCCTCTTCTCTAACCATTTCTTGAAAATAAAATAGTCTTTCTTCACATGTCCTTTCTTATGGCACCAGAAACACTCTACGTTGTTGGTATTCTCTTCATCTTGAGCCTTTTGAGATGTGTCAAGTTTTTTAGAGCTATTAGTCCTGTCATATGGCTTGACGCTTCCTCTGTTGAAAAAATTTTTGTTCCTTCTGCTTGGTCCACCAGAAGATCCCTTATGGAAAGTTGCATGTGCACTCTCAAACCTAGTTTGTTTAAATTTTTCTTCCTCTTGAGTGCAAATGGAAATGAGCTCATTTAGGCTCCAATCGTCATTCAGTGCAATGTAGGTAGATTGGATAACCTTATACTGACTAGGGAGGGTATTCAGTGCAATGTGTACAATATATTCTTCATCGATCTGTATTCCAAGATCCTTAAGTTTATCAGCATCAATAGATACACCCAAAATGTATTCTCTAACACTCCCACATCCATCATACCTTGTATTCATTAGCCTGATCATCAATGTGGTTTTCTCAGCTTTCTTGTTGTGTTGAAATCTAGCTTTAATAGCATCCAGGAATTCTTTTACAGTGTCTTTGATCTCTATGTTCCCACGTATAATTTCAGGAACTGCATTTTTTAAAACCAGTATGCACTTTCTGTTTGCTTTAGTCCATTTATTAAACTTTGTCCTTTCAACACTTATACTCGAGTCTGTGAGAGGCTCAGGTTTAGGCTCCCTAAGTGCCAAGTCTAAGTCAAGGAGACCTAAATGCAATTCTAATTCCTCCACCCACTTTTTATAGTTGTTACCAGTGAGTATTGGGATGGAAGATACATAACTTTAGGGAATGGCCATCTTACTACAGCAGTACCAGTGAGTATTGGGATGGAAGATACATAACTTTAGGGAATGGTCATCTTACTACAGCAGTAACAACAACACAACACATGCCAAATATCAAAATATAAATCATAATATAAAAGCATGTAATACCATCAATATATTTTAAATAAGAGTTACAACTAAAAATGTTTCCCTATCCTTTGGGACATGAATTAACTGATGCTCTTATATTATTCTTTTAACTGTGAAAACAACACTAACTTTAGAATTCAATCACCTTTGGGCAAAAGAACTCCAAATTCAATGTCCCTTTATGAAATGTGGATGATTATCCTCAAACCTTGATGACATAACCTTTGGGAAAGTATCACCTTTACTGTTGGGGAAGATACAATCGAACTGAATGTACCACTTTGGTGGGTTTCACTCAGTTCTATCATATTTTTTCCATTGAAGATGTATATCTTTATGTTCAAAATATACATATAAGTATGTCACTAGGACAACAATAACCATACAAGAGTCACAACCGCAACTACATTCCTATCCTTTGGGCTAAGAATGCACTGGTCCCCTTGTAAATTCATATTTACTGTGAAAAGAACAATAACTTTTGAAATCCCCTCACCTTTGGGCTTAGGAACCTCTAGGTTACTGTCATTTTCTTAACTTTGGTGACATCACCTTTGGGCAAATGTCACCTACATTGCTACCCTGTGGAAAATCATGAAATCATAAGATGTACCACTTTGGTGGATTCCACCTCATCATTTCATGATTTCCTAAAGCAAAATTACTTTGCAACTAAGAATGAGCGGAAGCTTACACCCTTTTCCATATTAACATATCTCAATTTAAAAAAAAAACTTCTCAATTTCATGGTAACCAATAACATATATATTTTTTAAAGCATTGATTTATGCCATTTTGTTTCAATGATTGAAACTAAATACAACATAAAATTTCAAATAAACATGTCATATTAAAAAATTAGATCATTAAATGTGGCCCGAAACAAGGAATCCAACGCAAAAAACAGATTTCAATTTGGCCTTAAAACGAACCTTTAAATGAAATTTAAAGTAGTTTAAATAAAAACGCCCTTTTCTTTCAATGATTGAAACTAAATACAACATAAAATTTCAAATAAATATGTCATATTAAAAATTAGATCATTAAATGTGGCCCGAAACAAGGAATCCAACGCAAAAAACAGATTTCAATTTGGCCTTAAAACGAACCTTTAAATGAAATTTAAAGTAGTTTAAATAAAAACCCAAAATGAACAAAAACCAAACAAGCCTTTAAGTATTTTATTTATTTATTTTTTTTTTAAAATCAATCCAAACCAACCGGTTCGGGCATATGAGTTCCGGGTCAAATTCGGGTCAATTGGTCAACGACCCGGTCAACCTTTGACCGAGTCAAATAGTGCACATGAGTTGACCCACTGTGTCCCGGGTCAAATCGGTAGGGTTTCCGAGTTGAACAGGCGATGACTCGTCGCCTTTTTTTTTCTCTCTCTCTCCTCCGATAGCCAATTTTTGACGGCACATACCGGCATGTCTGGAGGTTTTCGATGACTTGCGGTATACCACCGTGACCGTCTTCTCGTGATCTACAATTTTCGTGAAGAAAGTTTTTCCATACAGGATCTTTAAGTGATGATAGAATTACGATTTTTATGATTTTCATGATTTTTAATCAAATCAGGTTTTAAGTAATAATCAAAATCCTCATGTATAAGAAAAATTCAATCGATTATTGTCCCATATGGTCTGCTCTGATACCACTTGTTAGAACTCCCTATGGGTTTGAGTTTGAAACCCTATTGAGGAAACCACACAGGAAAAACAATAACACGAATCTAATAAAATTATGGAGGATCGATTTGTACCTCTCACCTAGTATGCTGAAGATGATTGATGTTGGTCACTCCCATTTTCGCTCTCTTGGCTTGGCTATGGATCTTCTACAACCCCTTAAACCTCCTTGGTTCTCTCACTTTAGTGGTAAAGCGGGGAAGAGTGAATAATGACTGTAGGGACCCAAAACCTAGTATTTATAATATTGTCATGCACTCAAAACCCTAAACCACAATGGGTTGAGCCAGCATATCCCTAAGCTTGATAGTGGACCGAACCGGTTCATGCAATTTGACTCTCACCCATTTAATCAACTCGAATAATTAATTTCGCTCCCATCCCTTTTTCAATATTTCTGAAGCCTGATCTCATCATCTTGAAATCACGAGTTCAATACTGTACGGGAGAACTAGGGCACAACAGAGACTAAACCCAAAAATACGTCCAAGTATTGCCAAGTCCACGCTTGGGCCCAGCCTCCTACTTTAAGCCCATCATATCGCTCAGATTACAAGTTTTAGTGGGCCAACCCTGGGCTTGACAGTAATTCTTTTCCCTATCTCCATCCATTAAAGTCTAAACTACTCTTTCGTAAACAAATGTATATTGTGTATCTATATATAACAAACAAATGTATACTTTTGTGATGCTTTTTGTTACTTGTTATTTCTTTTCCCAGCTATAGCCGACCTCATTAAATTTGGATAAGATTTTATTATTGTTATTATATACATAAGAAACAAGAAGATAAGATTTGTTTGAACTCTAAAGAGTCTCAAGTCCAAAGGGGCCAACGATGCCTTCTTAATCTTCCCATCATAGCTAAGGGCTTAGCAAGTAAGCATGAATCATCGGGTGACCCTTGACCCTAGCTACCACCTTGTCATCTTTTCTTATGAAAAATTCCCAAGTGTTCCAACCACCAACC